>NW_027411866.1:65319582-65925296 GCF_047663935.1 Musca autumnalis | reverse complement strand
AATTGTGAAAAATGGTTGGGCGAAAATGCTAAAAAATGTTAAGCTTTTCAATGGAAATGGTAAATGACGCCGGGCATTGTTGTCTAGCCCCGAAACTTATGTAGTAGCCCTCGTATGTGTACTCTATTTTCATCTTAAAATATTGGTCACCGTATATATATCTGACATACGAGTCCTAACATCCATGGTTTTGGCATGGTCCTAAATACTATAATGATGGCAGCTTCTTTTGACACAACCCCCAAAATGTGCGATATTTTAGGAGATTTTGACTCAGTATGGAATAAATTTTAATTAAGAGTCTAAAAGTGTAACAAATAATTTCTACCTATAATACTCGTATCTAATTTTGTAACGCTATTTTCTTAACAAAGTATTTTACTTAGATATCTAGTTTGTGCTTCTTCTAACACGTTTCGTCTAAAACTAAATTTCAGGTTACTTTCATGCATCAACTCGAAAAAAGAACAAAACAAATTTATTCAAAAAATATTTGGGTGTTTTGTTGATGTACATATTTTCTTGATATATATTGCAAATACATATTTCATTTATTCGGAGACTTATATTGAAATTTGATGGAGATTATTTTTGTCTTTGACGTCTTCTATTTAGAATGAAGTTTTGTGGGACAAAACTTAATAAACTCATATAAAGTACAACATTAACCCTAAAACGTGATTTTACTTTTGGCAATTTCCTGGAGTTTAGGTAGAATTTAGAGTTTTGGTGTATCCGGGGACCTATAGTAAAATTTTATGACAAATAATTTTGTAGAATGTTTTGATCTGATACGATCACATTTTAAAAGAGTTTTTAAATGTTTTTGAAAAAAGGGGCCAAAAAGACCCCTTTCATAAAAAGATAACCCGCATTGTTGTCAAAGACACTTTATACCTAAAATGCAAGGATTCCAAGGAATCTGATGTCGAATATTTCAAAACCTGTAGAAATGGGAGGAACTTGCCACTGCTATTTAAGTTACTTCCCGACGTAAACGTTCAAAACGCCGATGTACGTGTCTTCTTTTTTTTCAGTCCTCTTTCATAATTTGGCCGAATTATTTTGTAATTATTTTTTGTGTTGTTGGACCTGGGTCCACGTTTGGGTATAGCCCCCACATAACGATAACTTCCGATTTTCAGTATTATGAGGATTTAAGCTAAATTTTCCGAAAATCAATTATTTCGCATGCAATAATTAATAACATAGTAATCTCTATGCCTAAGAGATGTGATTGTGTCATCCAGAATAGAGGATACGCAACGAAATATTGATTTCAATAGTTTTTGTTGTACCTCAAATTGGGGGGTGCTTTAGTTTTGTCCGCTTATATTTGCGCCCTAAAATGTTTTTTGAATTTTAACTTTTGTTTACTAAATTTTGAATTCCTTATTTTTGTGTTTTCCAATAATAAAGATATAAATAAATAAAAAGAAAAATAAAAAACAAATTTATAATTTAGTTTTCTTAAAAAAATTATCATTTTAGAAAAATGTACTGAGGGGGTGCTTTAGTTTTGGTCGTTAATAAAAATAAGAATAAAATAATTTTATATGAACAATTATATTTAAGTGAACAAAACACAGAAAAAAGCAAGTAAGAGAAGTCTATAGTCGGACGGAGCCGATCATGGGATACCCTATACCACTATCCCGGGACAATCGCTCTCCACGGAACTTCTTTTCAATAATTGTGAAAATTTAATTATCAAATATCAGAGAAGTAATGTATAATACTTATGACCAAAACCAAAAAGTTATCTAGCATGACAAAGACATTTTTGTAGCAGGAAAGGAAAATTTAGTTCACACAAATAAAATGTAATGAAACCCACTTATGTAGCACTACTACTTCCGTTGTTTAACCGCTACTTTATTGAAATTTTTAGCAATTTCACACAAAAGTTTCAGTCCATTTAACCCGCTAAGTATTATCTGATCCTCACGTTTGTTTGTACGCTTTTTCATCATCATAAACTCAAACTTTGTTTCAATTTTGCGGGTTATTATTTTGACCTACAGAGCCGCAACAAAATTGGTTAAAATTTTGTTTTTGGTCCATTTCATTCCCTGAACATTTCACGATCATCAGCAAAAACTAATCATTTCTATTCTGGCCCGAACCCAACCTCCTTAAAAATTCGTTACAATCGGTCCATAATTGCGGCCTTACAATTTTTAATGGACGGACACACATCGCTAAATCGCTTTATCTCGTCGTGATATGAATTTCGGCATACCAAATACGGGGTCTAGGACGAATATTTCGTGGTGTTACATAAACTTTTGGAGAGACAATATGTAGCATGGGATAAAAATGTTGTTCTCTACACAGAACCCATTATATTATGGGCAGTAGGCCCGTTATCTAGCAAACACTTTATTGCAATTTACATCAGAGGAAAGGTCAGTAGTTTTTTTCCATATGTAGGCTACTTTGCGAAATATATATGTCCTCAAGGAATTAAAATGTCGACCAAAAATAAAATTTTTATATTTTTCATACAAAAGTAATGGTCCATTTCACCCGCTAAAGAATATCAGATCATCATTCAAAATTGTAGGCTTCTTTTTCGACCTATACTCTTACCCGGTGCAAAATTTCGTGACCATTGATGTATAATTGCGACTTCTATCGAGTTTATTATTACACTACAAACAAATAGCGGAATATATTAGGGAGGAAATCGTAACCTCAGGCGACTCTTCTAAACAAATCACAAATGAGTCTTCCTCTGCATTAGTTTCGAGTAATTTTTGTCCATTTTCTGATGGTATATAAAGTATTTTTCGAGTCGGATTTTAATCATTTATTGATGATTTGTTGATTAATTTAGGACTCTTTTTCGAGTCTTTTTTGAGTCATGTTTATAATCGTTTATGAGTCTTAAGGGAGTTATTTACAAATCTTTTTATTAGAGGAAAATTAAAAGAATTTTCTTTTTATTCTTCTTTGCTTTTTGTTTCTTTCCTTTGTTTTGTTGTCTTTTCTACTTTGTTATGACTTTTAATTATCCTTTATGTTGCGCGGTGGTTAGTATACTGCTTCTTCATTTCACTTGGCAAAACAAACACATGTGTTGTGTTTGTCTATACTCTTAATATTATACTTTACATTTATATCAAAGTTTTGTAGAAAGTGTATATGAGAATTATTTACAACAAAAAAAAAAAAAAATAAAACAGAACAATCAGGTTTTAATCACCTAACTGTTCAAAATATGATCAGAAGATACATAATTATAATCACTTTTCAAACACCTGCATGACCCTTTTTTGATTAAGCATTTTTCAATCTTTCAGATGATTAATATGTGAAATAAATAAAAAAAATGGACACATTTTAAACACATCAATGATTTATTTATGATTGTTACACATTTCGTCGGTGTCATGCTTAAGTGTTCCATACGCCATTTGCCCGTTTTGAGATAATCGCATTTTAATATTTTGCTTCACAACTGCTTAGAGCTGACTAAAGAAAATATTTATATTTTTGACTGGAAATATTATTAATAGTATATAGAACATATTTGCAAAAATATGGAAGAATATGCATTGGAATATAAAAGTTATAGCAATTTTGTTAAAAAAGAATTTTTGTCGATTTGTTCCATATCCACACTAATGACACAAATGTAAAATATTGTAAATCACATGGAACAAATTGACAAAATAATTTTCCGTCTTTGCCTCAATAAATTAAATACGTCTAAATCGAAAAGTAAAGTTCTGATTTTTGAAATGTGTTTTTAACATTGAAGGTTTTTAAAATATTAAGTGACTTTCGAGTCCCTTTCTGAACATACAAACGACTTAATCACCAAAAGGACTCTAAAAAGACTCCGAAACGTGATTTTGAAAAAAACAAATGCTAGCTGGGCCAGGTGAAGTAAATACTACAACAAATACAACTCAACAACAACCACATAGAAATTTCTTTATGTTTGTAAACGTTAGTGTCAACGTATTAATTATTGGAATTTAAACAAGTAGGAAAAGCGTTAAGTTCGGTCGGGCCGAACTTTTTATACCCTCCACCACAAATTTCAGTCATTTCGGTGTATTAATGTGGCCACAACTTTCAAAATACCGAAAATCGGAAGGTACTGTTCTATGAGGCCTATATGATGGCGTGGACCTATACCTACGAATTTCTGGGGGAAAGTTTTATACCCCAAACGAAGACTAAATACTAAATTTCAGCCATCTCGGTAATGAGGCCAAAACCTTCAAAATACCGAAAATCGGCAGATATCGTCCTATGGGGGCTATATCAAAACGTGGACCTATATAAACATTTTATGGTAGAAATGTTTCTTAGCCACTGAAAATGCAAAATACAAAGTTACAACCGATTCTGTAGTCAAATAGGACTTATACATTCAAAATATATTAAAATGGGGCGTTATATGGAGGTAATATCAAAACGTGGACCTATATAAACCAACTTTGGTAGGAATGTTTTTTGGCCTCTGGAGACACAAAATACCAAATTACAACCAATTCGGTGGTAAAATGGGACAAATATCTTAAAAATTCCTTAAAACGACGACGCGTCACGCGTCATTTTGTATGGGTGCTCTACGAAAGCGTGGACCTACATAGCCCATTTCCCAAAATTTCATCCACCTACGTCAATCCGTTCGGACGCTAGAGTGATTTCCACAGACGGACAGACAGACGGACAGAAGGACGGACATGGATATATCGATGTAGAATTGCACGCTGATCAAGAATATATATAGTTTGTGGGGTCTACAATGATTATTTCGAGTAGTTACAAACGTAGTGACAAACTTAATATACCCCTATCCTATGGTGGAGGGTATATAAACTAATAATTTTTCACCTTTGGATTGAATATTTTGAAAATCATGAATGAAAAATAAAAAAATAAAAAATAAATGCATAATTTCTCGCAGAAAGTAGAATTCTTGCAAAAATGTTTGGTAATTCTGGTAATTCCTTGAAAAAAGAGAAGGTGTTTCAAGCGGTGTTTTAGTGTGCGGCATTTCGTTCGGACTTGGAGGAGGTTACATTTCATTGATATGAAGGAGTCTTTATGGGAAATAGTTTTTTTCTGATGAATAAATTTGTTCTTCAAGAAAATATATGTATATCCCTAATATACATCGAACATAGAAATAAATATATAAAATGTCGTATGGAATTTGACACTAACATTACAGCCCAGGGGCGCAATTCTGTTTCTATGAAAATTTGAAATGAAAACTTTTATAAAGGAAATAAATGTTAAATGAAACCTTTTATAAGGCAAATATTTTTCATTTAAAATGTTCATAGAACAAGAATCCAGCCCCAGTTCAGTCAGCTGGGTATTGCTGCTACTGAAATTTTAAACTCTGTGTAAGAGGTTCTGAAGTGTGCAGACTTTCGCTCGGGAATATGAAACTCAAATTCGATTGTCATGGAATTTTAAGTTTGCTATAGAGTATTAATTGGACCAAAAAAGTTCTTGAAATTCAATTTTGTTAAATGTAGAAAACAAATTGTTGCCCGGGGTTGCAGCCAAGTTATTTTTTCTACTCAGTCTCCGAATACAGCATAATTTCTCGACTCCAACTGAGACTACGTAACGCTATTGACTACTGACTATAGTATGTTGCTTCATCGCGTCGTCATCGTGGAGAAAATTGTGAAAAATGGTTGGGCGAAAATGCTAAAAAATGTTAAGCTTTTCAATGGAAATGGTAAATGACGCCGGGCATTGTTGTCTAGCCCCGAAACTTATGTAGTAGCCCTCGTATGTGTACTCTATTTTCATCTTAAAATATTGGTCACCGTATATATATCTGACATACGAGTCCTAACATCCATGGTTTTGGCATGGTCCTAAATACTATAATGATGGCAGCTTCTTTTGACACAACCCCCAAAATGTGCGATATTTTAGGAGATTTTGACTCAGTATGGAATAAATTTTAATTAAGAGTCTAAAAGTGTAACAAATAATTTCTACCTATAATACTCGTATCTAATTTTGTAACGCTATTTTCTTAACAAAGTATTTTACTTAGACATCTAGTTTGTGCTTCTTCTAACACGTTTCGTCTAAAACTAAATTTCAGGTTACTTTCATGCATCAACTCGAAAAAAGAACAAAACAAATTTATTCAAAAAATATTTGGGTGTTTTGTTGATGTACATATTTTCTTGATATATATTGCAAATACATATTTCATTTATTCGGAGACTTATATTGAAATTTGATGGAGATTATTTTTGTCTTTGACGTCTTCTATTTAGAATGAAGTTTTGTGGGACAAAACTTAATAAACTCATATAAAGTACAACATTAACCCTAAAACGTGATTTTACTTTTGGCAATTTCCTGGAGTTTAGGTAGAATTTAGAGTTTTGGTGTATCCGGGGACCTATAGTAAAATTTTATGACAAATAATTTTGTAGAATGTTTTGATCTGATACGATCACATTTTAAAAGAGTTTTTAAATGTTTTTGAAAAAAGGGGCCAAAAAGACCCCTTTCATAAAAAGATAACCCGCATTGTTGTCAATAATATTGCCAAAGACACTTTATACCTAAAGCCTTTACCTAATTAACTGCGTGTTGCGTGTGCGTTCAAAAATACAAAAACAAAATACATGTATTTGTTTTTGTTTTTAATTTGAAATACATGTATTTTGTTTTTGTATTTTTGAACGCACACGCAACACGCAGTTAATTAGGTAAAGGCTTTAAATGCAAGGATTCCAAGGAATCTGATGTCGAATATTTCAAAACCTGTAGAAATGGGAGGAACTTGCCACTGCTATTTAAGTTACTTCCCGACGTAAACGTTCAAAACGCCGATGTACGTGTCTTCTTTTTTTTCAGTCCTCTTTCATAATTTGGCCGAATTATTTTGTAATTATTTTTTGTGTTGTTGGACCTGGGTCCACGTTTGGGTATAGCCCCCACATAACGATAACTTCCGATTTTCAGTATTATGAGGATTTAAGCTAAATTTCCGAAAATCAATTATTTCGCATGCAATAATTAATAACATAGTAATCTCTATGCCTAAGAGATGTGATTGTGTCATCCAGAATAGAGGATACGCAACGAAATATTGATTTCAATAGTTTTTGTTGTACCTCAAATTGGGGGGTGCTTTAGTTTTGTCCGCTTATATTTGCGCCCTAAAATGTTTTTTGAATTTTAACTTTTGTTTACTAAATTTTGAATTCCTTATTTTTGTGTTTTCCAATAATAAAGATATAAATAAATAAAAAGAAAAATAAAAAACAAATTTATAATTTAGTTTTCTTAAAAAAATTATCATTTTAGAAAAATGTACTGAGGGGGTGCTTTAGTTTTGGTCGTTAATAAAAATAAGAATAAAATAATTTTATATGAACAATTATATTTAAGTGAACAAAACACAGAAAAAAGCAAGTAAGAGAAGTCTATAGTCGGACGGAGCCGATCATGGGATACCCTATACCACTATCCCGGGACAATCGCTCTCCACGGAACTTCTTTTCAATAATTGTGAAAATTTAATTATCAAATATCAGAGAAGTAATGTATAATACTTATGACCAAAACCAAAAAGTTATCTAGCATGACAAAGACATTTTTGTAGCAGGAAAGGAAAATTTAGTTCACACAAATAAAATGTAATGAAACCCACTTATGTAGCACTACTACTTCCGTTGTTTAACCGCTACTTTATTGAAATTTTTAGCAATTTCACACAAAAGTTTCAGTCCATTTAACCCGCTAAGTATTATCTGATCCTCACGTTTGTTTGTACGCTTTTTCATCATCATAAACTCAAACTTTGTTTCAATTTTGCGGGTTATTATTTTGACCTACAGAGCCGCAACAAAATTGGTTAAAATTTTGTTTTTGGTCCATTTCATTCCCTGAACATTTCACGATCATCAGCAAAAACTAATCATTTCTATTCTGGCCCGAACCCAACCTCCTTAAAAATTCGTTACAATCGGTCCATAATTGCGGCCTTACAATTTTTAATGGACGGACACACATCGCTAAATCGCTTTATCTCGTCGTGATATGAATTTCGGCATACCAAATACGGGGTCTAGGACGAATATTTCGTGGTGTTACATAAACTTTTGGAGAGACAATATGTAGCATGGGATAAAAATGTTGTTCTCTACACAGAACCCATTATATTATGGGCAGTAGGCCCGTTATCTAGCAAACACTTTATTGCAAATTAACATCAGAGGAAAGGTCAGTAGTTTTTTTCCATATGTAGGCTACTTTGCGAAATATATATGTCCTCAAGGAATTAAAATGTCGACCAAAAATAAAATTTTTATATTTTTCATACAAAAGTAATGGTCCATTTCACCCGCTAAAGAATATCAGATCATCATTCAAAATTGTAGGCTTCTTTTTCGACCTATACTCTTACCCGGTGCAAAATTTCGTGACCATTGATGTATAATTGCGACTTCTATCGAGTTTATTATTACACTACAAACAAATAGCGGAATATATTAGGCTGTAACTCTGTTATCTGATCATGCACACCAACATAATTGGCATCAATTGAAAGGTCAAGCGTTCCACTTTCAAGTATATCTCACTTGTCCGGAATGTCACTTCCAGGAATTAAGATATAAGCTGTATATTAAAAATTTTCACAATTTTCACACAAAAGTTTTGGTCCATTTAACCCTCTAAATATTATCCGATCGCCACTCAAATTGCAAGCTTCTCCTTTGTGATATACTCTTACCTTATTTAAAATTACGCGTTGATCGGACTATTATTGAGACCTACAGAGCCGCTAGAAAATTGGATAAATATTATCTTTTTGGTCCATTTCACCCGCTAAATATTTCACGATCATCACCAATAAGAATAGGAATCTATTCTGGCCTAAACCCGACCTCCATACAAAATTTCATGACGATCGGTCCATAATTGTGGCCTGGATCGTGTTTACAATTTATAATAAACAGACGGACGGACGGACGGGCAGACTCACATTTCAAAATCGCTTTATCTCGTCGAGATATGAAGATTGGTATACCACATTGGGTGTCTCCGACGAATATTTCGCGGTGTTACATGAATTTTTACCAAAACAAACATATAATACCCTTTTCCACATTGTGGTATAGGGTATAAAAACTATTGTACATATCCACTATAAGTGAAGTGTGGTTGCATTAAAATAGCCTATTGAATTATTCATAACCTAATATAAACTTTATTATAGCTATAATTAATAATACCTTTCCGTATAGCTTTTGTCAGAATAAGATTTTCCTACATTTCAATTGAATTACATTCCGAAAGATAGGCCAACACATTGATTTTCCGAAAAAAAGAAAACGAATTAAAATTTTAGCTTTAAGCTATTAAACTATGTACCTCCGTAGTTCTGCGAATAAGTCTCCTAACAAATTGAACACGTCAAGAGGTCGCGGTAAACGACCCAATACACCTAGCACGTCTTTTCATTTGATTCTACAACCAGTAGACCACGGGTAGTTCATTCTCCACCGGGTTCTTCTAATTTACCATTGTCTAAATCTATACTAGACGAACCAGTACCTCAATTCGTGACATCTCCTTTACGAACGGCTGAAGATTCCGACTCGTCTTCCGATAGTTCAAGGTCGCACACATTAGACTCTGCTAATCCTAATATTGATCGAGTTCAACCTTTTGATAACTCTATAAGCCAAACTTCCACTTTACTAGGATTTGACGATAACCCAACTCAGTCATCCACACGGCCAAACATGACCTCAGCAACAAATAGCAACCCAACTAGTAACCTTGGGACCAGACAACGAAGCGAATTGATTTTTTCGGCGGCGGCGGCTCATCATTTGCAAGGACGGCGGCGGCGCGCCATTCGTATTTTTGTCGGCGGCGACTGAATTTCGGCGCAATTTGTTAAAAATCAAATATATACATACTCTAATTTTCTTACCTCTTGGAACCTCAAATATCGAAATACTGCTATTTTTTAGAAGGCCAAAACTTAGAACTATGCGTGTTGCGTATAAAAATACAAAAACAAAATACATGTATTTCAATTGAATTACATGTATTTTGTTTTTGTATTTTTATACGCAACACGCATAGTTCTAAGGGGTAGTTTACACTACATGTAAATGTCATATGACATGAAATTTTTCATCGTTATATATTCGCTAATACATGCAATATTGGAGATTTTCCTTACGCCATTTACTCTGTGGGCCCACACCAGCAAAAATGTAAAAAAACTAACCTGATCACAAATATATAAAACATTTGTTGCGGAAATCCATACTTCCCGAGATAGGGGCCTTTGAATTTCCAAAAGTTCCCTTGTAAAAAATGCCACCTAATAAGACAAAAATTTAAAAATAAAAAAATGTTGCTCCCTTGCTCTAGGTTTGCACCTGTCCAAAGGATAAAGTCTTAAAATGTCGGCCGAAGTCCGGCTAATTAAAGAATTACAATTAAACCAATTTTTTTAGCATAGTGAGTACATTCAACTTGCTCCGTATTCTGAATGACCAATCTTCTGTAGACCTTGGTGGAGGGTATAAAAAAGTTGTTAATGTATTAAAACTTCATATCATTCTGTTTTATATAAGAAACCGAGTTGGAACTGATCCTCACAAGTGATATAAGATTTTTTTTAAAAAAAGTGGCAGTCTATTTGCACAAAACATACCGTATAGAAACCGCTTTACCACTTTTGGGAATTATACAACTTTTACCACTTTATAATGTACAGGAACAGGCCAATATTATAGCTTCTTGCCGGGTGAACCTTTTTTACCGCGATTTTTTGACATATGGAAATGATATTTGAAACGCAATGTGTTTAATAAATCCGGTTATATGTAAGCGTACTGGATTCATTGCATTTTTTGCAAGATTATTTTTCGTAGCCAACAAAAAATTAGTCGACATGATATCCAAAACTTCAAAAACTGAAGGCATTACAATTCATGAAGGAAACCCCCCTTCGATTGTATATGTGTATGTATTGAGAAAATGATTCCTAGACAAGACACTAGGGTGACTTGATAAAGAAAAAGACTTCAATAAATACTTCATAATTACAAATTTGTAAAAATGTTTGTATAAATAGAAGTTATCAAAATCAGCCTTTGTCTTCTAGCCATTAGCATTCAAATACGCCTGATAAGCCTGGCTTAAACCACCTGGCGAAACGATCGTAGCGTAATGGTTGAGTGTGTGGTATTTCGCTAGAATTCATTTTTCAATGCAAAACTCCTTAGGCCATGTCAGCTCGATTAATCCAATTAATTAATTAAAAACTTTCATAAATAACGGCCTTCGTCCTAAAAAGACAATAATAAATAAAAAAAAATAATTAATTCACTAAAAAATTTCGGCGCGCGCCATCCTCGCTCGAATTGACAGCTGCGCATTTTTAGCCGATTTGAGCCGATGTAGTCGGCGGCGGCTAAACCCCTAAAAAATGATCGGCGGCGACGCGCCGCCGACTGAAAGTCGACTCGCTTCCACCTCTGCTTGGGACTGGCGAACCAGGCCTAACACTTAATAGTTTGTTATCCGTATTGGAAAATATTAGAGGGGATCAGCGCGCCCTAGCCACTGAATTAAGTTTACTTAAAGCAACGATATCGAATTTGTCTCAACGTCCATCAACCCCCAATATGCCTACTGATCGTAACAATACGGCTAATCAGGAAGCAACGGAACCGATTCAGGATTTAATATCTTCGCCGAGAACGAATAGGCCCAAAATAGATCTGGAAAAATGGAAAATACATTTTGACGGTACAGGGAACATAAATGGCTTTATTGACACCAGAGATGGTCTGTCTGCAATAATGACGTATCTGACATACATTTCTGACGTATATTACATACGTCGGAAACGTCGTAAACCTAGCCAAAAAACAAGGTTTTTGACAGAATAAACAAACGAATTTTATAACCAAAAAATCGATGTTTTTACATAATATACCTCATTTAATTATTTCATTTGAGATCCTATTAATTTAAAAAGCAGGCATAAAAAGATTTCACTCTAATATATGTATACATTATATATATATATATATTTTTAGAATATATGGACATTATACATATGTTTGTTTATTACTTCACCCGCAAATTCTTTGAATCATACTCAAAAGCCACACGTTGAAACTTTAATGCGAAACTTTCACAGCTTTTCGGCGAGAGGAGCTTGGGTGAAGGATTTCCTTCATCCTCCAACTTTTCGGATGAAAGTTTCACCGTGTGGTTTTAGAGATATGTAAAGCAGTGGTAGTGTTCGAAATATATTGTAGATGGCGTGCTAAGTGGGTAATACAATTTATTCAATTATTTTAGTTATTTTAAAAATTAAAATATTAATAAAAATATGCTGTTATTTTCAAAAAAGGTACGAAGGCCCTTCAATAACACAGACAGTTTTGCAAAATTAAAATTAAGTAAAAAATATGATGGTAACACAAATTTTTTGAGGTTTATGACGTTTTCTACTTTTTATACGTTTTCTACGGGTATATGACGTTTTCGACGTTTACACCTTTCTGACCGTCGAAAACCTGAAAAGTCGTCATACAGACCATCTCTGATTGACACTCTAATTGCGGAACAATTAGAAGCAAGTTTCCAACTTTTCCTTAGCGGAAAGGCAGAAAAATGGTATTGGGAATTTGTCAAGAGAAATAATGATCCACACTATCGTATTATTAGAAATAGTTTGCTTAAGGAATTTGCAGTGGTCAAGTCCGACGATCAAATTTTTTGAAACAATATTCCAGAAGGCAACAGCCTCAAGAATCCTACGATGAATTACACTCAGCTATATTGGCTATTAGCTACAAAATGAAGGAGTCTCTGTCTGATTGGTAAACATCATAAAAAATAATGTGTGTACAGAGCTAAAATTCATGCTTTTCAACTCCGAAGCATCCGATTTGCATTCTTTCAGAGATGTAGCCCGGAAAGTTGAAACAATCATGAAAGAAACAAAACAGGCAACAACCAATAAAAACAATTGGTCGTCAGGCACAAGATGACAATTTAGAGAGTGAAGAGGACCCTCAGATAAAGGCCATAAAATTGTCAGCCCGTTCCAACAAACATGGTTATTCCCATATAAAATGTTGGAATTGCATATCCTTTCGGCACTCTTATATATACTGTCCTGAAAAAAACCCGCAATCTATTGTGTTATAAGGATGGTGAGCGTGTCGCTGCAACAGTTCGTTGCAAGAACCCCCATCCGGGAAAAGCGAGTTGGCTACCGGGGACACTCGTTCATTTCGACCAACCCCGCGATCGCACTAGAGCTAAAGATGCCACTACCATGTGATGATGCTTTACTACCAATTCACCAAAATTCGCAGATTGTACCCCAAATTTCCAAACGTATTCTAAGTTGCCACGAGCGATACAAGAAACGTCAGAAATATCGACGAAGTGGAACATCAGATGAAAGACCTTACGCAAAATTTTGATACTTAATGAAACCTTTTTCGGCTTGTTGGATTCAGGAGCAGTGTGTCTGTCCTAGCTACGAATAGTAGAGAGTTCATAGACCGACATAATTAAAAAATTAGACATTTTAAATCTGCAATCTCCACCGCAGATGGTTCTAAAACCACAGTAAGCTACCTGTCACCTATAAAGGAGTCACTAAGGACAGATTTTTATATTGTTCCAACTTTGCGTAAAGAAGTATACCTAGGATTAGATTTTTGGCGAAGCTTTTACATAGCTCCAGACATTCTACCTCCGATCGAGGCAGACAAATTAGAATCATCTGAAACAAATACTTCTTTATGCTTTCATGCATTGTCTCCCGAACAGACTTCACGACATTCAACTGTAACGTTAGGCAAGGTTTCTGACATTCGAAATCAGAATTCTAACAATTTGGAGAGGTCATGTGAAAAGGTTACGAAAATCTGGTATACCAGAGCAAAACTCATACCTTATAGAGCCGGTAAAGAAGTTTTTAGAGAGCTCCCCAATATAAGTAAATTTGACCAGAGGCAAAATACGAGCAAAAGTCGATAAAGCCCTGTCTGATGTGGAATACCTTCAAGGTCGGCTCTTTAGTATACTTCATGACTAGCTTCCATCCTAAATTGGATTCCACCACTGTTTTTTAAATGTGTGCGCTTTTCTAAATTGAACTTAGCCTAGCTTGAAGTATAATGGTGTAAAACCTAATTATAATTATTTTCTTTTGCCCGGCTTTTCGTGGGTCGAGCCACACGTTTGATCTAATTGAAACTTATCCAATCCTGAAAAGCCACGTTTAGAATTATTTTCCCCGGCTTTTCGTGGGTCGAGCCACACGTGCTCTTTGAACATTCAAAAACAAAAAAAAAAAACCTTTTTCCTATTCTAGAATGTACCGGGACTTCATATTGAGCGCGCTTAGAGGCAGGTTGTTAAGAAACAGTCGAGCGGTTAGTTGCGTGTCAGCGTTCGTAATGAGAAAAGCAAAACAAGAAACAATCGTAACCATCATTGAAGACAGTGATGGATTGGTTCATTATACACTCTATTAATAATAATAAATGAAAAATTATTGTGAAGTTGGAATACACAACATAAGACCAACCAACGAAATGCATAAGACCATCAATTGAAATGTGTGATCTTAAACAAGATTAAATTCTTTTTGTTTTAAACTCAGTCAAAACTATGCCAACCAAACTTTATGATAAATACAATTATTGTCAAACAACATCCCCGGCCAATACGGCATCATTCTAATGTGTTCCTTGTCATATAAGAAAAGAAATATTAATTTCAAGCAATGTTAGTGGAAGAAAAATTTACTCAGCCCAATCATAAACTAAATAAAAAAAATAACACATATAAATAAGTAGACATAGGAGCACTTAATAAAAACGCAAACGCAAAAAAAATTGTAATTAGTATTAATTTGTGGATAATACAAAAAAAAAAAACAAAGCAACAATTACACAAAAAGGCGAAAATAAGTGATCTTAAAATTTGTCATGGTTCAAACATAACCTCAACAACTTTAATCCGGAAATGAGTGAAACAGAAAACAGCCTCTCTTCTAACCTAACCTCAAATAATCAAAACAAACTAAGTGGAAACGGATTTTTTTAATTCATACCTAGCCTCAAATTGGTTGCTACCCTACCGGACAAGCCTTGTGATAAGTAATAAAAGAACCATCTGAAAGCTGTAATCTGCATCGATAACAACAAATACCTTATGCCTCTTCAACAGTGACCAATGCAACATATTCATACCGGCCTTGCTCATCAACAACAATTCGTATCAGCATGGCCAACCTTAAAAGTCGGAGAAATTATTTAATCAACTATGAGACAAATACTGTACATTATTTAGCTATTTAATTTAAAGAAAATATCTTTAGAAAATCTGACTTAATTTAATCGAGACAAAAAGAAAAAAAAAATGGTTGAAAGCAAACCACCTCAAATATAATTAACCATGTGTTCTTCATAATTTTATGAGATTCTTATTATTAAACAAATAAAATTAAACATTATAAAAACTAATATGTTATATCTGTAAAACCAACGATAAAAAGAACATTAAAAGAAATTACTGAATCTAAGTTTTTAATTTTTACCCGGTGCAAAATTTCGTGACTATTGATGTATAATTGCGACTTCTAGCGAGTTTATTATAATAAATAAGCGATATTCTTCGTGTGTGAGTAGATGTTCCATATATCCCGGTGCTGACGTTCCCTCAGATCACATCCTTCTAATTTGTAAAATACGTTTAAAACTGGCGATAACACGCAAGAGAAATCCCCAGAAGAAAATCAATTTTGAAAGGCTTAGCGACCCTTCTACGTGTCAAACAATGAAAAATCAAATAAACGACAATCTAAACATCGTTGGAAATAGCATTGAACAGCAATGGAACAGTTTAAAAGAATCCATCAACAACGTGTCGAAAGTTGTATTAGGTACAACAACAACTAGACGTAAGAAGAACGACTGGATAACACTTCGCGAAGAACGAAGCAAATATAAAAATATTAACTTTGAAAAATATTGGGAATTGAATGAAGAAATCAAAACCGCAACCCGTGCTGCAAAAAATGCACAAATAAACAAGGAATGCCAGGAAATTGAAAGATTACAACTTCTTCACGACGATTTCAATCTCCACAAAAAAATGAAAGAGACATCCGGTATTTACACAAAAAGAACGTCCACATTTATTTGCGATGATAATAACGTAGCCCACTACGAACGTCAGGATAAGAAAAAACTATGGGAAACATATATCAGAACTTTATTCACAGACGAAAGTCGAACTCAGCTCCTAAACAATACTCACCAAATCGGTTTTCCAGAAAGACTAATCAATGAGGAAGAATTAGTATCGGTAATAAAATCTATGAAAGACAAAAATGCACCGGGCCCTGATGATATACCTGTCGAAATACTTAAACTAATAGAAGGCAACAATAAACAACTGTTATTGAAGTTGTTTAACCAAATTTATATTACAGGGGAATATCCGCAAGATTGGCTCCAATCAACGTTTATACCAATACCAAAGAAAAATAATGCGAAGGCGTGTGGTGACTTCAGATTAATTAGTTTAATGAGCCATGCCCTGAAAATATTTCTAAAAATAATACATAGAAGAATATAGCCACTATGTGAGGCACATATGGGCCAGACGCAATTTGGATTCAATGAAGGCATGGGAACTCGTGAAGCATTGTAATTGTAAATGGTATCGGCTAATCTAATAGCAAAAGTAAAGAAACACCAAAACCTGTTCGAAAAATTTTAGTATTTTGAAGATTTCAGAGCTAAAGATTGTGGGTCTAGTAAGGAATATCACATTTTTGTTCTCCTTTGCTCAAAAAATGAAGTAAAACTTTGTTGATATCAACTCTAATAGAACTTACGTGTTGTTTAAATATAGTCTAAAAGTATTTATTGGAAGAAAAATCACGAGACTTTGAGGTATAGACAGGATATGTTTATTCGTGTAACCGAAGGAAACTCATCTGCGCCTAGAACCTAAATTGCTCAGCACTTTAGACGTTTTAAGACGTTGAGTATGACTGGAGTTAACACAGTTCAATGAAAGTCATGTCAATTTGTTATATAATTTTCCTCTGTTCAAATTAAACAAACTTTTTTAACATCTCTCATCTCTCAAGGAAATGTTCAGCCAGCCATAGGCCAAACCCAATGGTCCTATGGGGACACGCATAAACATATCATGTCATTATTTCAAAATCTTGTAATTTTTCTTCCAATAAAGACTTTTAGACTACGTTTAAACAACTCGTACGTTCTATTAGCGTTGATATCAGCCAAGTTTTGCTTCACTTTTTGGAGCAAAGGAGGACAAAATTGTGATATTCCTTAAAATACCCACCATTTTTTTCAGTGAAATCTTCAAAATATCAAAATTTTTCCTTATTTTTGTTACAAGTTTAGCCAATTCCATTAAAATTACAACTATTGTTACAATATTGCGGTATGTTCGAGGTCCTTATAGGGTATTACCTTTATTTCTGGACCCGCATGGGGTTTCAACCCCTTCCGGGGTCTAAATTGTAATAAGCGGTGAGGAATTTATTCTGGAAAGTAATGCTAGGAAGGATAACTAACTTTTCTTTTAAGATTTTAATGGTCAAATTACAATTTTCTTAAGAAATATTCTTGTTAACTTAGGTTGGCTCTATTATTTCTCACACCTCCTTATAGGCCCAATCATATCACTGCCCTGCCCAATACAACATTGAACCCCAAATTGGACAAATGTTGATTGAATTGTATTTATGGGATTCTATTTTATTATAAAAATGCAAAATTCGCCATAACACACTTCGCAGAAGTGTTTTAGAAACGGTTAAATGCAATGTGATGACTGTGGCTCTATTATTTCGCACACCACTGTATAATGTAAATATACATTTCATTTTTTTGGTGACCCATAGTGAAATTTGACGAAGAATATTTTTGTCTTTGATGTCATCTCTCTAAAATTATGTTTTGTTGGGAAATTTTGAATAAACTCAGATGAAGTCCGACTTCAACCCTTAAAGTTGTTTTTCATTTTTAGATATTCCTGGCGATTAGATTTGTGGTCGCACAGTGTTATTGCAGAGAGGTGATGTTAATGGGAACCCGTTACCTCTCAACACTATATTTTATGGAAAAATTAGGAATTCTCACAAAAAATTGACTGACGCCGAACTAAAGTTTATGGAGAACTAATTTTATTTTCATATTAAAGTGGTCTGATTTCTGTTCGTTTTCCTTTGTCAATGGTTACGAGTAGCTATATCATAATTGTTTCCATACAAATTGTGCTATTTGGTGAACAGGGCACTTTTCGAGTAAAAACTGCAAACATTTTGAGGATAATGTAGCCAAGGAAATTAAAACGGACGAAAAATATTTAAATTTCAATTACTGTAATATTATTAGCTTCGTTCTTAGATCACAACAAATAGAACAACAAGAGGTGGTTAAAATGTGTTTGAAAGATTTGCAATTGCACGCGAGTAGACGTCCGCAATATATTCATATATATATATATATATATATATATATATATATATATATATATATATATATATATACTAGCAAATGCCCGCTACTTCGTATGCGGAAAGGGTACAATATATATAAACAATATTTAATAAGGGACTGGTGAATACTGGAGATTCTGTTGTATTTATACTATTTTTATTACCAATATTTTTTTTTCGATTGTAGTAAGAATTACAAAAAGAAACAATCTGCCGTATCGCATCCCTACACAACTACCATATTTTTTATTTCGAATTTTCGAAACTACGTATCATATTGCAAATTTTAGATTTGACTCCTGGTTTTAACCCTTCACTAACACAGCATTCCCTTTCAGTACGAATTTCCAAACACTAAACTTTATCACACCCCTTCACAACAACAATCACGCACATTTACAATGCAAGGTTCTAGCTTTAGCGGTTTCGCCCAGAACCCGAATAGGTCCGTTAAATTTTCGGAATTCAAAATGAAAGGTTAGAAAAACTTTTTTACAAAAAATTGTACTTAATGTGCACGGGTATGTCAACCGTATATAACGGAAAATTTTTTGGAGGCATTTCAATTTAGGCGTTTTTATTATCAGGGGGTAGATAACTTCTAGTTAACAAAATTGTCGCATTGGACCACGTTTTCAAATTAACATACCAAAGCAGTTAGAACAAAAAACATTTTTTGAAAAGATACTTCACGTTTGACTACTTAATTTCAGTACATTATTTAGAAACGCCTTGGCGTTAACATCAAATCAATGGAACAATATTCAGTACAATTTTTCAAACTCAGAACTTTGTCTCGAATTTTAGAGTGATCTTCATAACAAATATTTTTCAGTTTCGTATTTTTTGTACAAATAGCGTATTTCCAAATTATATAATCCCAGCTTTGTTCCTACACCCAACACCAAATTTAGTACTTTAACTGTTTACACAATACTAAAATGGTTTTGGTACCAACATGTTACCCAACTTTTCGTACACATACATAGGTAAACGTTTCAAAAATTACTTCCTTATATTCAACATATATCCTAATCCCAATTCACTTTTGCAGCTTTATCTGTTCCCCTGAAACCCATTATAGTACTATAAATAAGTACGAATTTTCAAAACCTCCTCCCTACCTCCACTCTAAACACCAATTGCTAATCTAATACCGAATTTCGAAATTCCAGTTCTACCCTTCACAAAATCACAAATTGTACAAAATTCTATACCATATAGCAAATACCAAAAGGTACCGAATTTTGTACTATATACACTTGTACACTTGTACTTTCATATCTCAGCTCTATCCGTTCACCTAAACCCAATTTATTGATAATGTAGTTCCATTTAACACTTTTCCATAAGTACGAATTTCCGAAACTACCTCAATCCTACACTCCAACAGTAATCTGTTCACGCAAATACAAATTGTAGCGAATTCCGTACCATTTAGTACTGCTTCGTGCACATTAGTACGATTTTCCAAATCTACCACCATATCTCGATTCTATATTCCAACAGTAATCTTAATTCCAAATTTCAGGATTCCAGCTCTTCAAATCCAAATCATACTAAACTTACTACCATTTAGGCCTTTTCGACCTTTTGTACACCTTTCTTCAGTGACCCCCATTCCAAATTTCAGGATTCCGGCCTTATTCGTTAACCCATATTCAAATTGTACTATTTAGTACTTTTCGTATACTTTAAATTCGAATTTCCAAAAACCTTTCCATTTTACTCTCCATCAGTGACCTTCATTCCAAATTTCAGGATTCCAGCTCTATTCGTTCACCCAAACCCAAATTGTACTTAATTTAGTACCATTTAGTACTTTTCGTACCTTTATAGTTCGAATTTAAAAAAAAAACCTTTCATTGTTACTCTTCATCAGTGACCCTCATTCCAAATGTCTGTATTCCAGTTCAATCCATTCACCCAAATAAAAATTTTACTAAATTTAGTACCATTTAGTACTTTTCGTGCACTTATAGTTCGAATTTCTAAAAACCTCTCTTTGTTACTCTCCATCAGTGACCCTCATTACAAATTTCAGGATTCAAGCTCAATCCGTTCACCCCAATTCCAAATTGTACTAAATTTAGTACCATTTAGTACTTTTCGTACCCTTATAGTTCGAATTTAATTAAACATTTCATTGTTACTCTTCATCAGTGACCCTCATTCCAAATGCTTGTATTCCAGCTCTATCCGTTCACCCAAACCCAAATTGTACTAAATTTAGTACCATATAGTACTTTTCGTTCACTTATAGTTCGAATTTAAAATACCTTTCTTTTTTACTCTCCATTAGTGACCTTAATTCCAAATTTCAGGATTCCAGCCCTATCCGTTCACCCAAATCCAAATTGTACTAAATTTTGTACCATTTAGTACTTTTCGTTCACTTATAGTTCGAATTTCTAAAAACCTTTCTTTGTTACTCTCCATCAGTGACCCTCATTAAAAATTTCAGGATTCCAGCTCAATCTGTTCACCCAAATTGTACTAAATTTAGTACCATTTAGAACTTTTCGTGCACTTATAGCTCAAACTTCCAAATACCTTTCTTTGTTACTCTCCACCAGTGACCCTAATTTCAAATTTCAGGATTCCAGCTCTATCCGTTCACCCCAATCCAAATTGTACTAAATTTAGTACCATTTAGTACTTTTCGCAACCTTATAGTTCGAATTTACAAAAACCTTTCAGTGTTACTCTTCATCAGTGACCCTCATTCCAAATGTCTGTATTCCAGCTCAATCCGTTCACCCAAATCAAAATTGTACTAAATTTAGTACCATTTAGAACTTTTCGTACCCTTATAGTTCGAATTTCCAAAAACCTTTCATTGTTACTCTTCATCATTGACCCTCATTCCAAATGTTTGTATTCCAGCTCTATCCGTTCACCCAAATCCAAATTGTACTAAATTTAGTACCATTTATTACTTTTCGTACACTTATAGTTCGAATTTCCGAAAACCTTTTTTGTTACTCTCCACAATTGACCCTAATTTCAAATTTCAGGATTCCAGCTCTATCCTTTCACAGAAATCCAAATTGTACTAAATTTAGTGCCATTTAGTACTTTTCGTACCCTTGTAGTTCGAATTTCCAAAAACGCGTTGGTACATCTTTCTAACTCTCCATCAGTGACCTTCATTCCAAATTTCAAATTTCTAGCTCTAAGCGTTCGCGTAATACAAAGGGTACCATATTTAGTACCTTTTGGTACTTTTCGTACCCTTCCAGTTTGAATTTCGAAAAATCCAGCCTTATCTCACCCCTACACACCAACAGCAACCCACACTAAAAATTTCAAGTTTCTAGATTGAGCCGTTTCGTGTGGGCGTTGCTGAATCCGTCAGTCAGTCACTCACCTCACTACTCTTTTATATATATATAGATAGATATATGTATATTGCGGACGTCTACTCACGTGCAATTGCTATTTAGTTGTTTGTGGTGTTAAACACATTATATATATATATATATATATATATATATATATATCCGGACAAACAAAAGAACTCGCCTAGAAGCTACCGACTTCGTCCCACTTCCAACAAAAACCCCAAATTATGATGAATAGGCATCGGATTTTTGCATGTTTTTTATTTCTCATCCGATTGGACTCAAATTTTGGATCTAGGCGTTTTGAGGGTCAATTTTTCAATATTTGGGGTCATATCAAAAATATGCAAAAAATATGCCCAAAAAATATGCAAAAAAAAAATATGCAAAATATGCAAAAAATATGCAAAATATGCAAAAAATATGCAGAATATGCAAAAAACATGCAAACAGTTTTTGGTCGAAAATCGTCAAAAAAGTAGTAAAATGTACAATTAAAGTTGGAAAAAATCATCAAAAAAACTTTATAGTGTCCTAAATTAAGACTGTTGGCCATTTAACGTCGATTTTTAGCAGATTATTGTGTTATTGATACCTCTTACGATGGTGTGGTGTAGGGTATATGGTATTGTAATACTATTTTTATTGTTAAACTATGCAAAAATATAAAATTTGATAAAATATCAATCATGTTATGTAAATTTAATATTTTCTTTGTCTTAATTTGTAGCTTTAGGCTGGTTTTAACTCAAAGGGAAGAAATCGATGTCGGATTTTTTAGGCGGGGGTGCCGCCTAAACTATTTACTTAGATTAGATTTTAGATAGATTTAAATTAAGATTGCTAATTGAGCACCATTGGAATAAGTTAACACGTGCTACTGGAGCCTCTCGCCGACCCATATCTGTGGAACATATTATGCATTAAATTAAAGGCCATTCTGTTTATTTTATATTCAAAAACAAAATGCGTAACTATTACTGAATTCGAGATAGAAAGCCAGTGTTCCGACTAACGTGACTACGTACGCCTTAGGGCGAAAATGGAGCCTATCTCGGTATAGCCGACTACTTGGAGAACGCATTGTTTTAGTTGTTCGTCCTTTGTAATTAATTGGTTGTAATCTGTGGTGAGCTCGACTCGGAGTGAAGCTGTGACTTTTTTATGAATTTCGAACAGTTGTTCTTTTGTAAGTTTGGGTCGAATATTTCCGGAGAAGTTTCCATCTTCGCTTTGTTAAGATTTTTGTCGCCATTTGACTCTTTACGGTGGTTTGCACTGTCGGATCAACCAATGCCAAGCCAACAAGTTCAGGACTAAGATGCCACAGGTGATTTATCCTTTTGTTATTTCCCTTTTCTGTCTATGTTTCCGTATTCAAATAGATTTTCAATGAGGTCTAGGTCTTCTTTTGATGCTAAACGCTTCGTAGAATCTAAAGAACCATCTGTCCCGAAAATAATCAAGCGCAGCTTTAACAAAAACTCCTAACCATGAAATTGTCATTTCTGCTGGATCCCTGTAAAGTGTCCTATAGGAACGTTAGTCGTATCATTTTTTCTTATAAGAAGTATTGTTGGGAGGGATTTTTGACTGCAACTTTGGCAGCACATCCGGACATCAAACAAACATATTCACGCGATTTCTATAAGAATAGTCTGCGATTGACAATTGACTCGATGTAGGCGAGAATGTTTTAAAACTACTTCCCAGCTGACTTCCCAAGAACAAGAGGTCGTAGAAGCAATTTGTGTTTTCATCTTTCGAGCCCGGTTTAACGCGCCCAGAACGTTTCTTATTTTGTTTATTTATTTTGTATCAAAGGACAAAAACTGAGTGTTATAAATGAGAGTGTGGGTTATTGATTTTACAAAACCTATAATGAACAAGATAATGGTTATGTAGATATAATATTGGATGGATTGCGTAAACATAATCAATAGGTTGAAAAGGATTAGAGACAATAGATTGAGTTTAATACAACAAATAGTGAAAACGAAATTCAGAAATATTTTTTAGGTCCAAAAAAAGACCTAAACCGCATTGAAGATTTATTGAAATACGAAACAAATAGCAGATAAAGGAAGTAACAAAATGATATATCATCTGTGGTATCTTAGTCCTGAACTTGTTGGCCTGATCTGATATTTCAAACCACCGTAAAGAGCCAAATGCGACAAAAATCTTAACAAAGCAAGCAGAAGAAGATGGAAAAAACCAAACTAATAGTACGGTTACACTAGAGTTTTTTTGCCGGGTTAACCCACTTCGAGAGGATTTATTTGACGTTTGCGCTATGGAATTGACATTTGAAATCCAAACCCACTGGGTTAATCCGGCTAAGTGTAACCGGGGTATAACAAAAGAACAACTGCCGAAATTTCCAAACAAAAGTCTACCAGGCGTAATTACAGGGTATACTTACTTGTTATTGAAGAGATTAAGCATTAACCTCGAATTTCTTGAAAAGGATCCTGTAACTTGACCGCATAACATCAATTACCAGGAAGGGTAAAGGATGTTAAACAACTTGCAGAGCATAAATGTTTATATTATTTAACTTCATCCATTTCAATATCAAAATATTAACAGCTCATAATACTTTAATATTATTCACCAACAAAGAGTCACTGACTTCATTCATTCATGTTGTCGGTGGTCAGTTACTCTTTGTTGGTGAATAATATTAAAGTATTATGAGCGACAATTGTCGTTGGACGTGTGAACGAAATATGTCATACGACACCAAGAGGTATTTGGAGTAACTGACCACCGACAACATGAATGAAGTCAGTGACTCTTTGTTGGTGAATAATATTAAAGTATTATGAGCTGTTAATATTTTGATATTGAAATGGATGAAGTTAAATAATATAAACATTTATGACACACGTACACTACACAGCCCCTTAAATAAATTTTAATATGAACAAAATGTAAAAGACATTTGTTTCATTCCCAAAAATTGATAATATGGGAAGAAATAAAAAATAATTTAAAAAATTAAGTTACAATGTTTTATTTATAAAAGCACTTAAAACTAGAACATAATTTTTAATGATGGATTCTTTCAAATAAAAAGCTGGTGGCCGTTTAATATTGCCACAATTTTTAGTTCAAATGCAAGCGTTTTATTTGAGAGATTTAATCATTAAAAATATTTTCTAGTTTTAAGTGCATTTGTAAATAAAACACTGTAACTTATTTTTTTAACTATTTTTTATTTTTAACTTTTCAGCATTTAATTTTTTTGACCACTGGGAACCTCATAACAAAATTATAGCCAATGTAGATAAAAACTTTAAAATACCTGAAATCGTCTTGTACCGTTATATAGGGGCTATACCAAAACCTTGACCTGAGTCCAACATTTTTAGTGAGGAAGTTTCTGTACCATTGGGAACCCCAAATGCCAAGTTATAGCCCATTCGGCCTACAAATTTAACCAGAATCCTTAAAATACTTTAAATCGGGTGGTACCGCTATATGGGGGCTCTAAGAAAAAATGGACCCATATTGGTTTTGGTTTCATATTCATGTATTGTCATCCAAGTATGAAAAGTGTGCAAAGTTTTAGTTCCACTGGTCAACTACAACTGTGTGGAAAATAAGTTACTAGATTTGAACTAAACAGACACGAAAGCAAGTTAAATTAAACACTGTAAAAAGGGTTTTTTTCACAATAGACTCCATTTTCAGCCTAAGGCGTTTTCGGGACATTGGCTTTATTATCTTGAATTCAGTATTAGTTACGTGTTTCGTTGTTCGGCAAGAAATATTAAGAATAGTATGGAATTTAATTTAATGCATAACACGGCAAATAGTTTTAACCGTTTCATAGATATGGGTAGCTGAAGTCGTCAAATAGCCAAAAAGTCGAGATTTTCATAGCTACGAGGACACAGTGGCATGTGTTAACATATTCCAATTGTGCTCAAACTTTAACAATCTTAAAATCTGACCAAACTAAACACTTTAGGGGAGTGCCGCATAAAAAAATTCGACATCCATGTTTTCCCTTTGAGTTAAAACCAGACTAATGCAACAAATTAAGACAAAGAAAATATTGAATTTTAAATAAAATATTTGACAATTTAACAAATTTTATATTTTTTAATAGGTTAATAATAAAAAATGGTATTACAATTTACATATAACCATTTTTTTATATCCACACTCTGACCCCTTACTCAATAGCATAATAATCTGCTAAAAAAGCGACGTTAAACGGCCAACAATTTTAATTTAGGACACTGATGATTTTTCCCAACTTTAATTTTCAATTTTACGACTTTTATGACGATTTTCGGCCAAAAACTGTTTGCATATTTTGCATATTCTGCATATTTTTTGCATATTTTGTGCATATGCAAAATATGCAAATATGCAAAATAAATACAAAATATGACCCTGCCATTGAATTTAGATTTCTTTGAAACGAATTTTGGTCCAATCAGAATCTTCGTATCTCTATTATTAAAAAATATGCAAATATGCAAAATCCGATGTCTAATGATGAAGTACCCACGTTCGTAATAGCTTCTGATGGATGAAGTGAAACCATTGGCATCTATAATGTTTTTCAAATTGGACGTGGTATCAAACACATAAGTCAAGAATACACGGAAATTTCAGAACTCCGTAGCGGCAATTTATTAATCAAAGTAAATAATGTTAGAGGTTCCAGTGAAAATTACATCTCACCCAACATTAAATCACTCACAAGGCTTACTCTTTTTGGATAAAATCAAAGCAATTCCGGAAAATGAAATTTTCAAAGACCTTTCAGAATATAATGTTGTTGGTGTAAGAAAGTTCATGAAAATGGAGGGTGGTCAATTGGTGGCTACTGGCGGTGCAGTAATCACTTTTGACCTCATACACCCCCAGAATTCATTGATATTGGTTGGCGTAAAGTTCCAGTTTTAGATTACATTCCTAACCCTTTAAAATGTAAAACATGCCATCGTTTGGGACATACCAAAAATCATTGTAAAAACATAGAAGTATGCAAAGATTGCGGATTACCACCACCACATAATACATGCAACCGCGTGTTTTGCGTAAATTGCAACAATGAAACCCACCCATCACATGATAACAGTTGCCATACATTCTTAACCCATAAGTCTGTGAATAAAAGAAAGATTAAACAAAGGTGTTCAAATCGAGTGGCATGGAAAATTTTCAAGAGCGATCCAGACAACTACCTCCATTAAACCACGAACCAAAAAAACACCATATGCATAGGTTTTAAGAAATGAAAGGAACTCCCAAAGAAACACAAACAACATCACCAGAATCATCTAAAAATATCAACGAAATTTCAATATCATCTTCATCAAAAACAACCGAATCAAACTCATCTTCTCCTTTTGCATCTGCTGCCGTCACAACACCCACAACATCATCACCAACATCAAATTCAGTATCAATATCCCCAGCACTATTAACCAAAGCACAAGAACCCAGCTCTCACTCTGATACCAACAATCAAATTAACAACAAAACCATAGATAACCTCACAGATAAAGAAGAGTTAATGAAGAAATTTAACGATCAAATATCAACATTAAAAGCACAGGAACACAGGAGGGTAAAGAGCTCTAAGCTCTTTGCCACCCCCTCCTTCTCGGGGACTCGATTTGCTCCGCGGCGGGCTTTGTGGATGTGACTACTGACCTTTTTCTTTTTTATCATTATGACGTCTGACTCAAACATAACCATCTTACAATGGAATATTCAAGGATTTATCTGCCACAAATTCGCCCTCGAAATGATTGTGGCATTGCACAATCCTTTAATTGTAGTCTTGCAGGAGACACACATAATTGAAAATAGTAAACATTTGCTTCATCTCCCAGGATATAAAATATTTCATCACAATAAGAGCTATAACTACGCAAAATCAGGTATTGCAATTTTTGTTAAAAATAACATAAATCTTACTAACATCACCAACTCTAACGAAGGTCTGCTTTTTCAAACTATAACTCTAGATATTGGTTTTCCCCTAAACATAATAAACATATACAAAGAATGCGATGTTTCTTTAACTTACAATATGGTAAACAACTTAAAACAACCTAACTGACTTAAATTCCCAAAATACAATATGGGGTTCTTCCTACACTTCCCAAGGGGGAAACTTATGGGAAGAATTTGCCAATACACAAGGTTTGGTTATTCTTAACGACTGTTCCCCTACTTTACTGAGTACCCGTCACACCCTTACGTCTATTGACGTCTCTATGTGTTGCCCTGAATTGGCTTCATCTTTTTCCTGGAAGACACTCCCTCTGCCCGAAACTGGTGACCACTTCCCCATTCTGATCACAAATAATGTACCCATTCCGAAAAAGCTGTTTGTGCCACGTTTTCTGGACACAAAAGCTAACTGGGAACTTTTTTAAACTAATTACAATATAATACTGATTTCACCGAATCACAAAATATAAACAAAGAGGCTTAAAAAATTAAAAGCTTGTTTAGAAAGTCGGCCAATGAGTCTATACCAATCAGTCGCAAACCCAAATGTAAACATAGACCAATATGGTTCAACAGTGAATTGGCAAAATTGATTGGCACTAGACAACAAGCATGGAGAAGTTTCAAAAGGGTCAGAAACTCTGAAAATTGACCTCTATTGTAGAAAAATGTGTTCCTTAGTAAAGCGTGAGTGCAAAATTGCAAAGAGATTAGTGTGGAATAGATTTCTCAATTGTCTTAATCCGGACTTAGATGTTCGTTGCTTATGGAGCAAAGTCAACAATCTAAGAAATCCAAAGTTTAATAGATTCTCAACCATTGATGTGAACAATAGAATGATATCGGACCCAAAAGCCATAGCAGATTCATTCGCATCTTTTTGGGGATCCTTAAGCTCTGATTCAGCTTTCGAGCAATCTGTCTGTTCCTCGAAACATTATTTTTCAATTTCCAATTCGAACCTGGTAAATAGTAACAACTATTACCTTACAAGCTCTATTAATGTCCACGAACTCGATGATACCCTCAAAACACTAAAGGGCTCAACGCCTTCTTTATACAAAGTGACGTACTCAATGATACGCAATGCTCCATATTTAATAAAGAAGCGAATCTGTAAATTGTATAACAATATCATTGTTAATGGAATTGTTCCACACGACTGGAAAATATCCATTCTCTGTCCTATACCGAAACAAAATAAAAATCCATGTTCCAGGCCGATATCTTTATTACCTGTACTATCCAAAGTCTTTGAAAACATTTTATCACGTAGTTTACTAGAATTCACAAAGAGTCGTTTGTCTACACTTCAACATGCTTTTCTTCTTCATCACGGTGTTCGCACCTTGTGTCACAAATTGGAATGGGTTTTATTACAAAACTTACACAACAGAAGCATAGTCTTGTAATCTCAGACGATTTAGAAAAAGCGTTCGATCGGGTAGTTTACACTTGCATTTTGACGGAACTGCGAAATTTTGGTGCACAGGGCATTATTTTAACATTATTTCAATACCTCCAGGATGCCATTCATCTAAAGAAAAAAGGCCACATAAAAGCTGCATATACATTTCGTGGTCTTGTTTTTATTAAGCGTCACGACTGCGATGAGCCGATATGCATTTCATCATAAAATACTCGACGAGTTTCGAAATATTGACGGCGTGTCCAGAACAGATTTTCAGTCCTAGCTACATTGCTGATGTCATGGTTCTGCGGAGTATCCATTACAATTATTCACATATTTATCTTCAACTGTGTTGCTGATGACTTTTTGTCTTTTTCCTATATTCCATTAAATGATTCGCATCGGTAATGATAACAGATATTCCAAAGACTCTAGTAAGAATACTTACAAAACAAAGAAATGGTATTAAGATTTGTCATATAAATTCTCAGAGTTTACTAAATAAACTGGATGAATTTCAATACATATTTGAAAATTCGGTTATGGATGTAATCTGTATATCAGAAACTTGGCTGTATTCCTCAATTCCTAATGGTTTAGTGAATTTGAAAGGGTATAACCTGTTTAGGTCAGATAGGGAGAGCCGCGGAGGAGGCGTCGCAATATATACGAAAAATACACTCAAAGCTGAGTTTACACTAAAATATAAAGTCGGTGACCGCATTGAATATGTATTCGTTGAACTTGGATTTAATTCTAAGAAAATGCTCATTGGTTGTGTTTATCCTCCGAATAATACTATCGATATGTTCCAGCTACATAATGCCCTTCAAAATGTTACTTTAGGTTTCAATGAGGTGATAATCATCATAAAATACTCGACGAGTTTCGAAATATTGACGGCGTGTCCAGAACAGATTTTCAGTCCTAGCTACATTGCTGATGTCATGGTTCTGCGGAGTATCCATTACAATTATTCACATATTTATCTTCAACTGTGTTGCTGATGACTTTTTGTCTTTTTCCTATATTCCATTAAATGATTCGCATCGGTAATGATAACAGATATTCCAAAGACTCTAGTAAGAATACTTACAAAACAAAGAAATGGTATTAAGATTTGTCATATAAATTCTCAGAGTTTACTAAATAAACTGGATGAATTTCAATACATATTTGAAAATTCGGTTATGGATGTAATCTGTATATCAGAAACTTGGCTGTATTCCTCAATTCCTAATGGTTTAGTGAATTTGAAAGGGTATAACCTGTTTAGGTCAGATAGGGAGAGCCGCGGAGGAGGCGTCGCAATATATACGAAAAATACACTCAAAGCTGAGTTTACACTAAAATATAAAGTCGGTGACCGCATTGAATACGTATTCGTTGAACTTGGATTTAATTCTAAGAAAATGCTCATTGGTTGTGTTTATCCTCCGAATAATACTATCGATATGTTCCAGCTACATAATGCCCTTCAAAATGTTACTTTAGGTTTCAATGAGGTGATAATCACTGGAGATTTCAACTCCAATCTTCTAGTTGACTCCACATTAGCTAATAACATGTTAACACTGGGACTTTTCCCAATTGTACAAATCCAACTCATTTTTCGACGACAACCAGTACACTTTTAGACCTGTTTTTCGTGAACAATCCTTCAAATATATTACTTTATGAACAGATATCTGCTCCAACTTTCTCAAGACACGATCTTATATATTTGGAATACAATTTTGATATAAAAAAAGAAGTTGAAACTATTTCATATCGAGACTACAAAAATCTAAATTACACAGAGCTTCAAGATAGGATCTGCCAAGTTAATTGGAATAATATATACACTTTTTCTTGTGTGGATCAGCAACTGTCGTTGCATCAAAGTAAGCCATGGTTCAGCCCCACAATAAAATCGTTTATAAGAGATCGGGATCTTGCATACTCTAGATGGAAGCGCTTCAAAACTCCTGAGCTTCACGAAGAGTATCGCCTAGCAAGAAGAATTGTTAATAAACACACTGCCGCTGCAAAAACACAATATTATTTTAACAAATTCAATGTTGCCACAGACTCCAAAAAAATGGAAGATTTTACGAGACATAGGTTATGGAAAATCCAAGTCGTCTGGCTCCTATATTGGGGACCTAGATGAGCTAAACAACACCTTTGTCAACATACCTTCTACACCAACTGATCCCCTCTTTTACGCACCCAATATTGGGACTGCAGATAATGTGGAAAACGATGGATGCTTCGAGTTCAGATGTGTTACCCAGACGGAAGTATATAGCAGTTTTCCCAAGTAAAATCGAACGCAATTGGTCTAGATGGTATTGATCCTAAATTCATAAGAATTCTTCTTCCTTACCTCTTACCATTTTTTACTCATCTTTTTAACACGATCTTGAGCTCAAGTGTATATCCGACCATATGGAAACACTCTAAAATAATTCCGATTCCCAAGTCTAGCAATGAGTACCGCCCAATATCAATCCTGTGTTACCTCTCCAAAGTGTTTGAGAAACTGTTACATATACAAATGACTGAATATCTCTTTAGTGAGTCTCTTTTGTCTAACAGGCAATCTGGTTTTCGTGCAGGCCACAGTTGCATTACGGCACTAATCAAAGTATCAGAATCCATAAGAAGGGACATAGATGATAGCAAAGTCAGCTTCCTCATTTTATTGGATCACTGGAAAGCCTTCGACTCCGTGGATCATTTAAACCTCTGCATGAAATGGAGGCGTTTTTTAACTTTACACACAGCTACCAAATTAATTATTTCTTATCTTTGCAAAAGGCTTCAATCAGTATGCGTGGGAAACTCGAAATCGAATCCACTGTTAGTCTCGAAAGGAGTTCCACACATTATTGGCCCGCTACTTTTCTCGCTCTATGCCAACGATCTCTCTAATCAATTGATACATAGCCAAGTTATGATGTATGCAGATGACGTATAGATCCTTTCAAGTGCACCAGTCAACAATATTTCCGAACACGTTGACAAACTCAATGGTGATCTTACACGTGTGTATAATTGGGCTACTGCAAATGGATTGTTACTTAACCCCGATAAATCTAAAGGCTTAATTATACACAAAAACAGAAATTTTAAAATACAAAATGTCAGTATATATATTAATCATAAAACCATTGATATTGTCTCCTGTGTTAAGAACGTGGGTGTGGTTTTCAACAGTTCCCTGAGTTGGACAGGTCACGTGAATGCTGCTGTGGGAAAAAAGTATGCCAACTTGCGTGCCCTTTGGATAACCTATTCATTTACCCCCAAAAGCATTCGTATTCTACTAGCAAAAACTGTACTAGGCCCTGGACTTATATATGGGTGTGAGCTGTTCGCTAATTGTGATTCTGTGAGTCTGCGGAAACTTAATGTTGTTTTCAATAATATTGTGCGATATGTCTATGGCGTAAAAATAACTCTGAGCATCTCACACCTTACTAACTCCCTATACGGAGTTAGTTTTAGCAGACTAAAGAGTATAAGGTCCTTAATAATGTTACAGAAAATTATAATCAAACAAAACCCTAAATATCTTTTTAATAAACTTAAATTTGCACAGTCGGATGTTAACTCCCTTTAGGCGACGGTGCCTTGTTTCGGAACGACAATTCTATATTTCAACTCCTCGTCTTTGGAATACGTTACCAAATAAAACACAACTCATCAGCAACGCTTCTATCTTCTTGATACTGTCAAAGTAACGATATATATATATATATATATATATATATATATATATATATATATATATATATATATATATATATATATATATTTCTTTAAATTTATATCAATATCATTTAACCTTTTTATTTTTTTAACAAGCGCAATTGTAATTATAACTTTACTTAAATTAAATTACAACTTTACTTAATTGGATATTGTTCTATACCTACAAATCTGCACATTAAATATAAGATTTTAATCTTGTCGTGTAGATAAATAAATAAATAAATTGTTACCGAAAAATCGCCTTATACTGGAAAGAGTTGACGGTCATTGACAATAGACAATGGAATACCCCAGGGTTCACCACTGTCTGTCGTCCTGTACAATATTTACAACTCTCTATGCAGATCCCTGGAAAATATTCCAGAAATCGACTTCGTGGGAATATTTGCAGATAATATTTTCGATATTTCATCCGGTGAACCACAATTAATGGAAAACAGTCTAAACAATTTTAACTCTTTGGTCCAAAATTGGGCAAGGCAGGTAGGAGCTGTAGTTCCCGCCAGCAAAAGCGAAATTCTGCACGTATGCCGCAAAAAAAGATGTTATTTTTCTACTATCAACATTGAACAAAACACAATTGAAGTAAAATATCAAATGAGAATCTTAGGGCTATTTTTTCCAAAAACATGTAGTGGAATTATCACATAAGTCTTCTGCAATCGAGTCCTGGCAAGATTAATAATCTTCTCCGATTAATATGTTCTAAAACAAAAGGTCCTCATATTTATACAGCAGTAGACATTTGCAGATCCCTAGTTCTTGGGTCCCTTTCTCACTGCATAACTATTTATGGCTTCTCCTCAAAACTGAACATTTCGAAGTTGAATTCTTCCATAAACAAATGTTTTCGGGCAGCTACGGGTCTTCTTAGATCTACGCCATTGGAAGCATTACATATTGAGGGTAAATACAGTGATTTTTCTCATTTTTTACAAAAATCTCTTTCAACATAGGCAGCAAAGCACTCACTATACCTTCACATGGACTTCACAATATTTTTGGGACCATGTATATACACCAAGCGCCTCTCAGAGAGGTTCTATTAGCCAAATTTTAAAACTGTTTTCATCTTTTGGAATTACCTTGCCTTCTAAAACTCATCAAAGCACATTTAACAGCTATTTGCTTTCCATTGATACCACATTGCACTTCTTTAAAAAAGACAATACATATAAGCAATGCTATAAATCTATGTTGCTTGAAAATATAAACCAATTTGGACCAGATTTAGTCTTGTACACAGATGGTTCATTTAATGGGACATCTACATCTTTCTCTGTTGTCAAACAACTAACTGCCAGAACATTTCAGACAATTTGTAAGACTAGGCTACCGAATCATACAGGAATATTCACAGCAGAACTATGTGCTGTTAAGGCGGCCATTACATACGCCAAAAACGAATCGAAAAGTTTAATATGTATCGACAATCTTGGAGTAGCTAAAGCCCTTACCAAAAACAAGGGCGGCATCTTCAACGATATGCTACATATTCCTCAAAACTCTAATATTCTTATTTTGTGGATACCTTCACATTCTTCCATCCTGGGAAATGACTTTGCTGACAAAATGGCTAAAGAAGCACTGTGTCTTTCTCAAATCTCAGAAATGCCATGTTTCTTATTTAGTTTGCTCTGCGTTTACAAATCTATCCAAAAATACAGAAACAACACAGCCTGGGAGTCATCTTCAACATTTCTCAAACAAGTAAATCCAACCGAAAGGTAAAAAAGATGAGGAGAAGGGGAAGCGTAGGGAGAGTTTAATCTGGACCCAGCCATCCGAGGATGGGAGCGACCCTGACTCCGAATCAGACAGCAGCTACAAAATCAACACCACCGTTGTGGAGAAGCCCGTTAACGATGAGGTCCACAAGATGGTAGAAAAGGTAAGCGAAAGCATATCTAAACTTACAACGGAGAAGAAAGTTCGGTGGACTGGAGGATCTAGCCACAGCTAAATAAAGAACAGCGGGCCGCCCCAAAAGAGATCAACAATCCCTCCACTTCTTCGGAAGCGGCGAAGGAAGAAAATACCGCCAAACGAAGTAAGAAGAAAATGAGCTTACCACCATTAAATGCCCTAAGCAATTCCTCTCAAAACCCACGCGAAGGAGGCTGCCCAACGAACCCTTCGACGGAGGGCGAAAAGGAGTGCTCGGACACGAAGAAGGTGAGCGCGACCGCGGAATCCTCTGGAAGTTCTAAGGGCTCTGATAAGAAGCCCAGGGCCTTCCAGAAGAGGAAGATGGGCGCAGAGACGCCAAGGTGGCTAGGAAGAACTACAGGGGCGAGGTGCTATGCAGTGATCGATACCAGTAGAGGGTCCGGCAGATTACCTAAAGAACACCAGCAGGCCATCAAAAATATGGTCAGCGATAAAAGACTGGAAGACATTTTAAAGAGTGGGCCAATAAAATTTGTCAGCAGCGAGCTCAAAGGGGACCTCTTAGTATACCACTTGGGACCGCACGCGAACCTGTTAACAGGGAGGAAGTATTAGATGTAACAATATGTTCAGAAAATCTAATAAACGCGGTACATGAGCGGAGGGTTTCAAAGGAACACTCCTTCTCTGACCATAGGTATATTAGGTTTAAAATATCAAGGCCACCGCGGAATGCGATAACTTTCCGAAATAAATCCAAAACAAATTGGACTAAATTCGGAAAACAAGTTAAAGATAGACTAGGGCAAGAAGTTGAGGTTTGCCTACGCAAAGAAGATATAGATAGAAATGTCAATAAACTAACAGAGGCTCTAGTAAGGTCTTTCGAAGAAAGTTGTCCACTTCGAGAGAGGAAATCTGCCTACGAAAACCCCTGGATGACAGGGGAAATTCGTAACAAAGGCAAAGAGGTCCGAAGACTTTACAATAAGGCAAAACGTAAAAAAGCAGCTGTATTCTGGGACAACTACCAAACAAAACTAAAGGAATACAACAAAATGACAAGAAACGCCAAACGGAACTCCTGGAAGCTTTTTTGTGAACAGGTAGATAGCGTAAATGATGTCTCTAAAATTAAAAAGTTTCTATCTAAAACTCACTCACAACCCGAGCTTATGGTTGATGAGACGGGTAAAAAGATGGAAACAACCGAGGAAACTCTTAGCCTTCTGATGAGAACGCACTTCCTGTCGAGTACTCCGGCACACACAGTGTCACCGATGGAGATAGCTTATGCAAGTACAAACAACATGCATATATAAAAGGTCGATCAGTGGAAACCGCATTACATGAGGTAGTACACCATATAGAGAGAACCTTCGAGATGAAGATGTATACACTCGCAGTTTGCATCGACATCGAAGGAGCGTTCAACAACGTCAGCACCGAAACGCTAATCCACTCTTTAGACGAGTTTCAGGTAAACCGGGCCTTGAGGCACTGTATAGACCACATGCTAAGGAATAGATGGATAAGCTGCGCGCTACAGGACGTAACAAAAAAGAGACAAAGTTGTTCAGGCGACGCCACAGAGGGTAATACTATCACCTCTCCTATGGGTTACCACCATAAATAGTCTACTAAGGATCTTAACCGACGAGGGATTTGAACCCATCTGATATGCAGACGACGTTATAATACTTCTTAGGGGAAAGAATCCAAATATACTCTGTAGAAGGGCCGAAACGGCTCTAAAAATAGCATACAACTGGGCTAGACCGAGAGGTCTAAATGTCAAATGGTGAGACCGTATTCAGGAAAGGGCTAATAAAGCCCACATATGTTGGTCAACCTGTAGAAGGGCTATAGGCTCAAAATGGGGTTTCAATCCTAGGATGACACACTGGTTATACAGAAGCGTAATTAGACCGATTCTAACTTACGCTTCTGTGGTATGGTGGACAGCTACGGACAAGAAATGCAACGTAAAAGTACTGCAAAAAGTCCAAAGAACGTGCTGCTGTTACAACGGGTGGGTCTATAGATCATATTGTATCAGACCGTATACCTGAAACAATTGAATCCGCTTGTGTAAAATTTTAATACCGGACAGGGACATGGATGGAACCCTGGAACGGATGCCAACTCGACGCTGTGGGTTCACAGATGGGACCGTTCTAGGGGGGAGAACGGGTCTGGGTCTATATATCGAAGACCAGGAAACCGAGCGATCACAGAGTGTCTGAACTGGTTTAAAGCTAACACTGTAAACATCCGAACAGACAGTATAGCAGCAATAACAAGCAAGACGGTGAAATCAAAAACAGTCCTGCAGTGTAAAAAATCAATCAACGACTACTCTTACCATGGTTCGGTTAACATTATATGGGTACCAGGACATAAAAGGATTAGGGGTAACGAGATAGCTAACTCCTTGGCAAGGCAAGCCAGGGAGCAAACTACGACTACTACAAATTAGGGCAAGCGCGTTCAAAAACTTAAGAGATTATGTCAATGGCACAGAATTTCTTAACTGATAAATTTATTTTCTTTTTAATAAATTAAGCAATAAAAATTTATTTCCCCTTAGGCTTCCGCAATTAGAGCGCACAACAGCCTGGGCATGTGGCGATTCTTATATCGCCCCTCTTTTCAGCCTAACCTAACCTAAATCCAAAAATTCCTAGAGCTCGCTACCACCCAAATATCAGTAGAAGGGATTGTATTGTACTAGCCAGATTTAGAGTGGGAAAATGTTTAATACCAGGCATTACTACGAAAATACTTTACCTGCTAGATGCTCTTTTTTGGGGCGAATTCCTAAACGTCCTACATATTTTAGCGCAATGTCAATCGTCTACGATAGATAATCGTATCGACGAAATCCTTGATTGTTCCAAAAATAATTTTTTATATCGCATTCGTTCAGCGTTATAAATAAATAAATAATATACGTGATGTTTAAGTCAGAATCATAATTTTTAATCTTCTCTTACATAATCAAATTAATTTTCCTTTCACATTATAAAATTTGTTATATTTTCATTGTTAATCTTTAGCTTTATTGTATCATATTGAATTGTATTGTATCGTGCGCATATGGTCTTAGTCACCCAGCGCCTTAAGCTATATTTTATAAATTAAGTTTATAAAATATATTGTAAATAAATAAATAAATAAATATATATTTTTTAAGAATATACGAATATACAATAATTTTAATACAAATATTGTAAATCTATTTGCATTAACAAAAATAGAAAAAGAAATTAAATAACTGAATTGAGTTAAAATCCGCAAGGGAGTAAATATTGTCAATATGGTATAATACAGTAACAGCAAGAAGAAAAAAACAATGCATCTCTAAAGGAGAGTACACACTATCATTAAAACTGACAGTCAACGTACTTTTAGGACAATTTTCTGGAAAATTTAAACTTTTTTAGCTAAAAATATTTGAAATACATATTTTAAAGTATTATTTAGAGGAAAGGAAAGTAATTATGCAGCTAGACTTTGATATTAAAGAAATAGACCACGATGCAAACTAAATTTTAATGCACACATTTTAGTAACAATAAACAAAGCAAAGTCTGTGCTGGGGTTTGTTAAACGATGGAGTAAGGAGTTCAATGATCCTTATGTCACAAAAAATTTATACACTACACTTGTTCGCCCTATACTGGAATATTCTTCTATCATATGGGACCCTATATATATTAAACACAGCGATCGCATCGAGTCAGTTCAAAAACAATTCCTGCTTTTCTGTTTACGAAGCATAAACTTTTCTTTATATAATCTTCCGTCATATACTGATAGACTTTCCCTGATCAACCTGCCTACTCTGATAAGCCGTAGAAAAATGCTAAATGTGTCATTCCTTTTTAATGTTATAATGGGTGATGTCACAGCTGGCTTTCTCGTCAACAATATTCGTTTTAATATTCCCCAACGACCTACTCGAAATTATGTACCACTAGCTATTAAATTTTCAAGAATGAATTATGAAAATGCTGATCCCTTAACTAGAATATCTAAAGATTTTAATGAATTGTATAGTCTTTTTGATTTTTCCATGGATATTAATACTGCAAAAAGTAAAATTGTTATACATTTGAATTCACAGAATTAATTACAAAATTGTTCATTTATATAGTCAGTAAGGAAAAATATCCATAGACTAATAAATAAAAAAAAAAATAAATAAATGACTGTCAGTTTTGTTGGTCAATGTGTACTATGCTTAAAGAAATATTGAGGATTTTGCATATTTTTTATTAATAAAGATACGACAATTCTGATTGGACCAAAATTCGTCTTAAAGAAAACTGAATGCAATGACGGGCTCATATTTTTTTTGAACATTTGCATATTTTGCATATGCACAAAATATGCAAGTAATTTTTTGACGAAAATCGTCAAATTAAATTAGGAAAATCATCAAAGTGTTCTAAATTAAGTTTTTTGCCTTTAAACGTCAATATCTTAGCAGATTATTATGTTATTAATTATTATTCAGCCACAGCAATAAATCTGGACTAAAAGACTTAGAAAATTTCCTATAACCCAGCCTTCTTATTACAACATAAATTGCTTTCCTATACAAATTTGTTCAAAAACTCAGTCAGAAATGTCAAAATCAACGTATCCAAATATGTTCATAGTTTCTGATCGGCCAAAATTGTCTGATAGAAATAGAAAGAAAGACAAATGAGCTAGAAATTAAGACTAAGAAAATATTGAATATTACATAAAATCTTTCATATTTTACTAAAAACATATAACATATAAAAACATATACAGGCAATCATGAAAATTTCCCTCTGAATTTTCCGCACGGAAAATAATTTTAAAAAGTCAAATTCTTTTAAAATCAATATTTGTTAAAATTTGAAAACTACTAGATTCGCTTCATTATGGCGTATTCTGGTCGAATCTACAAAAATATTCCTTTTTGGGCATGAAAATTGTGAAATTGGGGAAAGGGAACAAATTCCGCACGGAATTTTTATTCATGATGGCACTGATAACCATATTTAAATACCCTAAGGGTATCTAATCTAAGTGAATGAGTTTGCAACATGCAAAAGGAAACGAAATAGACTCACAGTTCTTTTGATGATCTGCATAGATTTGCACTTATCAGTCTGGCCATGTATTTTTGAAAACAAAGTACAGGTCACATGTTTTGACCAATTCGCATAAAAACGAGTTTTTTGCCCTAGGGCGATCCCTATTTATTTTGGTAAGAATCCATTCAGATTTGGATATTGCTCCCATATATAAAGTATAATCTCGATAATCCGTAAACCACAGGTTTCGGCGGTGTCCGAATTATCAAATTGGCCGAATTAACGAATAGTAAAGAAAATAAATTATTTTCTATGATTAAATCACTCGTGGTAGTTATATATGTAATAATACCTCTTTAAATTGTATGCTAATATCGAACACTTAAATAAAATATAGAAGTAAAAAAGTGCTCTACGTGTAAAAAATAGTGATATTTTTCTACTCGACAATCCGGACATTTTTATTGGCATTGCCCGTATTTGTTCCTTTCCTTACTTTTTACCAATTTGCTATACAACAAGACTCAATTTTCCCAAATTACTGGAAAAACCAATCAGATTGTGAAAGTAGAGCTAGAAATATGACGTTTTTAAAGTTTACATCAGGATGTAAGCGAAACACGGAACAGATGTGAAATTTCATCTTTTCGGAAATTAAGATTCCTCGAAATCTTTGCCTTTTAGGTGTATAGTGCCTTTGGCAACTTTAATGGCAATATTACGGCAAATATTTTTCTAATATATTTATATCTAATACAACAAGACTAATGTGTTATAAAAGGTGTTATATCCTTGTACTCGATCATTTTTACTAAATGTTGCTGAAACAATTTTTTCAACAACTTCTCCATTAAACAACTTTCAAAATTCGAAGCATTTGTAAAAATTAGTACAAATTATCGAGTACACGGGCAGGTATAAGCTAATTAATTGTGTATACAAAAGGGTTATGAATTTTCGGCTGTGTTATTAAAATTGTTTTCTTGTAGCAGGAATGAATGAACTATATGTTTACCTTTGCAAATGCTTTTCTAGCAGAAATATGTGAGTAGTTAGACAATTCCAAGGTTTTAGACTTATTTTACCACTACCACTCTATTTCGTGGCTTTTCTAAGTGATGTCATTTTGCACTAATCATTGGGTGTTTCTTCATTTTGCTTATTATTTATCGTGGAGGGGTGTAACAATAATCCATTACTTTTCGCCGAGGTGTGAACATTTCCCAATTCCGCATTATTCCGGTTTTATGCGTACAATATAGATCGATATTATGAAATTATGTATTTTTAGTGCATTAAACTAAAACCATGTCATTAATATTAAAGCGGCAGTTAGAGCATTTTTCCAAAGAAGCTTTTTGACCACAAAGAACAAAAATTGCCAATTTATGTCTGTATATACTGAATAAAGGACTAAACACTATAAAATATATTCAAATCTAATATGTGGATATTCAAAACGTATACTTCTAATTATAGAACCTGTAGGCCTATTCTGTAACTTTTATCGATTGAAAAGTTGTTAAAATTTCTTTTCTTTTTGTAACAACTACAAAACAAACAAATGAAATTGTTGTAAAATAAACAATGAGTAAAGTTGTTAAAAAGTTACGGAATCGGGGCTGGAATCGTAAATGGTACTCTAGAACTTTTTTAAACTTTTTGCTAAAAAACGTACCCTTATTCCAAAAACTAGAAAAAGTTGCGCTTTTATCTAAACAAAAATTTCGATGATTAACTCTAGCTACTTTGTTTTTCTGTTAGACAATTTTGGTCGAGTAAAAAAACTACGTTGATTTTGACATTTCTGATTGAGTTTTTGAAATTTTCCATTACCTATATTTGCATAGGAAAACAACTTATGTTGTACTAGGAATGCTGGCTTATTTGAAATTTTCTCGCCTTGTGAAAACTAATTTAAGTTTTATTTGTCCACGACAAAAAACTTAATTAAGAACATTTTTTTGATAATTTTCCAAATTTAATTGACGATTTTCGTCAAAAAAGAACACTTGCATATTTAGCATATTTTTTGTATGTTTTTGATATGACACCAAATATCGAAAAATTGGCCCTCAAACGCCTAGATCCAAAATTTGAGTCCAATCGGATAAGAAATAAAAGACATGCTAAAATCCGATGTCTAGTTATAACTAATAAAATTACAAATTATTCCAGTGAGAGTAAGAGTGTATCAAAGTGAGCAAACCGACAACTACCGGTGCCCAGCGGACAATGGATTTCAGATGAGATTTCATTTGACGTATACATAAAGGAATTGACAGTTGAAATCCACTCTTTTTCGTAAATGTAAACTTACTATAATTTGAAAAAAAGAGATATTCATTCAGTATGGGAAATTTTCGTTTGTTGATTTTTATAAGTTTTGATTTAAAAATTATATTCTTCGAGTGAAATTAAATGTCTATAAATTAAATTATTTATTTTTTGCTTTACAATTAGTTATTTGTTTTATTATTACCATTTTAAAAGTAACTTATATAATCTTTCAGCGCTTAAATAAATAATGTAAAATGTTTTGAGTTTCTAGATGTTTTTGTCTTTTTTGTTCGACCTTTTGTAATGTTATTAAAATGAATATAATCGAGCTTGAGGTCAATGTTTGTGTTTTTCTTTATTTCATATTTCTTCCAATATTTCGAAATTCATTGAATTTCATCTTCAGGGGGATCTACAACATAAATTATTAAAATAAAAGTTAATTTCTATATCACAGCATTGTTTTTAATTACTAGTAGAACATAAAAACACGTAAAAATTGACGATCGCTTACTTGTAAATAATTATAATAATAACTTAAAAAACTAGCGTAGTGTGTCTACATCTGTCAAGTGTTATTATTGCACTGATAATTATCTACTTATTGCATGATCTCTTCTCCGTATTAAATGTCTGTAGCAGTAAGCTGTGTTGTCTGTATCGGTTTTGCTGTTTATTCGTTTTGTTGTTGGCAGGTTATTAATGTGGAGCATCTCTATGGTCAATCTCTTATTGTAGTTATGCTCTGTTTGTAGCACTCTCACCTCATCGATATTGGGTGTATGATTGTTGTGCTTACAGTGGTCAGCTAAAGCAGTCTTTTGTATTGTATTAATATTTCGTAATTTTATATCCGATTTGTGTGCAGACATTCGCGTTTTTAATTTATTCTTGGTTGTGCCAACATATAATTTTCCGCAGTTTTCTTCCTTATTACCACCACATTCAATCTCGTATATGACATTATGTTGATCCATTTTTGGAATTTTGCATTTTACATGGCTGAAGATAGATTTTGTTGTGTTGTACGAGCTATGTGCGATTGTATATTTTGTTTTGTCATAAATATCCGATTTTTCTAATCTTTCTGATATATTCGGTAAATAAATCAGAGATTTGTAAATCTTCTTTGTTTCAGTTTTCGTCGATTCCAAATTTGAAGGTTTGTATTCATTTATTAGAGATTTCGTTATGTGTAAAGGGAAGTTATTTTTTGTTAAAATGTCTTTGATTTTGAGTTTGTTTTCATAGTGAAATTGTTCGTCGCTAATATTAAGTACTCTGTTTATAAAGTTTTTCGCCGTGTTGATTATTGTGCGTTTTGTATGCTTTGAATAGTAATTTATCAATCTTCCTGAGGCAGTGGGTTTCTGATACCAGTTTATGTATATTTGGTTATCTGGATTTCTTATCACCAGCGTATCCAAGTATGGGATTTTTCCATTTCTTTCTTCTTCCACTGTGAATTTTATGTTTTTATTAAAACTATTTAATGTTGTTAAAGTATCTTGTATTGCGTCCTTCTTTATTATTAAAAACAAATCGTCTACGTATTTTGTCAATATCTTTGGTTTGGATTTCAATGATTGCATACATGTATTTAGTAAAGATTCCATAACTAAATCCGCGATTATCGGAGATGCTGGGGATCCCATGGGTAGTCCTACTTTTTGTCTGTATATCTTGTCTTCGTATTTAAAATATCTGTTATCCTTAATCTGTCTATCTGTTATCCTTAATGGTTACTCTCCTTAGGAGACAAACATTGCCTACCAACAACAAGAAAAGGGTTCCCACTATTTAAATACATTGCTGATGCAGAAGATCTCATACAAACTAACAATGATAAAGAACAACAAGAAATGGGTAGAGCAAAACTAACAACAATGTTAGAAGCACACACAAATAGAATGAGAGAGAACAAGAGAGATAAGTATATGATAAGTACAGTGGAACACACGCGCAAATTCCTCAAACAGAATAAAGATATACTAATACTTAATGCAGACAAGGGTAATGCGACTGTAGCTATATACAAAAAGGACTACCAAGAAAGAATGTCGAATTTGTTATCAGATATAATGACGTATCAACGTATCAACAAAGACCCAACGTCAAATCTTCAAAAGAAAAATAATGATATCGTTGAAGAACTTTTTAAGAATAACATTATTTCAATATTGGACAAGAAAAGACTAAGAACGGAAATTGCCACAGCACCAAGGATATACGGTCTGCCCAAAATCCACAAGGATGGATTCCCATTAAGACCCATCTGTTCGTCGATTAATTCTCCGGCAATTAAACTTTGCAAATATATCGTGGACATCTTGAAGAACTTAACTAAAAACTCAATTTACAACGTAAGAGATTCTGTGCAATTTAGAGATAAGGTAAAAGACTTGACAATTAATGACGATGAAAAGATGATTTCATTTGACGTGGTTTCACTGTTCCCAAGTATTCCAGTCGAATTAGGACTAAAAATCATTGAAGATAGATGGGAAGAAATTGAACAATATACCAACATTGATAAAAATCTGTTCCTCAACATTGTAAAGTTCTGCATTAAGGATAACAGATATTTTAAATACGAAGACAAGATATACAGACAAAAAGTAGGACTACCCATGGGATCCCCAGCATCTCCGATAATCGCGGATTTAGTTATGGAATCTTTACTAAATACATGTATGCAATCATTGAAATCCAAACCAAAGATATTGACAAAATACGTAGACGATTTGTTTTTAATAATAAAGAAGGACGCAATACAAGATACTTTAACAACATTAAATAGTTTTAATAAAAACATAAAATTCACAGTGGAAGAAGAAAGAAATGGAAAAATCCCATACTTGGATACGCTGGTGATAAGAAATCCAGATAACCAAATATACATAAACTGGTATCAGAAACCCACTGCCTCAGGAAGATTGATAAATTACTATTCAAAGCATACAAAACGCACAATAATCAACACGGCGAAAAACTTTATAAACAGAGTACTTAATATTAGCGACGAACAATTTCACTATGAAAACAAACTCAAAATCAAAGACATTTTAACAAAAAATAACTTCCCTTTACACATAACGAAATCTCTAATAAATGAATACAAACCTTCAAATTTGGAATCGACGAAAACTGAAACAAAGAAGATTTACAAATCTCTGATTTATTTACCGAATATATCAGAAAGATTAGAAAAATCGGATATTTATGACAAAACAAAATATACAATCGCACATAGCTCGTACAACACAACAAAATCTATCTTCAGCCATGTAAAATGCAAAATTCCAAAAATGGATCAACATAATGTCATATACGAGATTGAATGTGGTGGTAATAAGGAAGAAAACTGCGGAAAATTATATGTTGGCACAACCAAGAATAAATTAAAAACGCGAATGTCTGCACACAAATCGGATATAAAATTACGAAATATTAATACAATACAAAAGACTGCTTTAGCTGACCACTGTAAGCACAACAATCATACACCCAATATCGATGAGGTGAGAGTGCTACAAACAGAGCATAACTACAATAAGAGATTGACCATAGAGATGCTCCACATTAATAACCTGCCAACAACAAAACGAATAAACAGCAAAACCGATACAGACAACACAGCTTACTGCTACAGACATTTAATACGGAGAAGAGATCATGCAATAAGTAGATAATTATCAGTGCAATAATAACACTTGACAGATGTAGACACACTACGCTAGTTTTTTAAGTTATTATTATAATTATTTACAAGTAAGCGATCGTCAATTTTTACGTGTTTTTATGTTCTACTAGTAATTAAAAACAATGCTGTGATATAGAAATTAACTTTTATTTTAATAATTTATGTTGTAGATCCCCCTGAAGATGAAATTCAATGAATTTCGAAATATTGGAAGAAATATGAAATAAAGAAAAACACAAACATTGACCTCAAGCTCGATTATATTCGTTTTGAGTTTCTTTTATAATATTGGTAGGTAAACCATATTTGTTGACACACCGTTCAACATTCGCTTTGATTGCTCAGTTTATGAGCTGACGTTGCGTTTGAGGCGAACCGACATGGCTAGGCAATGAACATTTGGTTGGTTGTCAATCATTGCAATGATGTTTGATAAAATAGAACATAGCGTAGCATGTGTTTTCGTGGAAAGGCATAAATAAAGAAATATATCACAACTGCAGATGGTTTATAAGAACATTTTGCTCTTGTGAAGAAAAGAATGTTGCTCTTTTATTATTATTTTTTTATTTATTGAAACATTTTGTAAAGTAATCCTTAAGGCCAATAAGTTTCACAGTATTCATAAAAAGAGTTCCTACTCCAAAATATAGTAATATAAATAGTGTATACAAATTCATATATTCATTTGGACATGAAATAAATAAATTCATCACACAAAAAACACGCACTACTATTCTTTGGCCATCTATAGTGTTTATAGGCTGGGCATGTATACTGTTTAGTAGGCATTATGATGAAGTCTATATAAATGCCAGTATTCCTTCAGTGTATTAAGTATAAACGATCCTCACAGATAAATTGGAAAGGAGTGGTTGGGTGATATCTGCCTAAATATACAGCTTTTTCAGCGGAAGACATCAGAAAGCAGCACCAACAATATGGCAGGCTTCCATAACTGCACAGAAAACTAACAACAGCTGAACCATGCACCATGCAAACGACCGACAATCATGCAGCACTCTAGTCCAGAAAATCCGACATATAAACAAATCAGATGTTTTGGAAAAGAAAGAGATTTCCAAATGTTTGTTTTTGTTTACACTCCAACCAATGCGCAACAAAAAAAAAACGGATGCCGGCAAATCGCCTTTTTATTTTTCTTCTTCTAATAATTTTGTAGCAACAGAGTATTGTGAAATGTTAAATTTTCTGCGAAAAGACAATTGTTCATATTTCTATTTTTTAACAATGTTAACTACATTTTATTAATGTGTTTTTATTTTACACAGACGAGTTTAATTTACACTTTAGTCAATGTAGGGTTATATAGTTATTTAAAAGTAAAAAGTATATGAAAACTAGCTTGGTTTGCTGTAGACATTAAAAAAAATCATTGAACTTACCTGTTGATTCGTCGCCAGCGCACTCATTTGATTTTTCTTTCCACAATTGTATTGTAGAGCCACCGGTTAAAAGTCGAGTCCCTTCCAAATTCCAAGAAAGAGTTATTACATGGGAATGACTAGTAAACGACCCTGTTTGGACCCACCTTAAATAAAATGATTTTTATGTGCATATTAAAAATGTTAATCAAATAACTTGCTTAATTCTAAACAAAAGTATTAAATCACTTATAAAAGGGAGGTTCCTCATTGAATACCATGTGAATAATATATTTCTCCAAGCCAAAATACAAAAACATTGCAAATTTATATATCACACACGTCCAAACCTATATAAGGGGATACACACTCTTGTCAATTTCGAAATACGGCTGGTTTATTTTAAAGTATAAGTAGCACAGAATATTTGGTAAAAAATTCAAATTGATAGTGGTATGATCGTTTGAAGGAAAAAAATTCGCTGTGTTTTGTATGTAACTTCAAACGTGTTTTTCTCGAAATGTCGTCTTTGAGACCAGTGTTTACCCCAGCTTAAAAACGAATAGGCCGATCTTCATTTATTTTTGTATACTTATTGAGTAGATCAAAAGCTTGTCTTTAAATAAATAATATTCAATCAAACATTGATATTCCACTATATTAAAAAAAAAATAGTATTTATTAAATTCCCCCCATAAAATACATGGTCACAGCCACAAATCGCTTTAATAAAAAGACTAAAGGAATCCGAAAGTATCCGGGAATGATGACGCAAATTTGACTTTGATTATGGGTGACCCCGCACAGTGGTTCAGAAATCGATTTTCCTGACCAAAGGGCAATACTCTTCACAAATAATATACTACAGTATTGTTTGTGAAGAGTGTTGCCCTTTTAGTTTGTAAGCTAGTGTACACAGGTTTAATCCCTAAGCATTTAGTAACAGTGCCGTTCGTACAAAGAGGAGAAAGAAGGAGTGAAGAAGTGGAAAAAGTACAGTCCGATGACGAGGCACAAAAAATTACAGCCAAATTTACCGAACAAAATATTGTAATATAATTATAGTTTGTAAGCTAGTGTAATATACAGTTCAGTTTGATTCCAACCACCAAACACGCCAGTCATCTTTACACGCAGAAAAATATATGTGAGAAATATGTTTGGATCCAAACAAATATTTGTTTGGGACTGATTGCAAACAAATATATTTTTGGATCCAAACATAATTTGTTTGTGTCCAATCAAATATATGTTTGCAACATTTTATAACATATCTCAATTTTATATGTTTGGGTATCAACATATTTTTTATGTTTTTTATGTTTATGGGTTGAGAGGATTTTTTTCAAAGAGAGTAACAACAGGGCTCTCGCACCTGCGGAATGCTGGTTTATAATAAAGAGCTGTGTGCTTGGTGTAATAGGAGACGCATACGTTTTGTGATGTGTATGAGTAAAACACGAGTATTTCGTGTTTTGTTGTTGTTAACCAACGTAGAAAGCGAAGAGGAAAAGAAAAAAATGGTATTAATTTGGTTGGTCTTTTTTCATATGTTGGTCTTTTTTCATCAGTTCTAGAACAATGATCATCGTTGAGTAAAGACGTTATGACATTATGAAGTTCCCTACATGTTCCGGGGGTGCATGTCAGTAACGGAGTTCGGATAAATGGTTTTTGTGGGTTCAGGGATATGAGAACAATATCTTCCTTTCATATGGACACGATATTATAGACCCTAGTGTAGAGGAATTGGGCTAATACCAAAGGTTTACGTAAAATATGGACAGGAATCTGAAACGTTCGGCCATATTTATGAATAATATGTTGTTATATTTGACTTCTATGTATCCAGGATTAATCAATATAGCCTCTAGACTTCAAATCTATTGAGTACTTACAGAAAAAAATGAACAGAAAGTTAAATAGGGGCTCATTTTATGCCTAACGAAAGTGGTTCCACGGGCCGAATGCGGGAAATATCACCGGATTTCACCAAAACAATGGATTATTTAATGTTTCAGGATTCCAAAATTATGAAAATAAGTTCAAATGCCAAAATATCCCTTCATTTTGTTAAAGAAATAAAAAAATTCTTGCATTTGGCAAATGTGTAAACTTTATTTTGACGCGTCAAATTTTGGGTTATTTTTGTAATCTTCATTTATTCCCTAATGAAACGTTGGAATGACTTAATATTTTGTGGATTTTAATTCACCACTAAATGCTTAAAAAAGTTACATTTATATGTTATACGTATAGTATCTCTATGTCGGTGTAATAATGCAATCAAAAAAATGTTGACATGTGTACAGTTTATTTTGACGCTCACTGTATGTTAGAAATAGCCAGTGAGCGCTTGCTGAGAGCAAATGAGCATACATTTCAATGTGTTTCACATTGACATTTACACCCCCTTGCTCTCAGAAAGCGCCCACTGGTGCATGTGTTTTTTTTTGTGGCTTTTGGGGTTGTATTTGTTTGCACCCAAACATATAATTTGTTTGCACCCAAACATGTATTTGTTTGCAGGACCCAAACATATGTTATGTTTGGGACTGCTTGCAAACAAATATATGTTTGCTGCAAAATATGTTTGGAACATATCGCTCGTTTAGTTTACTCAAAGAGTGGCATAACTCAAAAAATGCGTTTTCTGAGTTAGCAATTTCTATTTTTTCTGCGACTTCTACTTTATCTTGTGTCAAGTTTTCATGCTGATATTTTAAAAACTCAACGAGTTACAGCTCATTTACTACGAGCTTCGCATAATTCAACACAACAGTTTTTTGAGTTTATGAAGCACTAAAACAATACAAATCATGCTTGATCTTGCACAGAAATTTAGCACTGATATCTGGCTGATATTTGGTGAACAAATTACGGTCGATAAAATGGAAGATCATCAATCGAGTAATGGTTTAAAATTGACAGACGTTAAAAATGTTGAGAACACATTTGGCAACGCTTGTAGCTTCCTGACGTATTTTATTTTGTGTCAAAAAGTGCTTAAAAAATTGTTTGAATTTATATAGTTTTGCAGTTATTCGCAAACCTAGTGTTAATAAAATAGATAATTTGTGTTACGGCCTAAGTACAAATAACTTATACACTAGCGGTCATCTGAATAGGTTTGAATTTTTTTCTTTTTATATGTTAAGGTATCTTCTGATGTGTTCGTATTGCAGATCCATACTATTTAGTTTTTGAGAGTCCTATACTATGCCAACATTCCCAAGAAAAAACTTGACGGTGTTGCCATATTTTCGGAAAATATCCCAATTATAATAAAAAATGTACAAAAAAGTGACCAATTTTGGCGATCATCAGAATAGGTTTGAATCAAATAAAATTGAAAAATTGTACTATCCAAGCAAATATTGCGCAGTTTTTTGGTTTAGTTTAGTAAAATGGAACATTCTGATAAATCCTACAACAAATTTGACTCGCTTTATTTGGAACGTGGGTTCAATTCTCAACATTGAAAAGTTACCAAGAACTTTCAGATAAAATCAAGAAATATTCAAACCAAAACGTTTTATAAACTTGCTTTAAATGACTTTTTGATTTCGTTAGATCTATTCTAAGCTTCGAAAATTGTCTGAAAGCAAATACCAAGTGTAGCCATATTATTAGGATCGATAAAATAGAAAGGTCATTGAAAATAGTTGGTATTTTAGTACAAGTTTCATTTTTTAACTATCCTTGCAGTACAAATTTAAGTATTATCATGCTCACAAATCCACCATAGTTGACCACATGTATCATAAATGTTCGAAAATTGGTCTGGAAGAATGTTTCATCGACGACAATAAAGAAGAAAATTGTAATTCAAATTTAAGTCAAATGGGCATGATATCACCGACTGTTATAGTGCTGTAATACCTATATAGTCAGGTCAAAAAGTTTTTTTCTGTTCACAAGTCATAAAACAAACACGAATAAGTACAAAAGAATGGACTACTGAGGTTATACAGCACTACAACAGTCGGTGATATCATGCCCCTTTGACGTAAATTTAAATTACAATTTTCTACTTTATTGTCGTCGATGAAACATTCTTCCAGACCAATTTTCGAACATTTATGATACATGTGGTCAACTATGGTGGATTTGTGAGCATGATAATACTTAAATTTGTACTGCAAGGATAGTTAAAAAATGAAACTTGTACTAAAATACCAACTATTTTCAATGACCTTTCTATTTTATCGATCCTAATAACATGGCTACACTTGGTATTTGCTTTCAGACAATTTTCGAAGCTTAGAATCGATCTAACGAAATCAAAAAGTAATTTAAAGCAAGTTAATAAAACGTTTTGGTTTGAATATTTCTTGATTTTATCTGAAAGTTCTTGGTAACTTTTCAATGTTGAGAATTGAACCCACGTTCCAAATAAAGCGGGTCAAATTTGTTGTAGGATTTATCAGAATGTTCCATTTTACTAAACTAAACCAAAAAACTGCGCAATATTTGCTCGGATAGTACAATTTTTCAATTTTATTTGATTCAAACCTATTCTGATGATCGCAAAAATTGGTCACTTTTTTGTACATTTTTTATTATAATTGGGATATTTTCCGAAAATATGGCAACACCGTCAAGTTTTTTCTTGGGAATGTTGGCATAGTATAGGACTCTCAAAAACTAAATAGTATGGATCTGCAATACGAACACATCAGAAGATACCTTAACATATAAAAAGAAAAAAGTTCAAACCTATTCAGATGACCGCTAGTGTATGTATGGGGATTTCTGAGTGAAATCGGACACTTTTTCAAGATGAGGTTTTTGATTTCCATTATTTTTTGCTGTGGCGATGCTGCTGATTAACAAAACATTTTAGTATATTTTCAATTTTTTTTTTTACTAACGGTTCCAGAGATATCGCGCCTTGAAAAAGTCAAATTCTGTAAAAACTACATGCAAAGAAATACTCATAACTTCTTTAATATTGGACCAAATGGGACCATCTTTTTTTTTGATTTGTTTGTTTTTTTATCAGCTATCGAAAGAAATATTTGAAAGAAAAATGCACAGTGGGCTTCAATGCAATTTTCGGGATTTAATATTTAAAGTAAATTTTTAAACATGATTGCACCCTTCGATTTTTTCAAAAAAATTTATGTTAAACTACGTTCAATTACAAAATTTTTAAGCCCTATGTGGTAATGGGATTCGGACGACCACTATTTTTTCTGAATTTTTTAAAATTTGTCAATACAATTTTTCCTTTATACCTTTGTCCAAAATTTATTATTTTATTAAAAAAATTAAAAGTTTCATTTATAAATATTTGTTTTGATTTTATATTTATGAATTTATCTCAAACATCTTAAAAACTGCGTCATTTTTCGATTTTGAAAATGCATCAGAGAAAATTCCATTAAAGTCCACTGTGGATTTTTTTTTTTTCTATTTTTTATGATAAATATACAATATATAATGATAAATATATACTCTTAGCTTCAAAAATACAGGAAATGCAAATTTTGGACAAATGTATTAAGGAAAAATTGTATTGACAAATTTTTAAAAAATTCAGAAAAAATAGTAATCGTCCGAATCCCATTACCACATAGGGCTTACAATTTTTGTAATTGAATTGGTGCAATCTAAAAAGCACAAAAGATAATAAGGCCCCAGGAATCGATAGAGTGCCTTATGAGTTCTTCAAGAATGCACCTGATGAATTCTTGGCTGAGCTCGCATTGCAATACAATACAATATTTAATACAGGACAGATAGACGATATAATAGAAGAATCTGTCATACTATTCCCAATCCACAAAAAAGGAGATTTGAACCAGCTATGCAATTACAGGGGTATATCCTTCATGAACACGTCTGCCAAAATACTTATGGGAATTTTAAACAATCGTATTAAACTTTGGATAGAAAACAACAATATTTTGAATGAATTCCAAGCTGGCTTCAGGCCAGGCTATTCAACTGTGGATAATGTTTTTAACTTGGCATCTATTGTACATCTAAAACTAAATCAAAAGAAAAAGGTGTACGCTTTCTTTGTAGATTTCTCAGCCGCGTTCGATATGATTTCAAGAAAACTTCTGATATATAAGCTACACAATATAGGTTTATCAACAAAAATTGTCAGTCTCATAGAAAATATATACAAAAATACAAACGCTGTTGTATGGACAGGAAATTCAGTATCGGACCATTTCAACACATACACTGGAGTTCGTCAAGGATGTTTGCTATCGCCACTACTTTTTACGCTTTATATAAATGACATTCATGAATGGTTGGAAGGAGGCTTAATGATAGATACCTTAAATGTCCGTGTATTGCTGTATGCTGATGACATTGTCATATTAGCTGATGATAAGAAGATACTTCAAAGTATGATAATGAAATTGGAGGATTATTGTAAGCAATGGAACATGATAGTAAATTTGGCAAAATCTAAGATTATGGTATTTCGAAATGGCGGCCGCTTATCTGCCGATGAGAAGTGGCAGTATAATAACCAAGATATTGAAATCGTTAATGAGTTTTGTTACCTTGGGGTAATCCTAACACCAAAAATGACTTTTACGAAGCATGTTTTAAATAGAAATATTAAGTCGAAAACATGTATTAACGCAACGTGGAAGGAAATTTTAAATAAACCACAAATATCACTAGTAGCAAAGTGGAAAATCTTTCTGAGTGTTTGTAGAACGACCCAGGCGTATGCGGCACAAGTGTGGGGATTCGGATGGTTTGACGAGGTTGACAAACTACAGAGATATTTTTTGAAAAGAGTATTGCGATTACCTGATTCTATACCGAATTACATACTGTCCTTGGAAACAGATATACAGGACAACCACTTTTACACACTTAAACTACATGTCGATTATATTCAGAATGTGATATACAAATACAAAATCCAACGTCTACCTCATATACTAGATTTAAAAGTTTGGGAAAAGAGAATATTCTGGGCAAAAGCATTAACAAATTTGGCAGCTCAAAATAATATTACGTCAACTACGAGCACAGCTTCAATAGACTGGATATTGCAAACAAATTCTATGATAAATCAACTTAAAACACAAAGTTATATTCATAAGAAAGAAAAGGCAAATAACAGTGTAACCAGATTCTATCGTTTCCTCAATCCAGATGTGGGCGTAACTTATATGGCTAATATATGGAACATAGACAAAATTTCCATCATCATGAGAACGAGGGCAGATATATTGCCATTGAATAGCAATACATCGGTTAATGCAGAAAGCAACCAATGTACATTATGCAACACAAGAGAAATAGAAAATATGCAACACTTCTTAGCCAAATGCCCAATTTTTAGTGACATTAGAATACACTACTTCGGATGTACATATCTCGATGAAATTGATGTAATCAATGTTTTAAATGGAACTACAGAAAATGCTTTTGAAAACCTGTACAATTATGTGAGAATAGCTCTCAATTATAGAAAATGCATAATTCGCGAAGAATTTTAATTAATACCCGATGAGCTCACTTTAATTCCACATCCATTATAATCGTATTAACAAAAAATGTATAACGTGTTAGACAGACAACTTGTAAAGTTATTGTCGAAATATTAATATATTATTTTGTCTTTCTTTAAGAAATAATTTATGAATTTATAATAATTATTATTTTTTGTAAATCGGTACATATTTTCGAAAGAAGCAAAATAAATAAGTATCTAAAATATCTCTATTAATTAATTGGTGCAATCATGTTTAAAAATTGATTTTAAATATTAAATCCCGAAAATTGCATTGAAGCCCACTGTGCATTTTTCTTTTAAATATTTCTTTCGATAGCTGATAAAAAAACAAGAAAATCAAAAAAAAAGATGGTCCCATTTGGACCAATATTAAAGAAGTAATGAGTATTGATTTGAACATAGTTCTTTAAAAATTCGATAATTTCAATAGGCGATATCTCTGTACCGTTGGTCAAAAAATAATTTTAAAATATACCAAAATGTTCTGTTGGCTAGGAGCATAAATTGAACCAAAAACAATTGAAATCAAAAATTACTTTTCTCCGAACTGTCCGATTACACTTGGAATTCCCCGTATATATTTCGGGAGAGTTTTAGGCACTGGGAAAAATCAAACAAATAAATATGCAAAAATATAATTTTCCCAGTGTCATAAAATCAATTTAGCGTTCTAGCGCGCTAGTGCAGACGATAAGTGGGTAATGAATTTTAAGGTATGAGCAATAATGAGCGGTCTTAAAATCTATTTGTGGGTGCACTGATAACACTGTGCAACAAAATTCAATTTTTTGGGAAAAACCGAGTAGATTATGAAATTAGAGCTAAAAATATGAGACACATGTATCGACGTTTTTAAAGTTTACATCGGAAAGTAACCAAAGTAGGCGGGGCAAGTTTCGCCCATTTCTAGTTCTTCCGAAATATGCGAGTTAAGATATCTTGGAATTCTTGCATTTTAGGTATGGCCACCATAAATGCCCGAAGACGTAACCCACAAAACAAAAACTTTTCAGGAAAAGCAAAAAACGTTATAAAATGAAGACCTGTTTTACAGAATATCAATCTTATGAGGGCGAGTATTTGGAGTATTATCAATCATGTACGAATGGGAATAAGTAGTGAAACCAAAACCGCTGAAGCGCTTAGTTTTGGGATCCTCCATTACAACAAAATCTGCAATGTTAACCCATTTTCGGAAATGCCATCTCTTAAATAGCATCGTTATTTTTGAACGTAGAAGCTTGAAATTTTGCCAGAGCATGTTTGTTGAGTTATTTATCAGACGCCATCAAAAAACGAATTTCGATTTTCATGTTGGTTGTGTCTTCGGGCATTTATGGTGACGATATATTGTCTTTGGCAACTTTACAGAGGAGGATGTGGGAATATTTTTGTTAAAAATTTTAACCATCATGAGGTTCACCAATAGGGGCCTTTTTAGACCTTTTTCGAAAATATTTCAAAAACTCCTTTAAAATGTGATCATATCAAATCCAAATATTCGACAAAATTGTTCGTCATAAAATTTTACTATAGGTCTCAGAACACACCGAATATGTAAATCTTTGTAATCGCCAGGAATATTTAAAAATGAAAAACAAGTTTTAGGGTTAAAGTCGCACTTCATCTGAGTTTATTCAAAATTGTCCCTCAAAACATAATTTTAGAGAGATGACATCAAAGACATTCTTCGTCAAATTTCACTATGGGTCACCAAAGAAATGAAATATATAAGTTAGACCTACGAGAGCTTAGGTCTGAAAAAAAATTAAGATCGTCTAGATCCTAATTAAGATCTTCTAGATCTTGTACGCGTTACTTTGTCGAAAAAGGACCGCGGACCCTTTTAACCCCGGAGTTCAATTATCAAAATTGAACTTAAGTGACACTTATCAAAAGTTTCGCCGCTCCCGAATTAAAAAAACCGTTTGTTGATTTAAGACGACTTTATTCACTGACAGTTGGTAAAAGAGTGAAGTTAATGTTGTGTTACAATCATAAACTAGATTACAAATATTTGCTTATCTGACATTATGATTTTCCATGAAATCATGTCACTTAGCTTTTAATAATTTGTAGTTACCAAATTCTATTAAATTTGTCTGCACGCGTCGAGCGTTGCATTGGTTGACCGGAAATTGCATTTCTTGGGTTTATTGAAATCGGACAGACGAAATGTTCTGCAAAGCAGTTTCATTGAGTTGGCTGCTTTTGCAACGGAAGTGTATTTTCTGAATTATTAAAATAATTAATTGGAATTTAATATTTGGGGCAGATGAATGTCTGCAATGTAGTTTAATTGGAATTGAGTTTAACAGAGTATGCAACTTTATTGTTGCTGAGCTTTAGTTTTATTAGGTAAAACAACATATTATGTGTTAACTCCTCCCCCTTTAAAAACGATTGTCCTCAATCGTTAGAAATATGGTAGGTCATTCACTTTTTGTGGCCCTGGTACTTGAACTTTGTTTTGAGTGATTGGGAGGATCTGTGTTAACCCGTGACTAGGGGCAATTGTATGAAAGACTACGTTTTGTCGTTTTTTCATGAAAAACCCAGTTATCAATAGACATATAGCAAAAATTGATAATAGAGAGAAAATTGTATATATGGTAACAACTGCTTCTGACTTGAGTTCATGGATGGACTTAGTATTATTAATATGCAAATGGTTTAACATTTCCAATGATAAAAGATTTATAAATTCATCTTCGACAGGCGTTTGTTGTATTGCTGGTGGATTAATTCTTGACAATGGAGCTTCTAAATTTTTGTACAATTTGTCATTAATGCGTAACGTTGCTTTGTGGAATTCTATCAAAAATGTTCCATTTAAAGTCTTGTTATTTACTGTTCCACTGAAATCATTAAGAAAAATGACACCGGGTGAAATATTTTCTATCGGAGGAATATGATACGCGTTAGTTATTGGACAGGATGAATTCGATCCGTGTAGTAACGGTGGGATGCAAGTATCGTTGGAAATATTTACCAATTGGTCATTTTGACAAAATTTTACATGTTTTGTTATAACGCATTTGCTTTTTACGCCAAATATACTGTTATTATTTTTTATAATTTCATTAAACTTAGTACTTATAATTCTATTATTTTTTTTTACAGGTCTGATTAAAAAATTATGGAATATTTCTTTGCTAGTTAGAGGGATTACAATAATATATAAAAGTTTTTTCTGATTGTACAATACTTTAATTTTTGCAAATTCTAGGGCTTCTTCTATTGATGTAATAATAATGTTATCTTCTTTTATTTTTTCGAATGCAATTTTCATTTCTTCTTTATTTAACAAAAATGAGTTTACAATATTTTGTTTTGCCCATTGCATTGCGAATTTAATATTAGTTAGTTCTTCTTTTGTGAATCTAAGTTTTATCTGCATGAAAATCGATCACAAGATAGTCGATTATGTGATTTTCTCTCCAGACAAAAGTCGACTACGATTTTTAGATTTTTGACTGCAAAAAGTCGATTAATCGATTAGCCGAAAGTCGACTTACCTATCCCTAGTGTATACAACATCATATACATCAAGCCAGGCTCAAACTGAAGGCGTTACATGGCAGGCCCAAAATAGTAAACCACGATTTGACAGGAGAATGATTAAAGAAATTGACGAAAGAGCCCAAAGCAGCACCAGAAAATTTGCATTTTTTAATTAAAATTGATTTTGGAGTAAGTGTGTCACATGGGTGCCACCGTGGTGCAATGGTATGCACGCCCGCCTTTCACGCAGAAGGTCGTGGGATCGATTCCCCGGCCAGGCAACATCAAAAATTTCCAACGGTGGCAAAATACCCCTCAGTGATGTTGGCGACATTTCCTGAGTATTTCAGCTTTGAAAAACTTCTCCTCAAGTGGTGTCTTAAGACACGCCGTTCGGACTCGGCGATAAACAGTAGGTCCCATATGAATAGGGGTGCACTCCTTGATATGAGAGAAGTCTCCCTTGTCCCGTATGGGATGTTGTGGAACAATGTTTTTGTTTTGTTTGTTGTGTCACATGGAAAAGTCAGAAAAGTGCTACCTAATAATAGGCACTCATCACGAGTGACTAGGTACAAACCATTGTCCTCCCAGCAGAATATATAGAAACTATTCAGACTTGTTACAGACAAGTTTTCACGCCATCTTTAGTATCGGCATGACGTTATATTTTCTGATGAGAAAGTGTTGCGAAACCCCTTACAGCCATGGAAAACAAAAATTTAATACATACCGTAAAGATCGGAAAACTGTCAGTTATGGTATGGTGTTGTTTACCAAGCAGTGACGTTGGTAGCACCCAGATTTTGAAGGAAACAATGACAGAGGAAGTTTATTAAGATGTTTCAAAACATGATTTAACCAAAAGCGTCAAGAAATTTGGCCCTGTTGAGACTGAAAATTCAAACAAATTACAATATAAGTACTACCAAGACAACGCCCCTAACCATAAATCTAATTTATGTAGGAATTGGTTGTTATACTACTGTACCAAGGTCATTTACACCCCGTTCCAATGTCTAAATATTAACCCCATCGACTATTCATGGGTATACCTAAAGGAAAAAGTCGGGAATAGGCCGCCCACTTATCTGGGGGACTAAATAAAATGCAATAAAGAAGAATGGAAAAAAATACCATTGGAATACGACATTCCGAACCTTCTTTATTAAATTCAGGTACGTTTACAAGCTGTTTTTGATGCCAAAGGTGGGCATACGAAATAGAACCAACTTTTCGAAAAATACCGTGAAAGACTGAAAAGTTGAGAATTTTGCAATTCTTTAGTTGGCAGTGCAAATAATGAGTTGTTCTCATTTTTTTTAATTTTAAGAAAATGTTTAGTGAAAATTAGCTACTTTTTATTTTATTATATTAATAAACATCTATAAGAATTATACTGTTAACAAAAATATTAAAAATGATATTTATTTATACCATAAAATGATGTTTTATTTTAAATTTTGTAATAATTTTGGTTTTGCAATAATTAAGTTGACAAACTGTAATTAAATGCAAATTGAATTACAACTAAAAAATGCTCAATAGAAACTGAACTACTGTACCTCTCACTTGAATCACAACCCACTACTAACTCTAAAATAAGTTTGCTCGCGAATTAGTGTAACCCTGTTGCCTTGCAGATAGCGCGTCAAGGTGGGCGGCAAATGTATATGTTCGATACATTGGTTACGCCAATGTATATGTTGGATACTTTGTTTCCCCTTCCCAGCATTCCAATTAACTATGTTAATTGGCCGCTCTTTCATCCAAGAGCCTTATTTGCCTAGTTCGGGTCACCGACGTAGTTTTTAAGTGTTGTTTAAGCGTTTAATGGTAATTTTAGGGTGACTGTAAGTTACTGAGTTCAGAACAATACGTTTATTTGTATCAGGCAAAATCAAAACACTTTTCAACGGTGGCAAAATACCCCTCAGTAATGTTGGCGACATTTCCTGAATATTTCAGCCATGTAAAACTTCTCAACAAAAGTGGTCTCTTAGACACGCCGTTCGGACTCGGCGATAAACTGTAGGTCCCACATCATTGAGCTAATATGAATCGGGATGCACTCATTGATATGAGATAATTTTGAACATATATTTTCTCTGATATATTGTCAAAAAAGTTTTGAAAACAGGGGGAAATTGTCCAAGAAGTATTACGTAATTTTAATTAAAAATAGTAGTGAAAATTATTTCATCAGTAATATAAGTATAAAATAAGGTTTACATCATTGCTAAATAAGGAATTTTCGCTAACATAAACTTTCAAAATGTTGGTCAGGTGGGCCCCCCTGAAATGAAATCCTGGCTACGTCCCTGGTTCGGGTTGTAGGAGAGAGCTCGCTCTTTTCTACTACCTCTCCTGGAAAGCCTTATTCGCATAGTTCGGATGCAGCGGGGCGCTTTCCAATGCTGCGGTCGTAGTTTATTGTCACCGTCTTATTATCGTTATTCTGCCCACCTGCAACTTCACTTGTTTCTTCGCTTTCGTTAATAACACACGTACAAAGGATTCAACTGCACTGGTATCACGCAAACAACTCCTTTAAAATAATAAGTTTAAAACTGTTTATACCATTGTGAATAGATTTGTTGTAATAGAAAAAACAAATTATATTATTTAAATAGACGAATTCCCGAGAGGAATTCGCCAAAAAAGCGATGAAACGACGGGAAAAGGCCTGAAAGCTTGAGCAAACCAACAACAAAATACCGAACCTGACCAAATCAAAAACAAGAAGCAAAATATGATCGCTGTTTAGAAGTGGACATCTTTATTTTGAATACCTTATAGGTTCTCACAAGCTAGATGATGTTGATTAATTTGATGATCTTGGTGTCATTTTGATGACAAACTACGACGACCCGTATGTATCTAAAAGTTTATTTGCGTATTATGGGGCCCATTCTACAAATGTTATAGTAATAAGATAGAATCTGTCCAAACACAATTTCTCCTGTTTGCTCATAACGGTTTGCCTTGCAGTACAGCGGAAGCACTTTCCCGAACATCCCTAACAACTTATTGATCTCCCAACTCTAGAACAGAGACGCCTAATGCATAGAGCAACATTTTTAATAAAACTTTTACGTGGTTAGATTGATTCTAAATTTTTTATTGGCGAAATAAAATGTAATGTGCACTCACGGCTTACTCGTAATTACATACCGCTCAGTCTTCCATTAACAAGATCAAACTATGAACTAAGCAATCCTTTTGGATCATTACGTGAAATTTATAATAATTTGTATGCTCTTATAAACATGATGTACCCTCTACATATAATAAATACTCCTATTCCACGTCTACAGCTTTACAATCAAGTTGCTGCCAAATATATGTTGTGTTGTCCTTATTAAATGTTTTGTTTTATTTAGTATGTATAGTAACTATGTAAGTCTAACTGTAGCCAGAATTTCCCTACCCTACTAACCCTCCATAATCGTTTATGGGGTGTACGCACTCCCTATGGGGAGGTGGTTCCCTCGGTCGGCAAAGGCGGGAAAAGTGGCGTGGGAAATTTCGAAAAAAATAATAAAAAATACAAGAAATAATAAAAATACGGATAATGTTATGGTGAAGTCAAAAAAAAAAAAATTATTATGCCGTTGTCAGTGGACTATGAGGAAGAACAAAACGTGACCTTAGACATCGAAGAAAAAGTACAGTCAACTATTGTGGAACGTGAGGAATCAAATCGTAATGAAAAAGAAAGGCAGACAAAATCGAAAATTAGTGATGGTGCTTTCGAAGAAATAAATGTACAATTGCCCAAAAAAACAAAATAACGGGAAATATCAAGCAACAGATTTGAAGGAAATAGAAATAAAAATTTTATAACTGTGTTTTTAAAACATTATTTTTGAGAATTTACAAGCTGTTTAAGATGTGGCGATATGGGCACATACATACATATGTACACCTATAGGCTTTAAAACTGATATTTAGCATACCTCTTCCTCTATTATCAACATTTTATAAAAAAGGGACGCTTTTTCTATTGAATTATCCAAAATTATACTAAAATTGACAAAAAGAAACATACCCTAGCATTCAATTGAAGTTTGTAAATTTAATTTATGTACAAAAAATATAATATTTCTGCAATACGACGCGTTTAGCATAACAATATGCAACACTGAAAATGCAAACAACTTATACTTTAATTTTTTAAGTACATATTGAGACTACAGAAACCCTAGTAGAGTTTTTTTCCTGTCAGATCCAGTTCGCATTCTATGACCTCATCTAAACTGGGCTAAAACTACAGTTTTTTGCTTTTATCGGTACTTAATCTAATATTGTGGCTTTGTATACTCAAATACCTAAAACGGAAAATCAGCAAGGGTCCGCTTTAACGAGCTATACAAGAAGTTTGGCATTAAATAACGGCATTGAACACCCAAAAATTGTTTTTTTTTTCTCTAAAATATATCTCGGACACCCAGACACATTCGCCAAAACAATAAAATGTATAAATGTTGCTGCTAATTCCATAAATTGTACGATAATACTCATATTTCCTTGGGGCGTACATATATATATATATTTTTTGGTTTTTGTAAAATTTACCGTTATTTATATTATGAAATATACTTTTGTTGTATTAAATATTCTTTATTAGTGAGACGAAATAAACCTATGTACTTGGAATTTCATAAATATCATTACTTTTTCTAAAACCCGAGATTTATGGGGCGTACGTATACTTATGTAAGACTGTGTAACTCTTGCGATACGGTTGGTACTATGTTTAACATCGTATGGATATCAGTGATATCGATATAAGTTACACTTTTATCTTTAAATTGTCATCTTTAGCAAAAACAAACGCGGAAAATTCCAAAAAAATGGCCGGGTTCCGGGAATTGTGGAAGGTGCACTTTTTAACCATATGTGATATACCAATTGCTGGTGGTTTGAGCCAAATTGAACGCCATGCATCTAGTGACTATCATTTAAAAAATGTTAAAGTTGCCCAAAACACACCAAAAATTGATACATATGTGGGAACTGGGTATAATACACGTACTACACGTAGTGGTATAACATATTAAAATACAACTCAACATGTAAAATATAAAATGTAAACACTCCCTCTATATTTCAATAGTAGTTTTATGCTTAGTTTACATTTGGCGTCGTTTCGTGATTTCGAAGGCGTTTCGTGATTTCGCGCGGAATCAAGCAAAATTTTTCATGATTTCGCATACAAAAATGAAATCATCTCATTTCGTGATTTCAGCGAAATCAACATCGAAATCACAGTACACATGATATACAACCCTGCTTTTGCCTAAAAAAGTACCAAAAGTTGCAACACTTTTCAAGTATCACAATAAACAAGGTAGATGGTCAATTGCTGCAACAAAAAATTTTAGTGTCAAAATTTGTAAACAATGTGAAAAAAAATATTAAATTACTTTGTTACAATGCTATTTTTCATTGTGTTCCCGTACTTTTTTAATGGTAATGTTAGAAAAAGAGCGAATTGTCAAAAATTGCTTCCCAATACAAATTTCTTAAAAAATACGGGAACGAAAAAATGACGGAAATTGCAAAAACTCCATCATAAACGTCAAAATCAACGTATCAGCTATCATATTAGATGCCAATGAACATGCTTGCTGCTAGTTTCTACTAGGCCAAAATTGTATGGCAGAAAACAGGAGAAGAGGGTGTTATTCGGCGCTATTTTTGTTTAAAGATAAGTGCAAGTCTTGCTAGATTTCGGAGTACGGGAACGCATTTTTAGCACTAAACGGGAAAACTACTGCAAGTACTAATATTGTGCAGGTTCTGAGCACAACTTTTACCTATCAAAATTTATTATAACGATGTCTCAATAATAAAATCATTTTTTTATTTTTTCATTTGTAATGTGGCCCATACACTATGGGCATGCACGACAGCATTTGTAATAGTATTAGTAAGTTTTGAAACATTTGTCAATGTATGTGTGAATATTTTATGCAGGATAGAAATCAAAATGATTTTGATTTTGAAAATGAACCCCTTTCAATCGGATGAATTTTGTTTATTTTCCAAGTGACAAACAAATAATTTTTGAAAACAACAACTTCTATTTGTGATAAAATTAAACAATTGGAAAATTTCAACTCAAAATCGAATTTTTGGAGGAAAATATATATTTTTTTGAAATTGGATTGAAGGGATGCCACACACTAGTCAATCACACACGTACACAAAGGGTTCATTTGGCAGTGCAGTTTGGCAGTATAGTGTCTGCCTGGCATTAGTACTATACACAATTAATACGATATATAGATAATTTTACGATAAGTTTCCAAATAAAGTTGTAAAGTTTTATATTGTCGTATATTTTTGATGATTAATTCAATTTACAACAATTTGTTTTGAAATTTCGAGTGCGATCAGCTGCGCATATGCATCTACCTTGATCATTGTGATATGTTTGAAATCAACAAAAAGTAAATGTAAACATCGGGGTGTATTTCAGGATTTCGTGAAATCCAGTGGATTTTGGAGCGCAAGTGTAAACTTGGCATTAAAGCTTTTGTATTTTTATTTGTCATTTTGAATTAATAGCTTTTAATATTGTGATTGATCTTAAAATTTAAACTTTAACTGACGAAATGCAACACTGTGAAATATATTTAATACTACTAGTTTAAGCAACTGTAAAGTACTAATTTAATCATATGATACTAGAGGCTTCTCATTAGTTGTACCTAAATAGAGTGAAACTCAAATTTAATCACTTTGCAATCGGCCACTTGTAGTCTCGTCCATTCTTGTAAAATACATTTTTGGCAGCTACAATGGTTTCCATTGTTGAACAAGCAAAGCAAGGAACATCAATTCCGAAAACTAATTGTTAGGATTTTATAATAAATAAAGCAATGTTTAAATAATTCACTAAAATTATTACATGTGTTTTAATAAAATCCTACATTTTGGGGGCTCGTACCGGAGCTAATCCACTGGAGAAAAGTGTTTGTGAGAAAATGTGAACTGTGAATAGAGAATATTCTTGAAAATACCTGAGTGGTACGAGAAAAAAGATCATTGGAGAATGGTCATAAACTAGAAATATACCTGGGTGTAACGAGAAAAAAGATCATTGGAGAATGGTCATAAACTAGAAATATACCTGAGTGGTACGAGAATAATGATCATTAGAGAATGTTCATAAAAATAACCTGAGTGGTTAAGAAAATAAACTGAGTAAGAGATAACCTGAGTGGTTGAAAACAAAACGGTGTTGCAAAAAACAAAAACTGAGAAAAACTGTCAAGCAAACTAATTTGCGTGTGAGAAAAAAGCTGTGTTACAAAATTTTTGTGGAAAAGTCTGAAAGACCATAACACAAAACTGAACAGAAAATAACAAAAGTGCAAAATAAATTGTGTTAAAAGCTATATAAAGACGCTGTGTATCAAAGCTTTTCAAAAGAAGAAATAAAAGCCAGCATAATAACACAAACTTCAGCCTACAAAGACAATTATTATTAGAGTGATAAAAAAAACCACATGATGTATGTAATGACCATTAAGTCAAACATCAGTTCGTGGTAGATAAAGTGTAACACACATACAAACAATAAAAAATAAGAATTCGTTGTCAAGTGCCTAAACAACGATAACTATATCCAGTTGCCAAGTGGATAAAACAACAACAAGCTATTGTGTGGAAACAACCATTATTTTATCCCGAGAGAAAACCTGTGTGTGGCAGAACGAGACAGAAAGAAATTGTGTTTTTTTTTAGAGATTTCTTGTTCTTGCTGCCTGACGTGTTGATAAACCGCTCTAAGTTTTCTGCTAACAACTTTAATATCAGCTACTCCATCTACGTTTTGCCACATTTGCTGTTGAAATATACTACTCCTGGACACGTGGTGTATGAAGTTTTTATTTCACAAATAGTCGGTGAGCAGTATTTTATCATATTTTTAAAGGAAAATTTGTTTTATTCCACACAAAAATACTGGAAAGTCTTCTCCGAATTACTAACACCACAAAATATAAACATAAACATTGGCACCGTTCTAACAAACTTGCGGTTAACAGCTGATTAATATTATCGATAACAAGCCATATTGATTACGATAAATACAAGCAAAACTAACACCCCGTTCACACGGCATTTTCTGTAAATGAGTAAACGTACGTTAACATTGACCTCGCCAGAATTAATTCAAGGGACACCGAAAAAACACAATTCTTCACAAAATATGGCCAATGTTCAGCAAGATGTGTTTTCATGGAACAAACTATCTGAAGTATTAGATGATAAATTACGAGATGTTGCAAAAAAAGATGATATCAAAGCCCTTAAAACAGAAATTGATCAACTTAAAGATGAAAATAAAATATTGAAAGATGAAGCTAAAAAATTATCGAACCGTCTGGAAATTATAGACCGCAAGACTCGCTCAACAAATTTGGTAGTAAGTGGTCTTTTCTGCAATAGTCCTCAATCGGCAAAAAATAAATTTTTGGAAATCGTCAAAAAAGTGATAAATGATGATATTAAAATATCCCACACAAGAATTCTGTCATCAGGCAAATCCGTCATATTTACATTGGATACCTTTAGCCAAGTGCAAACAGTTCTAGCTGCAAAAGGCAAATTTATTGAACAAAAAATTTTTCTCCAGAGAGACTATACTTATGAAGAGCAAAACACAAGATACAATCTCAGGCAAATTAGTAAGGCTTTATCGCACAAAAAGGAGCTGAAGTTTCGTCTTGGTGAATTTTGTATATTTATTAACGATAAGAAATTTGTATGGTCAAATGGTAAAATAGTGGCTCAATCTGAGCATGATGCCAAATTTATATCTGATATTCTAGCTGATTGCGACCGGCCATACGAAGTTACTTTTAGTGATTACAATGTTAGCAATAAGAAGCAATAGCAATATGATTTATGTCATTTAGTATCATACAATGTAGCTAACCTAGAAAATTCATTACAGTTTGGCAATTTCATCACCTTTTTGAATAAATTCGAAATATTTTTTCTATTTGAAACACACGTAATGCAAGATAAACAAAACAATTTTTCGTCGTACTTCCATAACTATTGCATTGAGTGGGTAGAAGCTACTAAAATACACAGAGCTGGTCGTGCTAAGGGTGGATGTCTGTTTGGCTTCAAAAAAGATATACAAAATACTTTTAACTTGAAATTTACGTGCATTCAGGGGTATAAACTACTGACTGCCACTTTTAATAGTAAAATGTTTTATTTTATACCGGTATACCTCAACTGCACAAACTGGAAAAATGATGCCGAAAATTTTGAAGCGTTTTTGAAGGCTCTAAATCCTGAGAACTTTTGCATTATTGGTGACTTCAATGCTCGGATGGGCGAGGAGCAGATTTTAGATATGAATATATTGCGTGATCTTTCTCTTATTAAAGAGTTCAGAACATCGAAAGATAAAACTATTAATTCTCAAGGTAGAAAGCTATTGAATATCATAGAAGATATAGGAGGTATTATTGTCAATGGTAGAATAGTAGGAGATGAGAATGGGGAATACAGTTTCTGTGGAGTTATGGGTAGTTCAGTTATTGATTATTGTTTTTGTTCATTGAGCTTCCTGAATTACATCACTAACTTCCAGATATGTTACGAACGAACCGTTCTCTGATCACATGCCCCTGTGTCTAAACTTTACTATTCCACTTTGCTTTAATGAAACTAAACACCATGATAACTTAGAAAGACTATATTGGAAAAATAAGTACAAAACTCAATACAAAATGAATATTACATCACTGCTAAATGATCAATCGAGTCAGATCAGTTCATCTGTGGATGAAATGGTAAATTCAACAGTAGAAACCATAAAACTTGCCTATGTTAAACCTCAAAAAAAGAAATTTTTTGAACCGAAGCAGAGCTGGTTTGACTGGAGATGTTATCGTTTGAGGTCAGTTATGCGTAAAAACTTAAAAGAATATAGAAGAAATCATTGTCCATCAAATAGAACTAGATACTACGACTCAAGATCTAAGTTTCAACAAGCTTGTAAAGAGAAGAAATTAGAGGCATACAACAAAAATTTAAAACGATTAGATTCAGTAACTTCTAGTAAGGATTGGTGGAGTCTTTCGAACTCTTTAAGAAATCGTAAAACTATTCCTAAAAGTACATTGTGTGCCAACGACTTTTTTACACATTTTGGAGCACTGTTATTAAATGAAGATGGCCACGAACTACATTGGTGTCTACCTTATTGGGTTGATCCATTCTTGGACTCTCCATTTGAAATCTGGGAACTAAAGAGTGTGTTGAGAAAGTTAAAGTTAAACAAATCTCCCGGGAAGATGGTATTTCCTATGAATATTATAAATATGCTCCTAGTTGTTTCCATAATTATTTATTAACTGTACTCAACAAAGTTTTTCTTAGTGAGCAAATACCAGTATCCTTCAAAAGATCGATTCTCATACCTTTATTTAAAAAAGGCGACCCTAATATTGCCACCAATTATAGAGGTCTATCGCTCATAAACACTCTGTGTAAAATCTTCTGTAGCGTGTTACTAAACAGGATTTCTGATTGGGTAAATAGAAACAATGTGCTCAACGAGTTCCAGGCAGGGTTTAGAAAAGGCTACTCAACGGTGGATAATATTTTCAATTTAACGAATATTGTGAATCTTAATAACCTAAAAGGCCACCGCACATATGCTTTCTTTGTTGATTTCTCTTCGGCTTTCGACTTAATCCCAAGGAACAGTCTGTTCTACAAACTTTCGAGTATAGGGTTATCATCAAAAATAGTTCGACTGATCCAATCGTTGTATTCAAATATAGAGAGCAGAATATGGGATGGAAACAACTTTTCTGAATCTTTCCGCACAGAGTCTGGTGTAAGACAGGGATGCATTCTCAGTCCATTACTCTTTTCATTGTTTTTAAATGATTTACCTGACATTCTCCCTTACGGCGTCAATGTGGCAAATACTAATATCAAATTACTGTTATATGCCGACGACATTGTTCTATTGTCAAATTCCCCACGCGAACTGCAGGAGATGATCGATGTCCTTCGTAACTATTGCGAGTTGTGGAGTTTGAAAGTCAACCTTACTAAGTCAAAAATTATGATCTTCCGTAAAAGTTCTAGATTCTCTAGTGATCTTAGTTGGCATTATGGTAATGATGTAATTGAAATAGTAAATACCTATAAATATCTCGGTGTTGACATATCTTTTAATTTATCGTTCAAAAAGCACATACAAAATAAGCTTTCAGCCTCAAAGATAGCCATAAATTCTACATGGTCAAAATATCTTTCACACAAACAAATCTCACAAGTAAACAAACTAAAAATTTTTGATGCTTGCTCAAAGTCGATCATGTTTTACGCCGCTCAAGTTTGGGGTAGCCAACGATTTGATGACGTTGAGAAACTATTTCGTTTTTTCATTAAGAAAATTTTATTTTTACCAGAAAATACTCCAAACTATGTTCTTTATATCGAAACAGGTTGGAATACATTATTTGTTTCCACATTAAAACTTCATTTCAACTATATAAATAAAGTTTTAGGCCTTAACCAAGAAAGACTTCCAAGAATTTTAGCTGAGGAGGTTATTCATCTTAAGACCAGTTGGGCAAGTGATTGGGATAACATTAGCTCTAGTCTGCAATTCTCCCCTCCTGTTAGCAATTCACCACTTTGTACATATTTCAAAGAAATTTTAGAATTACTCTCTGCAAGGGAACGCCAAAATTTTTGCACAAACGCTTTGAACTCTCAGCATCATGACTTATACCGATTATTGTGTTATAACGTGAAACCATTACATACAACCAACTTGTCACCAAGAGCGATTAGCTTAATCATAAAAGCAAGATGTGGCCTACTCAATCTAAATGCAAGATGTTTTAGAAACGATAATAACGTGAATTGTTCGGTGTGCAATATGGATGTTATTGAAGACACTTTCCATTTTATTGGTACCTGTCCAATATATAGACATTTTAGGTCTTGTTATTTTGGTAAAAATACTCTCACTTTAAATGAAGTTTGTATGTTATTAAATGGCATAAATTATCAATCTTTATATAAATACTTAGAAGCTTGTATTAACTACAGATCTCTTATTTTAAATGAATTCAACTTTTGAAAACTATGTTTGAAATGTATCAGCAAATGTAATTATTTTTATATGGCTTACAGCGTTGCGCTAGCCAATTATAGATTATAAATTGAATTGTTAAACATATATGTATGTATACTTGATCCATAATCTATTAATAAATAATAAATAATAATAATAATTGTGTGTACGGGATCAAATTGCGGAGTAAATCCAGATGTGTTGCAGAACTTTAAGCTAAGTAGAAAAGTTGTATTAAATGTAAAAGCTTTTAGGTTTGGAGAAAGATCATGCTTTTTAATTCAAAAACTCGCTAAAGTTTGAAAATTTAAAAGTTCAGGTCAATGATAAACGAACTTTAAAAGTTTAGTGCAGACAATAACCAATTTTAATGGTACAGTTTGAGAGTTTCAATTTTTTAAGAGTATAGTTTGACAACAAAAAACATTGTTTAAAAATACAGTTTGAGAATTCGAGTTTATTTATGTATTGTCATATTTGAAGTTAGTGTATGAAGTTAATGTACTTCGATTAAAACTGTTTTCCATTTTCTTTAAGTGTTTATACTATGTGAATTAAAAATAATTTAGTTTACATTTGTTAACGAATATAATCAAAATACTATTTTATATTAAATTTAAGTAAATTTGAAAATTAAAAACAGAATGGATTTACAAAAAGTATTAGAAATGACAGTGGATGATTTGAAAAAGGAGTGAGAGTCAGTTGGTTTAGATACAAATGGCCAAAAACCTGATTTACAAAAAAGAGTATTAGAGCATTATAAACTTTTTACTGATAATTCGGATTCGGACTACGATGACGCAGCTTCAGTTCATGTACCTAGGCCAGCACAGCATAGAAGTCTTTTTACATTGAGAGACGTAGAAGATTCGTTTACACCCTTCACGGGCATAGATGGTACTAATATCTGTCACTGGTTAGAAGACTTTGAAGATAATGCAGAAACATTAGGTTGGAACTAATTGCAAAAGTTTATATACTGTAAGCAATTGCTTAAGGGTGCAGCTCGAATGTTTATTCGAAGTCAGTCGGGTATAAAAAGTTGGGTCAAAATTAAAGAGGCTTTGTTTAAGGAATTCGGAACCACATTGTCGAGTATTGAGGTTCATAAGTTATTAAGAAACCGGAAAAAGAGAAATGAGAGTTTCCGGGAATATTTGTATGCGCTCATGGAAATAGGAAATCCAATTTCATCGAGAGTATTCCGGATTCGAAATTGGGGAAGAGTATCTTGTATCGAGCCAAGGACATTAGCGACCTAAAGGAAAAGATGCACACTTATGAACAAATTAGGGTTTCATCTTACCAGGCACCAACCTCGAAGTCTACCCCGAAATTTAAAGAAGAAAACGTACCACGGCAAGGTAGAAACCAAAGAAAATGCTTCAAGTGTGGAGAAGTGGGTCATCTAGCTAATAATTGTAAGTCCAGTATCATTAAATGTTTTAAGTGTGGTGGTTCAGACCATAAAGCAAATGCATGTAGGAAACAGAAGCCACTTGAAATAAAATCGAAAAAGAGCATGCGTGTATGATCCAAGGTGTTCAGGATGTTGTTGAGAAAATTAAATCTCCGAGTCATAATCGCAATTTCAAAGAGCTCAAAATAAACGACATAACTTTTTCGGCAATAATCGATAGAGTTAGCGACATTTCCATCATTCGCTCAGATATTTTCAAGAAATTGAGAATTGGAGAATTTACAAAAGAAGAAGTCTCAAGAGATAGATATGGACTTGACACATTTGAGTTGGGAAATGAAAAATAAAGTGAAAGAAATAGTGAATTCGTATGAACCAAAGAGATCTCAGCCGTCACCCATTGAAATGAAGATAATTTTATCTGATGAAATACCAACTTTTCAAAGACCCCGTAAAATTTCCTACGCCGATCAACGTATTGTAGAAGATCAAATAGAGCAGTGGTTGCAAGACGGGATAATTCAACAAAGTTTTTCCGAATATGCATCGCCCATGGTTTTAGTACCTAAGAAGGATGGTAGCAAAAGACTATGTTGCGATTTTCGTAAATTGAATGGGAAAATAATTCGAGATAACTTTCCTATGCCTCTCATCGATGATATTTTACATAAGCTACAGTCAGCTAAAATATACACAACTCTTGATTTGAAAAACGGATTTTTCCACGTACCAGTAGTGGAGAATTCGAGAAAATACACATCGTTTGTTACGCACAACGGTCAATACGAATTTTTATATGTACCATTTGGTATCTCCAATGCACCGGCAATATTTTCACGATTTGTATTTTCTATATTTAGAGATCTGATTCAAACAGGGATTGCAATTGTGTATATGGATGATATCATCATACCATCTATTACAGAGGAAGAAGGTTTAGAGAAATTGAGCACAGTTCTTAAAGTTGCAGAAAGCCATAACTTAAAGATAAAGTGGGAAAAAATGCCAGAAATTGAGTAAACGTGTAAACTTTTTGGGGTACATAATTGAGGATTCCACAATAAAACCTTCAACTGAAAAAACGTCAGCAGTAGCTAATTTTCCTTTACCCAGAGATAGGAAATCACTACAGAGATTTGTAGGCTTAACTTCGTACTTTAGAAGGTTTGTGTGCAATATTGAAAAAGCATGTGCCTTTTAGGTTAGGGGAGTTAGAACTGCTTGCATTTGAACAGTTGAAATGCAGGTTGATGAATTTTCCTGTTTTAAATTTGTTTAACCCGAAAGCTGTTACGGAGGTACACACAGACGCGAGTATATATGGATATGGGGGTGTACTCTTACAAAAGAATTTTGATGACCAACAACTACATCCTATAGAATATATGAGTCGAAAAACTTCGGAAACCGCACAAAAATATCATTCATACGAACTAGAAGTGTTAGCTATTGTGGAAGCTTTGAAGAAATGGAGGGTATTTCTCTTAGGAATAAAATTTAAGTTAGTCACGGATTGTAATGCATTTGCTATGACAATTAAAAAACAGGATGTCCCATTGAGGGTTGCTAGATGGGCAATGTTTTTGCAGGAGTTTGACTATGTAATCGAACATCGACCAGGAAATAAGATGAAACACGTCGATGCCCTTAGTAGAGTTTCATGCTTAATAGTGGAGGATTCAGTCAAATATCGTCTGAAAAATGCACAAATGAACGTTGATAGGGTAAAAGCAATTAAGAAAGTCCTGGAAAAAGATGCATATGAAGACTATTTCATAAAACATGATCTATATAAAGATCCGAACAGAGATCTCATAGTTATTCCAGCAGCTATGGAAAACGAAATTATTCAAATTGCACATCGTTAAGGACATTTTGGGGCAAAAAAGACTCGTGAGTTGATTGAGCGTGAGTTTTACATTCCTAACATCTCACAAAAAGTAAGTAATGTAATTAACAATTGTGTAGATTGTCTAGTGAATGAAAGAAAATTAGGAAAATCAGAAGGTTTCTTGAATCCTATCGATAAAGCGAATTTACCTTTGAAAACATACCACATTGATCACGTAGGACCTATGGAGCTTACGAAGAAAAAATATAACCACATATTAGTTGTAGTTGATGCTTTTGGTTATAACCGACTAAAAGTACCGGAACCGAAGAGGTTCTAGAAAGATTAAAAAAGCAAGCATCAGTGTTTGGAAATCCAGAGCGGATCATAACGGATAGAGGTACAGCGTTCACTTCCAACGCATTCAAATCTTATTGTGAGGAAGAACATATACAACATCTGTTGATAGCTACTGGGGTACCGCGAGGAAATGGCCAGGTCGAGAGGATCAATAAGATTGTCGTAACAATATTATCGAAGTTGTGTACCGAAAATCCCCAATACTGGTATAAGCATGTTGATAGAGTCCAACAGTGCATCAACAACACTGCTTCCAGAAGTACCAAGCTTTCTCCATTCAAAATATTAAACGGACTAGACATGAAGGTAAAGGCTTTTGATAATATTCAAAGAATCATATAGGAAGAATCAATATTGGAACTTGATCAAGAGAGAGAGAGAACAAGTTAGAAGTGACTCGCGGGAGAATATTTTTAGAATCCAAGCGGAAAATAGAAGAGATTTTGATAGAAATAGAACTAGGGCTATATAATACAAACCAGGTGAACTTGTAGCCATTAAGCGTACACAATTTGGACCAGGTTTAAAAATCAAACCGAAGTTTCTAGGGCCTTATAGAGTTGTAAAAAAGTTAAACCATGACAGATATGAGGTAGAGAAGATCGGAGATTGTGAGGGCCCAGGGAAGTGTAATACTGTGGCTCAGTACATGAAGAGGTGGAGCACGTCATTCGGGTCGAATGAATCATCAGGATGGCCGAATGTGGGAACTGGGTATAATATACGTACTACACGTAGTGATATAACACATTAAAATACAACTCTACATGTAAAATATAAAATGTAAACCCGCCCTCTATATTTCAATAGTAGTTTTAAAGCTTTTGTATTTTATTTGTCATTTTGAATTAATAGCTTTTAATATTGTGATTGATCTTAAAATTTAAACTTTAACTGACGAAATGCAACACTGTGAAATATATTTAATACTACTAGTTTAAGCAACTGTAAAGTACTAATTTAATCATATGATACTAGAGGCTTCTCATGAGTTGTGCCTAAATAGAGTGAATCTCAAATTTAATCACTTTGCAATCGGCAGTCGAGCCACTTGTAGTCTCGTCCATTCTTGTAAAATACATTTTTGGCAGCTACAATGGTTTCCATTGTTGAACAAGCAAAGCAAGGAACATCAATTCCGAAAACTAATTGTTAGGATTTTATAATAAATAAAGCAATGTTTAAATAATTCACTAAAATTATTACATGTGTTTTAATAAAATCCTACACATACATATATTAAGAATGCCATGAAACATTGCCCTACAACATAAGTAAGGCCCAACAAATAATTAATGGTGTTACAGGAACAGAAAATACAAAAGCAATAAGCAAATTTTGCAATGCAAATTATTACTCAATTGTAATTGATGAAAGCACTGACTGCACGGTGTCCAAACATTTGGCAATTGTTGTAAGAACTTTTGATGGAAAGTGCCAAGATAGATTTCTTTCACTAGAGCCTATTGTAGAGTCAACAGGCAAAGGCATTGCCGATAAAATAGTTGATGTTTTGAATGACTATAACATACCCCTGGAGAAAATGATCGGGTTTTCGGCAGATAATTGTTCAGTAATATTAAAATTATCAGTTCCAAGTCTTTTTGTAACGGGTGCATTTGTCATATCGTCGGTGTCATGCTTAAGTGTTCCATACGCCATTTGCCTGATTCGAGAAAAACTCAAGTTAATGTTTTAGTCCATATAGGCTAGATGTGGTGCAAAAATCCAATACTTTAAGAGCTCAGTTCTACTTAACTAAACTCAAAGAATATATTAGGAGCAATGAACGGAAACAAACAAAACGATTCCCGTACCAATACCGTACCCGTACACAAAGCCACAAACTTTTCAGCTTCTCTGAATCGTTTCATTCTCACAACCAAAACAAAACCACAAACTTTTCAATGTAAAAAGATGAAAACTGTACGATTGCTGAAATGTACTTCGGCTATGCTTTGCCGAGGTCTTTCATTCACCACCGAAACAAAAAGAATTTTTGGCAAACGTTTGCCGTGCATTACGGTCAATGACACACTCAGGAACACACACACATGTGATTGCTTAACAACCCTATAAACTAACATCAGCATACCACTGTGAATATTTTATCAACCACCAAACGTTTTTGATTTATTCACATGTGTTTAGTACTATTTAGTTTTCTATCTGCTCTTGTGGAGTTGAGTACTTTTTGCTTATCGTTTTGTTCGCACTCAAGAATGTAAACAAAACGAAACTAAACAGCGAACTCCGCCAGCGTGGTTTATGTTTCGTTTTGTATTGTTCCTATGGAAAATACGAAACGATTGAATGTTATTTAAAGTATTTTTACGTACGCTGATTAGGAGTTTATTTTAGTCAGATATCTGTTATAGTATAGAAGTTATGGCCAATTTTTATAAATGCAAAATGTTGTTGACTTGTTCCATTTTTTTTTCATGTTTTTGGCAATTTGTGTCACATGGAACACTTTATGTCACATTTTAACAAACAAACTTTTGATCAATTGTGTTCCACCACCGTTATGTGAAGTGCTGCTATAGACCTGAAAATTCGGGAGCTTCAATAAAACAGTTGCAGTAGAAAATAAATGCTTTAGGGACCATTGTTATATGTTTCCTTAACATTTACTTAAGGAGTGGACTTCTCCACTTTTGAAAAATATAATTTTTATTAGCTTATTTTGATTGTCTTGTTTCATCGTTTAATTCATTCGAAAAAACGATTCTATTTTAATTCATTTTCTGACATTTTAATTATTTTACATGTCTTTTATTAATCGGGAGGCGTTAAATTGAAGCAAAAATAAATTTTAGTTTCATATAACAATACAACATTTTAAAATATCTTGATTTAAAAATCTATTCTTCTTCAGTTTTTAAACCTAATCCTTAAATTAATTTGTTCCATAGTTTCGAAATTTAATTTTTTTTTTTTGCACAGAATAATAAAAAACACATCAAGTCATCTGAAAATAATAAGTTTTTGTAAATAACGTTAGTATTCGTTGATTGGTGCAGTATCAAAGTTGACACTTTTTTTTGTAAAAATAAAACAGACTTTGTGTTGTAAAATATACAATTTTTGTTGTATTGCGTCGCTGCATAAATATACAGAAGTAAGACCAAAGTTATTATGAATCGGGAAGCTGTTAGTGAGTACTTTCATAATATTTACAAAAAGAACGAAGAAATTTGTAAAATTAGGGTAATAAAATCAATGTTTTTATATATATTGAAAATTATTTTTTTACAAATAATTTTTAAATATTTTTAAACTTTTAAAAAAATGTCCAAATATGTCCACCTGCAAATCGAATTTGGAAGCTAGCAGGGGGTCTGTACTAATAAATTCAGAAGTCAAATCGTGCTCAAATTTGCCACAGTTAAAATAAAGTAGATTTTTCTATTTTAAGATGGGAGAATTTTTTGTAAATACCTGTTATGACTGTACGTAGTATCCAATTGAAATAGAACGGTAATACCAACATCTATCAACCGATTTTCCTTAAAATTCATATTTAAGGGTTTCAGAGCATAGGAACAAGTATTTATATTTTTTTGAAAATGGGTCCATTTTTTGTCACAGCCCCCACATAAAAGTACAGTCCGATTTTAGATATTTTGTGGATTTTAGCGACACTTTATGACCGATTCGGCTAAAATTTGGTATTTTGACCTCTTGGAAGATATGAATCCTTCGTACCAAAAATTATTAACATAGGTCAATGTTTTGGTTTAGACCCCACACAACGGGACCACTCTGTTCAACAAATTTTGACAGTTTTTGGTCATTGTGGTCGATAAAACGTAACAATTGCTGTTTGTACACATTTATTATAAATAATAATCAATTTCAATACAAAATGGACGTCGAAATAGTTTTGGCCAGAAAATTTGGATTTGGGACCATTGTGCATACGCCACATTGTTAGTAAATTGACAAAATTAGGCAATTTTTTGTTCCAAACGCCATCATTTTTTGTGAGGAACAATTCTTTTTTGTCTTTTTTTGTTCCATACTCCAAACGGAATGGATATGGAACAAAAAAGTTCAAAGTTCTTTTGTTCCATACGCCAGACTTTATGGATATGGAACCAAAAAACAGATTTTTTGCGTCCAAAGAGGATATGGAACATATTGACATTTCTATATCTCGAAAACTATAAGAGATAGAGGAAAACCGACTAGAAATTCAGAAAGAGCTAGTTGAAAACTTTGAAATGTACATGTAACTCAAAATGTCAAAAATGGCGTATGGAACACTTAAGCATGACACCGGCGATATATTGAATTCGGCATCATGTGCGGCTTTTTCTGCGCTACCTAACAAGGTACACAGATTGATGAAAGAAATCAATTTTTATTTTTGCAATAGCCGCTAGTCGTCGTGACGACTTTGCAAAATGTCAAGACTACTTTGAAACTGACATGCATGTTATTCTTGGATATGCTGCAACACGTTGGTTTTCGAGGAAAGAAGTAGTAGATCGGATGTTAGAACAATGGGAACCTCTAACATACTATTTTACCCTCAAAAACTTTGAGCACGATGACAACTTTTTATTTATTTTTGTCTTATATTTTAAAAGTAATTAACAGCACCAACATTGAAATGCAATCGGAAGAAGCAAGAATTCACATTTTGCTTCCAAGGTTAAAATTTATATATATGCAAATTGCTAGAAATTTTATTCTGAAAGAGGAACTTGGTGACGATATTTTGAAAATCGACCTTAATGAAAATCATATTCATTTTTGGCAAAAAGTAAGTAGTATTAAAAATTAATTGGAAGAATTAATAATGTTTGCAGATATATCCAGAATTGCATTTGGTATTTTATCAATTCCACATTCTTCAGCCAATGTTGAACGAATATTTTCAATTCAAAATGCTACTAATGGGAGGGGCACATTAGGCAAATATCTGCTCAAAAATATTTGCTCAAATATTTGTTTGCCACAATCTGACCAGCAAATATTTTTCAAAGGCAAACAAGAAAACAGCTGATTTTGGGAAAACAAAACTATTTGCAAGCAAACAAAAATGGGGCCAAATTGTTTATAATGTGAACACCGTTCAGCAAATATTTTCCTCTTTTTTGACAAACATTTATTTGGTCTTACAATTTGTTTGTAAGAGCAAACAAGGGCAAATATCTGTCTAAACACATTGTTGTCGCCTATTAAAAGGGACATTATAACCATAAAAATGACGAAATTTCTTGTAAATATATAATACGGAGTCAATAATTAGTGAATAAAGAAATAAATAAATGAGACGTGAGATATTTATACCCAGCAAAATTTTATGGAAGTGGTTCCATGAGATGCCATGATTTCACTGGATCTTTTGCATTGGTTCAAATTAAGTCGTGAAAGATCCGATCTTTTCATCAGCATTTGAACCCATTCAAAGGAAGTCGTGATAGATCCGATCTTTTCATCGATCCAATAGAGATTAATTTTGTATTTTTATTTATACACATGTATATATTTTTTCTTTCACTTATCTAAGATTTATTAAAGCTATGTAAGATTTATTACGCTAGGAAGTCCCAAAGTCCCAATCATTGAGCAAAAAATAGAGTCGGACTGCAATTTTTGGTATTATAAAAGTTTCATTGTCTGCTCTAGAGAGCCCTGCTCTACAAGTCGATTTGTAGATACCTACATTTCCAAATGTTCGTAAAATAAAATTCACGAAATAGTAATTTGCAGTTAGAGTCCATGTCGAAATCTGTACTGGTGGTGATGGGAACTGAAAAACCTTTTGTAAGATGAATCAATCAATCAGTTGCGGAGGAATTAAACTATGTTGCGAGTAGCGGCGGTGCTTACACTGCAACAGCTGGACGGCCGAACGTCAAGTATTTCAAAAAATTCTCAACCTGTCGCTATCCACACACATCGTTCCCGAAGTCTGGAAAATATACCAGCTACTGAAGCCTCGCAAGGATGCCAGCATAGATGAATCGTGCAGACCAATTTCGCTTTAGTCGCCCGTAACAAAGACCAAAGCATCAGAAATAACTGTCTAGTTGCCGATCAATAACATGAGAATCGCAAGCAGCACAGCAACTGCGCTACACGCCATCTCTACACATAGGTATTAGTCGAAGACTCAATCAAAGTAAGCCGTGCGATAGAAGAGTGATAGTAGTGATAGTAACCCTTTGAGACTGTCAAGCACTCCACGCTGTTTGAGTTCATCGAGCAGACTACGCTCCGGCCAAGTTTGAAACGTTGGATAATGAATTATATGTTTGGACGCCTGTCGTGCGTAGAATTTAGGATCAAGATGTCCGAGGAGATATTGCAGGAACTGTCTAACCTATAACGTATGCGGATGATTGTACGATCTTGGTGTCAGGTGCCTTCCCTGATGAAATTTGTGAATGGCTGAACTCATTTTTGCCTGATCTTACCACCCTTTTTCACGCGAGGAATATACAATTATCAGCCAATAAATCTACGGCCACTTTGTTCACCACCTAGGCGGCAGAGTTGAGAGTTGAGTTGTCATGGTCGATGGGAGCAGAACCAGGATCAACAAGCCTATCAAGCAGGTTTAAGAAGTATTCACATGAATGCAGTCGTAGATTCAATAAACAACTATCTATCGTCTGCATGCGGTCCTCGGAGAATATTGACCATTTATCTCAGCTGAGGAGCGTCCGCTGTCAGGACAAAGCAGAGTATTTTAGGCTCAATACGCTCGGGATGGTGCTGCCGTCTAAATTTCTATAGGGCAAGGTTTCATGACACAAAAGATCTGCTCAGCATCAAATCTACTAACAAACTTCAATATGTAGCCACATTCATTAAGCAGAAAAATGAACATATGTATAAACTACTGTTACAACAACAAACTGCAATTCTAATTAAATTATAGTTATTTCATAAATCGCTTTGAATAAACAAAAAAGCCATGAAAATCATATTTCAATACAGCATTTTCCGAACAAGACGTGAAAAATTCATGCCAAAGGGTTGGTGAAAATGACATGCCAAAGATTAGCGAAAATGCTATTCTAGGGAATTAATTAAGATGACATGACAAAGAATTGGTATAGATGCCATGCCAAAGAATTGTTTAAGATGCCATTCCACCGATTTAGTGAAGATGGCATGCTTAGGATCTGAAAATGAATTGCATCTTTTGGGGGTCACGCTCTTGTAAAAAGAATGAGTGAAGATGCTAAAAAAAATTACATTCCATTTCACTTGCACCCATTCTTGAATAGCATCTTTGGCATCGAACATTTTGCTGGGTATATAATACAATTTTCGAAATTCACCAAATCGAACGAAATCTGAAGAAGCTAAAACAAAAACGATCGAAATGAAATTACGGAATTGAAACCATTCGGATCAAAATCTATGACATGCAAAGATTTCTGATTTGTTCCATATGTATCACATGGAACACGTTATGCACATTTTAACAAACATACGTTTTATTGATTGTATTCCACCTCTATTATGTAAAGTGCTACTATCAGAAATGTCACAGATTCCGATCGGAATGGTTTCAATTCCGTAATTTCATTTCGATCGTTTTTATTTAGTTTAGTTTAAATATGAATTGTAAATTTGTTAACAAAACAATATTTTTATTATTTCTAAGTGTTTTTAGAGTGTTTTAAAGTGGCAAATTAAAAAAAAAGATAAATAAAAATACAATTCCGTTTGCAAAATCAAAAGTGGTTTTATTCCGAAAAATTCTTTGTTTTTGGTTTTCTGAAGATGCTAAACACGGAGTTAACTCCACTTTCGATCGGAATTCGTTTTTGTGACATGCCCGTATGAAGCTGAAAATTCGAGGGTTTAAATGAAACAGTTGTATTAAAAATTTTACGATAGTATAGGAATAATAGATTTCGTGAAACACATATGCCAGCCAAGACCAAGGACTGGGAGGGAAGACAGAGGAATCTCCTGAAAAATTACGGCTAAACCTCCCTTAATTTTCTTGACACATCACATCCATCACAAACCATCGACTTTTTTACGAAAACACCAATAATCTAGTTCAAGTTTCGCCTTGATGTACATACAATACTTGATGTACATAAGAAACTTGGTGAAATTGAGTTAGTCTTGAATACCTAAGCAGGAAATTCAGCATACCACCAAGTTTCCGGCCTTTCTGTGTACTCCAACACAAAACGTACAAAGGAGCTTATAGGAGACATGTATTTACCAATGACTTATGATGTGTTACAAGGCTATGTGAAGCTTTAACCTTATGCTTTTTGGAATGTAACTGGATATTTTCAATCTTCTCAAAGTCATTTAGGACTCGGTGACCAATTTCAAGAAAATTAAAGGCGGTTTAGCCGTAATGTTTCAGGGTATTCCTCTATCTTCCGCAGCGGTCCTTGGTTTTGGCTGGTTTATGTGTTTCAAAAAATCTATTATACCTACATTATCGTAACATTTGCACATGATTTCAACTATATTCGACTAAATATTCAAAAACAAGCAAAATTTCCTTTTATTTCTGCCGTTTTATAATGAAATATTAGTTTTAGTTTAGTTTTATATTTTCTAGGATAGCGTTTTTCCTTAGCGCGAAACTTTAATAATTTGCTATAAAATATAATATTTTTACACACAGAAACAAAGATTCTGTTCGCAATTATTACAATTTTAAGTAATATTGCAGAAAAAGCTCGATATCAACCTGTTTTTTTTTTTTCAAAATACTTAACAAAATGTACAAAAACCGAATATTTTTGACGCATAAAAAACAGGGTTAACAAACTTTTCTTTATTATTCTCGCTTATAGGGTTACCGTGAATCCATGTTATATAAATTTTTTAATTGCCACAGGACCAACATTTTTTTTAAGTATTTGGTTTTTTGGTTATTGGGAATGGGCTTCTAAAAATTGAAAACCGAATATTTTTGACACTCACAGTTGAAGATTTATGGCTAGTCTAAATGGGTGTTTTCTAATCACATTTTTTTGTTTTGATTTTTTTGTTTCCTCTAATGCTGCTAAATTTATACTAAATAGTACCATTTGCGAAATTTACCAAATCGATCGAAATCTGAAGAAGCGAAACCATTCCGATCGGAATCTGTGATATGCCATTTTTGACGATTTTTTCACGATTTTTTAAAATATATTTTACGATTTGCATTTTATTTACGACATTTGACGATTTTTTATAAAAGCACTGAGGCCCAGCGAGTCGGAGTTTGCGTCACCCACTGTTTTAGTTATTAAAAAACTAGAGACTTACGAATGTGCGTTGATTTTCGGAGCCTGAACAAAGTTACGGCAAAACATAATTCTCCGATCCCTTTAATTGATGACCGTCTAGAAAGTTTAGGAACCAAAAAAACTTTTTACAAAGTTAGACGTTAACAGACTGTTTCACGATTTTTTAAAATGTATTTGACGATTTGTATTTTATTTATCGACATTTGACGATTTTTTTATAAAAATCATCTGGCAGCAATGAGGCCCAATGAGTCGGAGTTTGCGTCACCCATTGTCTTATTAGTAGACATCGGATTTTAGCATGTTTTTTATTTCTTATCCGATTGGAGTCAAATTTTGGATCTAGGCGTTTTGAGGGTCAATTTTTCGATATTTCGGGTCATATCAAAAACATGCAAAAAATATGCAAAAAATATGCTAAATATGCAAGTGTTTTTTGACGAAAATCGTCAATTAAATTTGGAAAATCATCAAAAAAGTGTTCTAAATTAAGTTATTTGCTGTTCAACATAGTTTTTTGCAGATTCTTATGTTATTGAGACTCTCCAGATATTCCGCCGCAGCAATAAATCTGGACTAATACGACTTAAATCAGTTTTCACAAGGTAAGAAAATGTCAAGTAACCCAGCATTCCTATTACAACATAAGTTGCTTCCTATACAAAGGCAGGTAGTGGAAAAATTTCAAAAACTCAATCAGAAATGTCAAAATCACCATTTACGATTCCAGATTCTGGAATATAATTATAATTAGAAGTATACGTTTTGAATATCCACATATTAGATTTGAATATATTTTATAGTGTTTAGTCCTATATTTGTGGTCAAAAAGCTTCTTTGGAAAAATGCTCTAACTGCCACTTTAATATTGATGACATGGTTTTAGTTTAATGCACTAAAAATACATAATTTTATATGTATGTTGTACGCATACAACCGCTTAATGCAGAATTGGGAAATGTTCACTCCTCGGCGAAAAGTAATGCATTATTGTTATACCCATCCACGATGAATAATAAGGAAAATGAAGAACACCCAATGATTGGTGCAAATTGGCATCACTCAGAAACACCACACAATAGCGTGGTAGTGGTAAAATAAGTGAAACCCTTGGAATTATCTTTAACATGGCAAAACCACTCACATATTTCTGCAGGAAATGCATTTGGAATGCTAAAAAAATATAGTTCTTTCATCCCTGCTACAGGAAAACAATTTTGATAACAAAGTCGAAAAGTCATAACCCTTTTGTATATACAATTAATTAACTTATACCTGACCGTGTACTCGATAATTTGTACTAATTATTACAAATGTTTCGAATTTGAACAGTTGTTTAATGGAGGAGTTGCTGTAAAAATTGTTTCAGCAACATATAACACCTTTTATAACACATTAGTCTTGTTGTCTACGATATAAATAAATATATTAAAAAAAATATTCGCCGCAATATTGTCATTAAAGTTGCCAAAGGCACTATACACCTAAAAGGCAAAGATTTCAAGGAATCTTAGTTTCCAAAAAATGAAATTTCTCACCTGTCCCGTGTTTTGCTTACATCCTGATATAAACTTTAAAAACGTCATATTTCTAGCTCTGCTTTCACAATCTGATTGACTTTCTCTGTATTTTGGGAAAATTGAGTCTTGTTGCATGGTAAATTGGTAAAAAGTAAGGAAAGGAACAAATACGGGCAATGCCAAAAAAATGTCCGGATTGTCGTATAGAAAAATCTCACTATTTTTAACACTTAGAGCACTTTTTACTTCTTTATTTCGTTTAAAAGTTCGGTATTAGCAATTAGAATTTAAAAAAGTATTATTATATAAATACCACGAGTGATTTAATCATAGAAAATATTTTTTTTCTTTACTATTCGTTAATCCGGACAATTTGATAATTCGGACACCGCCGAAACCTGTGGTTTACGGATTATCGAGATTATACTTTATATATGGGAGCAATATCCAAATCTGAATCGACTCTTACCAAAATAAACAGGGATCGCCCTTAGGCCAAAAAATCTCCAATTTTTATGCGAATTGGTGTATAAATGTGACCTGTACTTTGTTTTCAAAAAGACCTGGCCAGATGGATATGTGCGAATCTGTGCAGATCATCAAAAAGAACTGTGGGTCTATTTCGTTTCCTTTTGCATGTTACAAACTCATTCACTAAGACATAATACTATTAGGGTATTAAAATATAGTTATCAGTGCAATCATGAATAAAAAATTCCGTGCGGAAATTGTTTCCTTTCCCTAATTTAACAATTTTTTATTTCCATATTTATGCCCAAAAAAGGGAATATTTTTGTCGATTCGACTAGAATATGCCATTATGAAGCAAATCTAGTAGCTTTCAGCTTTTAACAAATATTGATTTTAAAAGAATTTCACTTTCCAAAATTATTTTCCGTGCGGAAAATTCAGAGGGAAATATTCATGGTTGCCCTGTATATGTTATATGTTTTTAGTAAAATATGAAAGATTTTATGTAATATTCAATATTTTCTTAGTCTTAATTTCAAGCTCATTTGTTATTCTGTCAGACAATTTTGGCCGAGCAGAAACTATCAATATATTTGGATACGTTCGTTTTGACATTTCTGACTGAGTTTTTGAACAAATTTTTATTAGAAAGCAACTTATGTTGTAATAAGAAGGCTGGGTTATAGGAAATTTTCTAAGTCTTTTAGTCCAGATTTATTGCTGTGGCGGAATAATAATTAATAACATAATAATCTGCTAAGAAATCGACGTATAACGACAAGAAACTTAATTTAGAACACTTTTTGATGACTTTCCAAATTTAATTTGACGATTTTCGTCAAAAAAAATTAGTTGCATATTTTGCATATTTTGTGCATATGCAAAATATGCAAATATGCAAAAAATAAAAAATATGAGCCTGTCATTGCATTCAGTTTTCTTCAAAACGAATTTCGGTCAAATCAGAATTTTCGTATCTTTATTAATAAAAAATATGCAAATATGCAAAATCCGATGTCTATTTATTAGTTATTAAAAAACTAGAGACTTACGAATGTGCTTAGATTTTCGGAGCCTGAACAAAGCAAAACATAATTATCCGATCCCTTTAATGGATGACCGTCTAGAAAGTTTAGGAACCAAAAAACTTTTTACAAAGATAGACATTAACAGACTGTTTTTGTAAAAGTACTTGTCTGTCATAGGAATCGCTGGTAGTGAAACGTATACGTTCAAAATTTGGTTCTTGTAAAATTTTACGAACCATTCGACTTTATCTAAAAGCTTTTGTATATTTCGAAAAAGCTTTTGTATTTCACAGTTTCCATAATGCTTATTTTGTGCATTTTGCAATTTGTTGATTGATGGCAACCCCGATACACAGATGACAACGCCAATCGCTATGAAAACCAAATTTTGTCTTCGTTCATGAAATTAACAAACGAAAGGGAAGGGGAACTTTTTACAAAAATAGGCTGTAAGAACGTGTTTATGATCGAAGACAAAACAAATTTTACGCACGTCTTTTTGGTTGAAGAACGCACTGTCGGTGTTTCAGATGTTTATAAACTGTGTTTTTAAAAAGGGAGGTATTGTGTTATATTTATCAGGCATGTCACAGAAACCAATTCCAATCGAAAGTGGAATTGATACCGTATTTAGCTTCACCAGAAACCGAAAAACGAAAATTGTTTTCGGAATGAAATCACTTTTGGTTTTTTTCGTGAAACGAAATCATATGATGTGCAAATCTAAAAAGGCTTTAAAACGACACTTTTCTACATTGTTCAGTTCTTTATCTCACTAATAAGAATTTAGCTTGGCACTCTTTAGCAATATTGTAGCCCTAAAGTAGTAAAACTTAAGTGTCAAACAGATGAATTAGGATAAACTAATTGCGCCTCAAAATCGATAAAATATAGGAAATGTTATGTGCTTTGTTACTATAATGTTAAATATGTAAATAAAAAATAAATGAAAACTGGATGGATGAAATATCTACATTGCTTATTCATAGAAAATATGATAAAGTTGAGTAATCTAGTTCCCAGTTCCAAAACGTATGAGTAACATCATAAAATGTAACGTGTGATATTAAGTATATCCCCCGCCGGGGATAATGATCTTGGCGCGATACGGGGACTAAACACCACAATATTCCACTCAACTTCTTAGAGTGTTGAATTGGGGGTTGTGACCGACCAAAGGTGTCACAAACCAATACAGTGCACTGAAAACCCACAGTGTATCTGGAATGTGTGACACATACTTGGTAGCGATATCCTATAAAATAAAAAAATTGTTGAGATCCCCTAACACCGAGGTGTTAAGCGACCACGTGCCCATCGGTGTTCTCAAGGTTTGCAGTTATTTGAACGGAGCATCGTTGATATCTGGGCGACTCAACGAGTTATTATCATGCCCTTGCCGTGGTAAGGAGGCTATGCCATGGTAGACCTCAGCTCCTCCATAACTCAATATCCCATGGACATTCGAACTCTTAACAAAAAACCAAAAACCGAAAAACCCTCAAAATGAACCTTCGACTGATGTAGGTGTGGATGCCTTGGCACCCTCAGTCTTTAAAATCACAAGTGCAACCTCTTTATTATCCTGAACAATCACAAATATTCTATTTCTGGTAAATGATTTCGTTTTTTTGCTCTTTAACTCGCCGCCTTCAACTTGAGATTCCCACAGTTCACCATCTCATGGATCTTTCGTTTATGGTACGTGTTGCTCGGCTGTACAATTCATTGCCGAATGAATTGAAAGACTTTAGCATTACCCCTACTTCGTTCTCAAAGTCTTGTTAGACACTTTGTGAGACAACCTATGTTTGTCTAAGTAGAGTACAATACATTCTGTGCGCTATTGCCTTGTGTCAGGAACGTACGTAATTTTCTTTTTATAGTAAATATATATAAAATATGAATTTATGTGAATTTATATAATTAATTATTACTAATGATCTCAATTTTGCTTTCTATATTTAATATAAATAAGGCATGTTTTAATGCCATGTTTTAGAGTAGTGACATATCTGCGCTTTGCATAATGTATTCCTTTTATTGGCCATAAGGCTTTGTTTACATGTAAGAATTCTATTTAAATAAATAAATAGGATTATTTCATATGCACACTGAGTAGTGATAACATACAAATATGTAATATAATGTAATTCATTTTAATTGGCCCGATGCACAGTGGTGGCACTTACATGGGAAGGTGTGACAAAAATATTTCTAGATGATATATCGAACTGAAATTTTTAACAATTGGTCCTCGGGGGCTACAAACACTCTAACAAAAATATTGGAGTCCTAGGTCCAAAATTTCGCGTGGTTCCCATGTAACGAGTCATTCTGAATTGAAGTATTTTACTGTTGCCAACATATTGTTTAACCGAATTCGCTGTAATCCGGTGCTAGGCGTTGTTATTCCATAGTAAACCTCTCCGCGAGAAACTGTCAATATTGGTCCATGATTTGCTATACCCCCATATATGATTTCTATCTTGATTTTATGTATTTTACAGATATTTAACAAATTCTAAACGGATTAGGCTTTAATAGTTAAGTCAGAGTTTAGAACAGGATTTTATAAATAAATGTGACATTGGTCCACTTTTGGCCACAGCTTCCATAGGGTTACCATATATTTTTCTGTACTTTATAAGATTTAATCTCCTATTTTCTGCAGAATTATCTGTAATAATGTATTTTCGGTTCTCAGTGCGGGGAAAATTTCCACGTTTTGACGTGTTGCAACATTAGGGTGTCCCAAACAAGAAAAAATATTTATTAAAGTGTATACCCCCAAAACCTTTTATTTTTCAATCGCGAATTTTTAGTGCGGCTCCAAGTTGCAATGTTAAAAGAAATCACTAATAGCACAAAAACATAAATAAAATAGAGGATAATAAAAATAATTTTAAAAATTCAAAAAATATGAATTCAGCAACTAAAAAATTGAGTTAAACTTTTGGCCATTACTGCCAAAACCGCAAATTTCCGCAAAAAGTCTATACAGTTTTGAAATCTACAGGAGCTAGGCTTCAACTTGGTATTATTGGCCATTTGTACGAATTTGTAGAAAGTGACTAAAAGTTTAAGGAAATCCATACATCTATAATAAATAATTTCATTTTGACCAATATTATAACCAAAATATGTGGCAAACCTTGCAATTTAGAGGAATTTTCGTAACTAGAAAAATGAAGCTTAGACAATTTACTAAATGATTCAACTTAAGTGAAGGCGTTAATAATAGTCCTTTGTTTCATAAATTCGCTTAGAATATAACTATTTTTTCTCATTTTTTAAATACATATTTTTCTTCAAAATTGGTCATGTTTGTGAGGCGTTTTCTCCTTAAGAACCGCGAAAAATTAAAAAATAAGTTGAGTTTCGAAAAATTTGGAATGATTTGAAGCAATTTGCATTTTTAAATTTTTAAAAAGACGACATGATTTTTTTGATTTTTGTCGTTGGGCGCATCCACTGTGCGATGGCTTAGAATTATTGTAAAGTTGATTAATAAATAAATAAAATATGGACATAGACAACGATTCCCAAAATGTTGCTGCCAGCAGCTCTAACTCTGCTACAAAACGGACTGAAAATATGGTCGTCCCCACTTCGAAACTTTAAACAGACAGGGCCTACCACTCCACAATTTAATTTTTTTTTTTATTTACTTAAGTCTATAGATTAATACAATCCTTACAGACTATAATACATACTAAGTACATGCATATATACAAAATATCAAATTTACAAAAAGTAAAAATAGAGAAAAACAGAAACTATTCATTAAGGGATATTATAATTTTTCTTTTTACTGATTCTCGTGATTCACAAACATCTATTATACTACAAAATTTATTAAATTCCAAAAGCAGACGGCGTAAGGGATCATTATTTTCATAGTTTGACCGATAGTAATCTACATATAGTAACTGATAGTTACGTGTTTGTCTGATTGGTACGTTAAAGCAAAGTTTTTTTAGGATAAAATCAGAAAATAGTTTTCCTTGCATAATGTTTAGTATGAAGGACACATTCAACATAGTTCTTCGACTTTTCAAAGTGGGAAGTTTTATTTGGTTTAACCTGTATTTGTACGATGGTAGTGTATGTATTGTCCAACCGCGACCCCTAAGACAAAACAAAAGAAATTGCTTTTGAACAGATTCTATTGCTTTTATATGGATTAAGTAAGTTGGATCCCAGATAATTGACCCATACTCTAATGTAGAACGAACAAATGATATATACAGTTGTTTTGTTACCAACGGGTCTGAAAATTCTCTACTCCATCTTTTGATAAATCCCAGATTTCTGTAGGCCTTATTTGTAATCGCAGAAATATGTTCCTTGAAATTTAAACGGTTATCTAAGAATATTCCCAAATCGTTAATGAATACAACATTTTTAACAATCTGATCATTAAGATAATAAAACGTATCAATCTTCTTTAGTCTAAAAAATGACATGTGCTTACATTTAAGGACATTTAGCTCCAACATGTTTATATTGCACCAATGACAGAAACGGTCTAAATCGGATTGTAGAAGATGTTGATTCGATGGGTCACTGAATGATTGGAATATTTTGACATCATCGGCAAACATGAGAATATTGGAGTTTTGTAAAACATTTGGCAGATCATTAATAAATAGTGTAAATAATACCGGTCCAAGATGGCTCCCCTGCGGAACCCCAGATGTAACATATATTTTATCGGATATAGCAGTGCCAAATTTAACTGTTTGCTCTCTATCGCTGAGAAATGGGGGTTATCATGAATGAAGTTTCCCCGTGAGTTTTGTCTTTCCGCCGTTGCAACTTAAAGGAGGAAGTGAAAAAATTCACGGGGAATTGCCGTTCATGATAACCCCCATGATTTTATCCATTTAAGTAATGAAGGCGAGAAGCCAATAGCGTTTAGTTTGAGTAATAATAGTTCATAATTTACTTTGTCAAAAGCCTTGCTGAAATCAGTGTAAATACAGTCCGTTTGGCAACGATTTCGAAAGCCCTCGTTAACATTTGAAGTTAGTTCTAGTAAATTTGTAATGGTAGATCGACTTTTTCGAAACCCGTGTTGATGATTGGACAGTATAGGAGAAACTTGAAAGGATACTAATTCAGTAACCATTTTCTCAAATTATTTTGGAATTGAATTCAATTTTGCAATACCTCTATAATTGGTAGCTTCATTTCTACTACCTGATTTAAATAAGGGAACAATAAACGACTGTTTCCATTTTAAAGGGAAATGACCGGCACGAATAGATTCATTAAACATTATACTAAGAGGAAGTGCAAGATTTTCAGCACAGTTCTTTAATATGCAGGCAGGTATTCCATCTGGACCTGGGGATGTTATGTTTTTTAGAGATTTTAACTTTGTTAGCACATCAGAAACTGTTAATGAAGGAAGATTTATGGACGGAAATTCTGGCAAGGGATATGGATATTCGGTTGCATTGTTGTACGATTTATTTGAATAAGTTGTTTCAAAGAATGATGCAAATGTATTTGATATAGAGATGTCATCTTCCGCAACAATAGTTTTAAACTTTAAGATTTTTGGCAAAGTATGCGATTGACGCTTTGAATTTATAAAACCATAAAAGGATTTAGGATTTGTAACTAATTTTTGTTTGACTTCCGAAATATAACTTCTATACAGCCGATTATTTAGAATAGTAAATTTCGATCTGGCAACTACATAAACTGCAAAATCAGAAGGGGAACCACATTGCTTGTATTTTTTATAAAGTTTATTTTTCTTGTTCTTTAACTTACTTAAAGTTGCGGTATTCCATGGTGGACCAGAACGTCTAATAATTTTAGATATTGGCACAGTTTTCGACATGGCATTTTCAAGAGTAGTATAGAAACTTTGTAACATATCATCAAGTGTGTCAAAAGATTGGAGTATAGACCAGTTTGTTAAGCTCAAAAGAGCATTTAAGTTTGTATAATTTGTACGAGAGAAACAATATATAGGTTTAGTTAATTGCTTTATAACAGGAATAGAAATGGGAGGTAATTGAAGAATTAGTTTTATGGTTGGGTGAAATTTATCTTCCGGGCGCACCAAGGGGTCACACCGAACAGTTTGAATATTGAAAGGATGGTTCACAAATATTAGGTCAAGCAATTTACCAAGGGAGTTATGAATGCCATTTATTTGTGATAAACCAAGACCAAATAATGGTTCAATAGATTGGATAATGTTATAGTTTGTGTTAGTAGGTAAAAGATCCATAGATTCGGAATTATGGGTCCATTTAATGTTAGGTAAGTTAAAGTATCCAAGGACTATTAAAATATCATTTGGTTTCGCGGTTTGAAAAGCTTCAGAAATGCATGACGTGTGTTTCTCATATATATTAATACTTGATCCAGGGGATATATATGAACAAGTTATATGTATAGCTAAATGGTTTAGACGAATTTTTACGGCAATTAATTCAATATCATCCGATAGGGATAATGGTATTTCATGTGATGGGTATTTAGACGATACAGCTATAAGAACCCCACCTCCTCTGCTTTTGGAACTATTAACTCGATCACGCCTAAAAATTTGGAACGTTGGACAAAGAATTTCAGCATCATATATATTTTTATTTAGCCAGGTTTCAGTAAATGATATAATATCGTTATCAAAAGCAAAGCTATCAATAAAAAGTGATGATATTTTAGTGTTTCAACCTCTTACATTTTGATATATTATGCTGAAATCATCCACAGAAGAAGAAGAAGAATTAGAAATTAGTTTTTTGATTGAGTGTTATCTAACAGGACATTTGGTAAATAAGCTATATTAGATCTCTGAATATCTCTATAAATATATTCGCGAACTATAGTGTACTCTGGCCAAAAAGATTCATGTAAAACAGTATCAAAGAATTCTGCAGGGATAGTAATTCTAAAAGAGGCCTTGCTACGTTGTTGTGTGTACTTAAATTTATAAACCATAATTTCAGCGTTAACATTAATTTTGCTCTTTATGTACGATAAGACATGTTCTTCAGAAGTTTCTGCAGCAAGACGAGCTATGAAGATTGATTTCATGGGAGTGACTGCCCTTAAATTCGGAATGGGGAGATTAGTTTTACGTAAAACGTTTGGTGGTGAAGGTGATGGCAACGGTGAATGAAATTCTGATGAACCCGATGGAGTTACATCTGCAGTTAGATTATTCTTTTCAGTTGTTTGATGTGGTGATGCTATCTTTGATGGAGAATTTTGAATAGAAATTAAGGGAATTGCAAGATTATTAGATTCGTTATTTAGTAAGTTTGTAGTGTTTTCCGATGGCTTCTTTCTTTTACGAAGGGAATCATTCGGAGATTGAAGAAATTGGTCCAGTGAAGACGTATTATTAAATATTTCTTTATATTTAATAAATCTTTCCATTAAAGTATTGAATTCAATGCTCATTTGATTTAATTCCATAAAGGTGGATTTGAAGAACTTGAAAAATTCAGCATCATAGACACGACATTTTTTACAGCACCAACGTAACCCTTTATTCTCCTGTAGGTTGTCCGCTGTACGAGGCGTTAAATCAAGACATTTAATGTGATACGAATCCAGGCAAAGCCAACAAGATACCATTCTCTCCGTATCAGACTTCGCGAATGCACAATTGCGTAAAGGACAGCTCATTTTAAATTAAAGGAAAGCGTCCCCTTGACACTCATTATCGCTGACTGCGGAGGAGAAAGATATGGATGCGACAGTGATCCATGTCCCTACCTCTAGTCTAGTTAATGATCCCCCATCCGGTGATGTTTGGTGTCGGACAATCCCGACAAACCTCTGCTTCTAAGGCAAAAAGCAGTAGAAGAGGAGAGTGGCGCGAGCGAAGAACCTATCGATAATATGGATAATTCGCTGAATCCACAGACCTCCAATTGTGCCAAAGCCAAGGAAGCGAGAGACAAAAAATCATACCGAAGGGCAACTAACTATTGCAACCGGTATGCCAATAATGACCCCAACACCATCAGCGTAAAGGAATTTCAAATGAAACGCTCTAACCTCAAGTTCGTGAGGAGATTTGAAAGAGAATATCCTTACGTAACAAAGAGGGAAGTGCGTGTCAGTGAAATCCCTACGTCAAGAGCGGGAGCAACCCCCATCGAAACCTCCAAAGAGGTGACGAAGGGAGGAGACTTCAGCTCTTGATAAGGACACCCCTTCTTCCAATGCGGCAACGTCGCAGCCCTTAAAGAAGACTGAGCAGAAGCCAAAAAGGAAAAAGAAGGTATCCAAATCCTCTGGGAAGGTATCGACTGATTCTGTAGCTGGCCCAACTGCTACACCCCAACAAAGGGTGATAGAGGTGAGTCAGCTGATGATAAAGAATATACCATCCGACACAAGTGGGAACACAAGCGGGCGGAATAGTGATGGGTCAGTGACCTAAGGCTACTGAGAGGATCACTATTGAGAAGGTTAAAGCCTCTTCATCAAGTGATTCTTCTTTGAAGCCTTGTACGTCTGAAAAGGCGAGTAAGGATACCGCGGAGCATAGTGCTCTGCAGACTCCTTGTTCATCTGTAAAGGCGAATGAGGACAAGGCAAAACCTAGTGCTCTGCAGACTTCCTGCTCGCCCACAAAGGCGAGTAAGGACAGTGCGGAAACTAGTGTTTTGCAGAATCCAAGCCAGTCTGTGAAGACGAGTAAGGAAAATACAGGACCTAGCGGTCTGCAGATTCCCTGCTCGTCCAGAAAAGTGAGTAAGGACAAAGCGAAGCCTGCTGCTCTGCAGACTCCTTGCTCGTCAAACCCGAAGCAGGATGACATCGCTACTCGACGGATTGTCCCGGGTGAGATCAGGCTGGCAATCATAGACAGGGCTGACCCCAATGGGAGTATCGGCGACTGTCATTGGTTGCTAGGTGTGGGTCGTCTTCGGGACATCCTCATCTCGGACGTGGTTGAACAGACCAATGTGCGGCTATGCCAGTCTGCCCTTTACAAGGGAATCAAGCTAATTAACTGTGAAAACAAGGAATCGGCAGATTTCCTTGTTAAAACAGTTAATGACATTGGCTCTCTTTGGGAAGGTAGCAATCTGACGGTTGTACCTTTGTCTGTGATACCCTGTGGGATGATAACCTCAGTATGGGTCCCTCCTCCTTCAATGGAGCTAGGACGAATACTGAAGTTGGTTGAGAAGCAAAACGTCGGACTTAGATGGGAAATTGGAGGATTCTCGGTTTCTTTAAAAAGAACGACGGACTGGTCATCAAATACGCCACTGACACGTCCGGAGAGGACTTTTTAAGGAGTCGAGGAGGGGTGCTGAACTTTGGATTAGGACGATTAAGTTTCCGAATCCCACCGAAGCACCAGTAGGTAGGAAGCGGCAAAATCTTAGCTCTGTGCAGATAAACCTGCATCATTGCAGAGCTGCTGCTGCTGAACTACTGAAAAACCTCTCGACTCAAGATATCGATATCGCCCTAGTCCAGGAACCTTATTTATACAAAAAAAAGTTGAGTGGGCTTAGCGGCAAAAACTATTCTGTTTTTGCGGCCTCGAATGGGGACAAGGTGAGGACTTGTATAATTGCTAAAAAGAATCTTAACCTAATCATTCTGTTTTAAAAAATAATTTGAGAAATTGTAATAGGGTAAAGTATCGGAAAAGTGCTCCTTTTCGGATCACAAAATTATACTATTTCAAATCTCTATACTCGGGGTAACACAGAACACTCATAGAAATCCCAGGAGAACGGATTGGGGTAAATTCGAAGCTCTGACGGCCTCAAAATTATGTGGAAGTAACACTCTCCACACTGTCGAGAAGGTCGAGAGAGCTGTGGATTCTCTAACCAAAACACTTCTGGCGATCTATGAGGACTCTTGTCCAATCACCTACCCGGGGAAGGAATCCCAACCGGTGTGGTGGACCAAACAATTAGCAAAGCTGCGTAAAGCAGCAAGGAAATCCTACAATAAAGCCAGTAAGACGAAATTCAGTACGGTTTGGGATGCCTACAAGGTCAATTTCAATAAGTGCAAGAGTGAAATCAAGAAAGCTAAGCGAAATTCTTGGGTTAGTTTCAGTGAGTCGATAGAAGGAGTTAGTGAAGCTACCAGGTTCCGTAAGATACTATCTAAGGACCCAAAATCCATAGGTAGTATCAAACGGAGCGATGGTTTCTGGACTAACTCCGGTCTAGAGACTTTGGATCTGCTGTCAGGGGTTTATTTTCCCGGTTGTGTTGACTTCGACGGACCTTTGCCAACAGCAAGTCACAGTCTAGTCGGAACTGTCGAGGATGAACAGCTGATTGACAGAATAACTAATAGCACAAGAATTGTGCTGATAAGTGGCAAATTCCTGACAACCCTGTCTGAGCGCATGCAAAGAGCCTTAGTACAACTTGCAACTGGGCCCAGAACAACGGTCTGGGAGTAAACCCGAAAAAAACAGAGCTTGTACTATTCAGAAAGAAACGCAAAATTCCCAATTTCGAGCCTCCAGTCCTGGGCGGGGTGGCCCTGGAACTTTCTACGGAAGCTAAATACCTCGGCACTATTCTGGACCATAGCTTGTCATGGCAAAGAAATGTAGAGGAGTGAACGAAGAAGGGACTCATGGCACCCTACTCCTGTAAGAACTCCATTGGGAAAAGTTGGATATTGAGACCACAGATCATACATTGGCTGTACGTAACCGTGGTCCTACCCACACTTACCTATGTTCGACTGGTCTGGTGGCAAGCTCTTGGGAACAAAGCGTTACTGTCCAAATTATCAAGTGTACAAAGAACCGCATCACTGCTGATTACCGGATCGATTAAAAGCACTCATGCTGCTTTAAACGTCATCCTCGATAACTGCTTTTAGACTCCGGGAGTCAGGGTGTTGGCGTGGTTCACACTTTGGACACTCGAATGTCCTAAAACTAATTGATAGTCGACTTGAGTTAGGGTACAATGGTTGCGTAAGCGATTATATGCCTACCTCATTCAAGTTTGACTCCTTAACCGTTATCTTCCCAAGCAAAGACGCATGGGCTGAGTGTATATCTACTCTGGACGGTCTGGCAATTTACACAAACGAGTCCAAGATGGAAGAAGGTACTGGCGCTGGGGTCTACTGCGAGAATCCACTAATTAAAAACTCATACAAGCTCGACGATAACTGTAGTGTTTTTCAGGCGGAGATTCTTGCTATCAGGAAAGCAGCTGAATTGGTGAAAGGCTGCCTTACAGGACCGGTGACTATATATGTCGATAGTCAAGCGGCCCTCAAGGCTCTCAAGTCATGGACCATAAATTCAAGGGCTATTCTTGATTGTAGGAGAGCTCTGCAGGATACACATCATATCGTAAAGCTGTGTTGGGTTCCGGGTCACAGCAACATTATGGGAAACGAGGTAGCAGATGAACTGGCTCGAGGTGGCTCTAGGTCCATCGACTTATCAGTTGATGAAACCGTTCGGCCACCGATGTGCCACTACATCGGCAAACTTCGGGAGATCTTCAGTGAGAGAGCACATCAAATATGGATATTCGAACCTGGTAGGGTATCCAAGGCATTCTGGCCTGTGGTTTCTCGTCGAAGAACAGCTTCCCTCCTCTCACTTTATAAGTTAGGGATGAAAATAGCGGTGGGACTTATAACAGGTCACTGCAGAGTGAGATCTCTAACTTCAATATGCGACGACAGTGGCAGACTATATGAAGATGCGGAGGAGATAGAGGCTGTCGAACATCTGCTTTGTAGGTGCTCTGTCTAACATATCGCACCTGTTCAACAAAAGGGTAGTAACTCAAAATTTTGATTTTTTCACTTTTTATCAAAAAAAAAACGATACATCATGATCAACTCTACCTACTGTAAAAATCTTGTATTGTTTTGTCTACTCTTCCGTCGAAAAATACTGTTAAGTAACTCTTCATGTCTTCAAAGTAACTACTATGTATCAAGAAAAGAGTCGTATTTCTTGTTGCACCCACGTATATCAGGCATTTACATCGCCACTTTTTCAACAAAAGAGTAGTATTTCGGATTGTTTCCATTTTTTCAGTTAAACGGGCATAAGTCGAAATAATTCTCTGCTAAAATAAAGAAGTTTTTCAACAAAATGGTAGTAACTCGAAAATTGCTTAGAAATATAATTAAATACTTAACGAAACAAAAATAAATATAATGCTGTAGTATAGTAGTGTTGGGCAATCTCGTTCATTGAGCGGATCGATCTTTTTCATTCCGTTCACCAAAAAGATCCGGGTCTTTCACTTCGTTCGTTGGCTCTTTTTCATTCAATAAAACATTTTAGTTCATAATTCTCTTATAAAAATCATTTATGGTTCCTCTTTTCTACATTGATTGTTTTGTGTGTGTGTCAGTTTGTGATGCTTGCATGTGCAAAAAATTGCGGTGGTTTTCTGAACGTGGTGGTGGTTTTGAATATGAACGAAAGAAGCTAGAAGAACGATATGAACGATATGAGCTAACTGAATCAATGATTGTTTTGTGAGTGCAAATTTGTGATGGTTGCGCTAACGCAGCTTGTGTAAGTAGATTTTGTGTGTAAAACTAATTATGGTGGTTCTGCTGCTAATTTTGTAAGCAGCAATGTCTTGGCCATCAGAGATCTAAATGAACGACATAAACGAATGTGGTAGATACGGATCCGTTCGTTCTTTTCACGGAATCGTTCCTTGGAACCGGTTCGTTCATAAACGACTCTAGTATAGTGAACAATATATCCTTACGATGCACGGCGGATCCACCTATTGACCAAAAATAAAAAAATGAATGTCAAAATTTTGGTACAACATCTGGCAACTCCGACAGCGATGACATGGACCTTTTTAAAAATATATTACTTTTTGTTCGAATTCGAACGCGATTTTCTTAAGAATAGCTTCAAAAGACAGAACATTCGACTAATATTTTTTGTTGTGAGTACAACCTTTATTTTAAGTGCAAGTAAATATATTCAAAATATCGCGAAACTAATACGTATAGCAAAATATTATAGTGGATTTTGAAGGAGGGCGTAATAGCTTAATTTTCAGTAAAAATAGTGTTTTATCGTGTTGTGGAATTCTAGTTAGCTGCATATTTTCTTAGTGTATTTTGTAATGTCAATTTGATCATATACTTAAATTTGACCTAAAGTTTTAGTCATGATGCCCACCAGTGCCCACCTCGGGAATAATTTTCCAAAGTAGGTCATGGGTTTAAGATTATTCAGTATTAAAATCAGCTGCCATCTACTGCCAGACTATAAATGGTGGGTCGCTGACTAAAGCTGCCCTATAATAGGATTTCTATGGATATATTAGCGTATAACTCTGTTATCTGACCACGTACATTAACATAATTGGCATCAGTGGCAAGATGAAGAAATCTCCTTCAAAATTAGTCTTACGTTGGCGGTACCTGCTTTCCAGGAAGAACGCTATATGATCTATATTAAAAATGTTGCCACTTTTCAGATAAAAATATTGATTTTTTAATTCGCTAAATTGGTTGGATTTTATGTTGTTTTGGAGATTGTTTTGTTTCCCTAAGCCTATTTTTTGCATCATAAGATAATCGTTACTTTTGTTCATGTCATTTTGTATTAACCGCCTAAAACAAATTTTACCGTATACCACCTCCAGAGGGGAAAGGGGGGGAAATGTCACGCTCGTGGTTTCTTAAAACAATCTTCGCAGCAGCGCAAGACTTGGAAATTTCGAGTTGCTACCCTTTTGATGAACAGGTGCGATATATCCCATCGTCCTACTCAACTTTGCCAAACATCTATCATGGCTTGGCAAAGGCCCTTAAAAACCAATAATAATCAGACTCTTTTCACTCTTCCAGAACATTCTCATATATACCTTGGCATCAATCTCAATCTTCATCCTATCTGTGCTGCACCATCAACACAACATCTCCTACACTCACCATCATCTAATCATCTCTACCCTATCTTCCTCATCTCATAAAACTACATCAACACTCTATCATCTTTAAATTATCAACAACACATCTCCATCATCTTTAAATCTTCAGCAATAGCCTACACAGGATGAACACAATGGACCAACAGTCTCCGAGTGGAGCAGTCACCTATTCTACTAGATGGCTGCGCATCCTTAAACCTAACCTAACCTAAGTATACGCAGTTTGTTCATAAAAAAGGTGTGCCATTGGAACGGCGAAGTGAACTAAATAGTTAGGTTAGGTTTAGGATGCGCAACTGCCGTGCTGGCAGCCACTCCACTCGGAGTCCTTGAGGTCCATTGTGATCATCCTGACTATTGAAGTTATGTGTATTTTAGATATGATAATGATGTTGTGATGGTGTACATTGGGTTATTTCCTGTAGATGAAGAGTATAAAGACGAACACGAACAAGTAGTTGAAGTAGTAAGATGAAGAGTATTGATATGTTTGCTGTTGAAGAGGTGATCCGGTTATGGATTCTGCAATGGTATGGAAGAGTTGTAAGATGGGTGAGGTGATTGTGATGCGGCTATATGGTGACGTGTGCATGTAGATGGTGATAGTGTTTACAATGATGATGATGGTGATGATGTGTGTCTGTTGATGTGTGTCTGATGATATATGGTGATGTGTGCACGCAGACGATGCTGGCGAGGAAGAACGTGTGATGTGATGATGGATCAGACTATATAGTGCTGTGTGACTGCATATGATGATGGATGAGGTGATTGTGATGCGGCTATATGGAAATGAATATTGTGTGGACCAGTGTTATCAGAAATTGTTTTTACCTATAGTCCAGGAAATGTGTGAATCGTTTTTCCGTTTGTAATACTGGCGTTGGTTCAAATATACATATTTTGTTTTCATATGCAGCTGCTATTTTTCCAGTATCAGTGCTACAATCCAATGCAGATATTTTTACATAACCATGTGTCGCGCCTGGTATTATCTGAACCCGTTCAAAAGTACTTGCAAGTACAACAATATTACATCCAGCTGCGTAAGCCTGAAAAGATATAGAAATATTATGAACAACACACAAACATCAGTCAGCCAAAACCTAATTAGCTATATATTGAAGTATAAAATTAAAAAAATAGCTAATGGATGAAATAATAAATTAAAAGGAAAATTGGTCTGGATTGTAATTCTTTATTTCAATACTTTTAAATTGTGTCTGATTGCGCTATTATGAACTCTGAAATTTTCCAAATTATTATTTACAGTAGGATATCCAAAGGTGCACCATTTGTGATAAAACTAACTCAAAAGGAAAGACCTTAAATGTAAGTATTATTACATGTTTCAAAAGGAAAAGACTATGGACTATGGTTCCGGGTCAATCCGGTACGAAAGCACTCGCTGCCGTGGAATTGATACCTCTCTGCTTGCTGCTTTGCTTTTTGGAATTCCGTGATTTTCGATCTCGCCTCCCAGTTTGCTCCAGGTCTGCGCGTACCGCCATGTAGCCCGCATGTATACGCTTCTTAACAGGTTCCTCATCGCTCATTTTCAGTGTTTTGTAAAGCTTTGTTTTAGTTTGATGAGATGTGGCTTAGTTTTTAAACAGCTTACTTAAGCCAAAGTAGCATCTGCTGGACAATACAATTCTTCTTCTTTTTTTCACAATTGATGCTGTTTGTTATGTTTATGGCGGTGCCGAGCTATACGAAGACATTTACTACCTCAACATTTTAGGAACCATCTTCCACTGTTGGACTGACGAGCTCTATGACGCATTGCAAGTCGACACTATTTTTTCCCAGCAGAATGTTGAATAAGTTACACGAAAGGCTGTCTCCTTGTCTGAAACCTTTTTTGGTACTAAACTCTTCGGAGGTGTTCTTTCCTCAGTTAAAATACTTAGGACCGAGTAACAGTTAATGCCATTTTAAAAAGCCGAATAAGCTTTGCGGGGTACCAAATTCAGACATGGCTTGGAATACCTTTGAACGTAGGTGGTAGGTGTAGATTTGCATCTCTTGGGTCTTCTCCAGGATTTGCCGCAGGGTAAACATCTGGTCAATGGTGGATTTTTTATTTACTTATTTTTGTTTATGTTTTCTACACAACAAGACATTAATCTTTAAAGGGGTTATCCCTAGTTGTGCTGGCCAAAAAACTCAATTTTCATTTATTTATTTAACAACCATCTAATGCCCAATTGGACAACAATGTTGACAAGATCAATAATGCAAGTAATTTATAAAAAACAATGCATAATACAATACATTTCATAATTTTCTGAGAAAACTACCAATTTCTGTAAGTAAGGGGTCGATTATGTATGGCAACTGAACTAAAGTTGCGTTGCCAGAAGTGAAAATCACACAATAAAAATAAGTGAAACGACAGAAATTTTTTTCAAATTCATTCAATACAGTGTTTTGAGGCTTCTTCTATTAGTTTAATTGTAAAAAAGTTTGAATTTCAATACAGACAAGTAGAAAAGCGTTAAGTTCGGTCGGGCCGAACTTTCTATACCCTCCCCCACAAATTTCAGCCATTTCGGTGGATTAATGTGGCCACAACCTTCAAAATACCGAAAATCGGAAGGTACCGTTCTATGAGGGCTATATGATGGCGTGGACCTATCCCTAAAAATTTCTGGGGGTAAGTTGTATACCCACAACGAAGACTTAATACAACAACAAAGTTACAACCGATTCTGTTGTCAAAATGACGCGTTATATGGAGGCTATACCAAAACGTGGACCTATATAAACCAACTTTGGTAGGAATGTTTTTTTGGCCTCCGGAGACACAAAATACCAAATTACAGACAATTCGGTGGTAAAATGGGACACATATCTTAAAAATTCCTTAAAACGACGACGCGTCACACGTCATTTTGTATGGGGGCTATACGAAAGCGTGGACCTACATACCCCGCTTTCAATATCAAAAGTCCTACTACATATGATAGATTTTCCGAAAATTTCATCCACCTACGTCAATCCGCTCGGACGCTAGAATGATTTCCACAGACGGACGGACATGGCTATATCGATGTAGAATTGCACGCTGATCAAGAATATATATAGTTTGTGGGGTCTACAATGATTATTTCGAGTAGTTACAAACGGAATGACAAACTTAATATACCCCCCCCCCCCCCCCATCCTATGGTGGAGGGTATAAAAATGAATTTTTTATTATTACATTTACTGCCGGCAACGCAACTGGAGTTGGGTTGCCATCCATAATCGACGCCTTAATCTTTTATTTCTATGAAAGAACACATCTTAAACCACCTTTGGAATTTTTGTTGTTGAAAAATATTGCACAGTCTTGATTTTAAGCGAGACAGAATTTTCAAAAATCTATTTTAACAAAAATAGTGACCTGTAAAAGCCAAAATTTCGATTTTAACGAAAAAAATGGACCGATTTTTGCCCAAAAATCAGCCAAAAAATATAAAAAATCTGCCTCGCTTAAAGTCAAGGTTTCTATGTATTTATTTTTTTTTTTCTTTATTTTTCTCCCTTTTCTCTTTTCTTGTCTTTTCAGGTAATTCTGAACCTCTTTTTTCCTTATGGATGATCACAATGGACCGAAAGGTCTCCGAGTGGCGTAGTCAATATACATATATATTGACTACACATCCCCAAACTTAACCTAACCTAACCTTCTATGTATTTAATAATCTCACCAAAATATACGAAGATCGGTCTATCCGTTTTCGAGCTATCGTTGGCACCGACTTCAAAAATGGCATTTCGAAAAAAACGCGTCTTAAGTTTTTCTTTCGATTTACATGAATAAAATATGTATTTTTGGTAAAATTACAAGGAGTCATCTATTCCTGGTCCATACAGGAGCTCTTCCGCCGACGATGTATCTTGTAAAATGGAAATTTGGTGTTGCCTTTGCAACATTCTTCCTTCACGAGTGCACTAGTTTTTTTTAGCATATTCGTGTGCGTTTTGTCCACAGCTCAAATAAAATAACAATGATTTTGTACCTTCGCTAAAAAGACCAATCACAATGTAAGCAGCTAAATTTACAACGAGTGCTCCACTTGAAAGTGTTGTTGATTGAAGCTTTCGTTGCTATTTTGATTGATGCCGCCGACGCATCTTTCGACTAAAGACTCTTTACTTCGATCGTTGTGTAAAATGCGATATTCAACATCCGGATCGCGATTAACCGTCACATCAACATTAGTTAGCAGTTTCTTGGCAGAGGTACTGAAGTTTTCAGCTTGCGATTCATCATCTCTCTTGCAGAATATAGACTTCCGTTTGTTTGGTAATTATTTCCGTATTTTATATGTTCGCCTAAGAGCTCATGAAACTTTTACCTATCCATTTTGAAAAGTATAATAAAATACACTGTTTTTTTTTATGTAGAACAATCTCTTTCGTTGACACTTACTAATTGACAAAAAATAATGAATGAGCGGCTTTATAATATGAAAACGCCCATTCACAGGTACAATACTTCTATACCAGGACCTGGAAATGAATGAATGACCGTCCACATGTTTCATTCATAGGTTACAAGTGGATTCATTTCAGGGAATTCCCAACAGGTAGCCATTGTGAGGTACAAAATCATCTTGGCAGGCCGGTATACATTCAATACCATCTTCTGGGATTGGATCTGTGGTATCTTCGCCGTCTTCGCTAGTATTGGATCAGTTACAAAATTACCTTGGTGGTCTCTGCAGGAGAATGTGCCAGTATCAAACCATCAGTTTGATGTTTCACTCTTTGATAGAATTTTCGGACTTCATTCTGGCTCCTGTACATTTCTATTTTTCACACTCCCGCTTTTTCATTTCTCTCCTTTCATTTATTAATTTTATTAATTTATTGATTTCAATTTAGTTTTATTTATTTAAGTAAGTACGATATTAACATAATGTTTTACAAAGTATGGGAATATAAAAATAGAGAAAAAAAAAAATAAATATAAATTCAAGCCCTATCAATCCAACGCACATTTTTTTGAATAATAATACATATAGTATGCACAGTTCATATTCGTACACCCCTCATAAAATCGTTATTAATTCAAAATTTTTATGCAAATATGAAGCAATTGATGGGAATTACTATGAAGAAGAAGGATTTAAAAACATCAAAAACAATTTTTAATTTATTCCTATGTGTGTGGTAAAGTTTGTATTCGTACACCTAGAAGCACTATATATTTGTGGTATTTAAGGATTTTTTAAGCGTAATTCTTAAGAAAAATGTGATACTTACATACTTAGCTGGCCCATTACAGAACATTTGTTCCATAGGCCGAACTAAGAAAAGATCACCATTTCTCTCTATTTGTTGCTTCGCACTCTGGAATACCGCGCCTTTTCATCTCATCATCCACTTGTTTGCGCCATCTATTCCTTGGCGTGCCAATTCTGCGTGCACCGCCAAGCGGTCCGTATTTATACGCCTTTTTAGCGGGTTCATCTTCGATCATTCTTATCATATGGCCTAGCCAACGCAATCGCTGCATCTCGATACGTTTAACTATATTGATGTCGTTGTATAGCAGATACAGCTCGTGGTTCATGCGACGTCGATATTCACCGTCAACGCAGATTTGTCCGTAGATCTTTCGAAGAATTTTTCTCTCAAACACACCAAGCACTGCCATGTCTGCTTGCGCAAGTAGCCAGGCTTCGGAGTCATATATCAGCACGGGTGGTATCAGTGTTTTGTAGAGCGTTATTTTTGTTTGACGAGATGTGGCTTTGTTTTTAAACTGCTTACTTAAATCAAAGTAGCATCTGTTGGCCAATACAATTCTTCTTTTTATTTCACAACTGATGTCGTTTGTTGTGTTTACGGAGGTAGACGAAGTCTTTTACTACCTCAAAATTATAGGAACCAACTTCCACAGTTGCACACTGCAAAATATGAGCACTTTAGCGGAACTTTACTAATAACTTTTAAAGGAAAAGGTGCAGATTCCTAAAATTTTGCACAAATGTTTATTATATTAGTGGACAGTGTGGGGCTCAAATTGGGCCACATAGACCCGCGGTTTCCTGTAGCGCTCATGTAACGGTGGCTGCCGTTTTTACGTTTTACATTCATTTTTCAATCGATTTTGATGCAAATTGGTATATTGAGTTTTCAGCGGATAGAAAACTTATGTACAAAACATTTTCAATATAGGTTCGCGTTTTGGAATAGCCCCCACATGCCGGGTTCCCTCATATTGGGTATTTTAAAGGTTAAAGACAAAAATTGCAGCCAATTTTGATGCAAATGTAAATTTTAGGATGTTAGTGAATAAAAAAAACCTCCTCACACAAAAGCTGCCAACATAGGTCCACTTCTGGGTGAAGCCCCACAACCCTACACATCTATTAAGGAGTAAAATGTCAATATTTTTTGTTTTCATTTGTATCTATAATATTTATTGGTCCATTCAGCAGGTCTGTACCATTAATTTTGTTAATAATGCCTTTCAGATCAAGTTCAGGTCTGCACTGCATTACAATTTTTAACGTATTTTGGTATTTGCACCGCAGCATCTAAAAATGTTGCACTATATGTAAATCAACAACATTTAGAGGTCAAAACTATGAAAAATTGCGAGAGGTTTCTTAATTTTACAGAATTTATCATTGTTAGAATTAGTGAGCCCATTTCTTCAAAACACAGTCAACAATGGCGTTCATTGTCGCATTTACCTTCAACTTTTGGAAAATGCAACTGAATGAAATTTCCGATGTCTTTTTAGGAAATCTTGAATATCTCCAAAGACCGCGCGATACCGCAGCAGTTTTATAGCTTTGCGAACAGAGGAGAATCCAATCTTTCAGATTATATATATCTTAACACGTGAATGTACGTAATTCACTTTTGAAATGACCACGGAAAATAAAAAATATAATTTTCAAAACTTCAAAAAATCACTTCTTTCCGACTAAAATTGCACGAAAACAATAAGGGTTTTTTGCATTTTTTAAAGTGTAAAATATCATAATTATTTTGTAAAATATGAAGAAAAATAAATCATGGCGTACTGACTTACCATTTGTCCGCGCCACTCCATGTATTTAATGAATAAAAATACATTTCGTAAAAAAAAAAAATTGTTAAACAAAAGTGCAACTTTAAGTGCATTTTTAAGTCGTTTCGTGGAATAAATCGGTAAACTGAGTATGAACCATTTGCAGTGGAGTATTTAGCTAACGATTTGAATAAAAGTTTAATTAATTTCATGTACTTTGAAAATCCCTTAAAGTTCCACTAAACTTCCCAAATTTCGCACTGTGAGTTGGTCCGAGCTCAATTAACTTGGTCTTCTCACCGTTTACCGCCAGACCCACTTTAGCAGATTCGAATTCGAAATTTTTTTTAGTTTAATTCAATTTTATTCAAAAATATTACATTACAATTATTAAATGTTACCCCAGCGCCTTGAAGGCTTTTTGGGGATATTTTTTTTAAATGATCTTAAAGACGTGTATGTATTTATTTACATTGACATATTAAAATATTATTTATCCCATTCTACATCAGAAGCATTTCCGTATTGTTTAATAAATGCGACTTTAACCTTCTTTTAAATAATATTTTTGTAAGGTTTTTGATATTGTTGGGTATACAATTGAACTCGAGGCATCCGTTGTGCTCAATTCGTTGCTTTGAAATTTCCAGTCGACATCTCTTAACTCTTAAATTTGAGCTACTTCTTGTATTAATTGTTGTTTGATTTACATTTAATTGTATTGTTCGAGGTCCGGTGTTATGTAAGACTTTCCAGTTGTTCAATAAATAGCAATTGTCTACTCTGGCATAGTTATGTAACTAGTTTTTCATTGATCCTAGTTACTTTTCACCCAAAAATGGCACACAAAAAAGCCTATAGCCTGCTTTTGCCACTTGAAATGGGCTTTCCTTCCTATCATGCCAATTCACTAGTTACAGGTAATGCGACGTGTAATATATTGACTATTTTATAGACTACCGTTGGATAGTGTAATCGACAATGTTTCTCTCTTGTAATATCTTTTGAACATTATTTCTTTTTTTTTAACAAAATATAAAAAATGTTCTAGTGATTTTAAGCAAAAGCTTTTTTTGTACGCGTAAATCATTTCCATATAAGTAAAATGACTTTGAACTAATGCGTTATACAGCAGCAATTTCGTTTTATCATTAAATATATTTTTGAATATGTTCAAAATTCCTATTGCAGGCGTATTTCAGTTTCCCAAGCAGAATTTGATGATCAACGAGGTCGAAAGCTTTTGACAAGTCATAGAAGGCTGCCCCCACACCGCCAAAGTTCGAATCAAAACCCTCACAGATAAGGTTGATAATATTTACAACGGCATCTTGAGTACCGCAACCTTTTCTGAATCCGAATTGCATGGGGTACATTTGTCCAGTTTCCTCAAGAAATGTTGCAAATTGTTTATGTATTACCTTTTCAAATAATTTGTCAATCCCAGTCAAGACAACTATGGGCCTAAAATCACACGCTTTGCTGGAATTTGGCTTTTTGGGTATTGGAACTATCTTTGCAACCTTTAACATATCCGGATATATAGAAGTATCTATCATATTATTAAATATTAATGCAAGGTGCTCGCTTATGCATTCTTTAGAACGAAGTAATACTTTATCAGAAATCCCATCGTGGCCAGGACTTTTTCCAGCGTCATTGCTTAATATGAAATTCACAATATCATCTTTGGTAACTGCATAAGGGTATCAGTTACTTCTTTTACTGATAGTCCCATGATGTCTATATATCATCAGCATAAGCAAGTAACATGTGGCTATTTCCCCCGCCGGGGATAACAATCTTGGCGCGATGCGGGGGCTTGACGCCACAATCTGCTCATTCAATTTCTTTGAGTGTTGATCTGGGGGGTTGTGACTGACCAAAGGTTATCCACTCCTTGTCGAAGACCTACACAGTACACTGAAATCCTACAGTGTACTTTTGGGGTGAGTGACATATATTTGGTTACTGATCTCCTACCAAAATAATTCGAGATCCCCTAACACCGGGGTGTTAAGCGACCACGTGTCTATTGGTGTTTAAGGTTTGCAGTCAGGGTACCGACTGTATTATAACGGAGCCTCGTTGATACCTGGGCACCTCAACGAGTAGCAGGCTTAGTTGTCAAGTTCCAATCATGGTAGTGGAGAGCTATGCCATGGTTGTACTCAGTTCCCCCATCTAAAAATCTATCTATGGATGACAATATTATAAACAAAAAAAACAACAAAAACCCAAACCCCTTTGATAACGACCCCTGCTATGACTATGGACACTGCTGCACCTAGTGCAAATAACCTAAATTTGGGCGGGGACGACTGTTCCACACCGACCCTGGACAGAGTTAGCGACTCAATAAACTCGCGGAGCAGGGAATTGCTCAATCTCCTGAGGGAAAGTGCGTCCCTTCACCTGAGTCGGGAAAGTTCTCCCATAAGCAACTGGGAGGACATCCCCCTGTCTGATGATGAGATGGATACTACGGTCATCCCATCTCAGAAGGACAAGGAGATATCCCCCTCGGTTGCTTCTGGGAGCACAAAACCGGGTGGGAAGGGAGTAACTCCGTCAGGGGATGATACGTCGGTCGCGACCGATAGACCCAGTCTTCCCAGGCAGGACGCCTTGGTGGATGAGGCTATGGATGATGAGACTGGAATTTCTCTCACCTCCCCATCCATCAAGAGTAGTAAGGCCCGGGAGAGAAAGGATAAACATGGCTACAAAAGAGCAGTTAACTACTGCTCTAGATTTGTAGACAAGTCTCCAGGTGAGGTCTCCCCGGCGGAATTCCGGGAGATTAGGTTGAAGCTCCGCTTCTTGAGGCATATTGAGAGGAAATATCCTCATTTTGAGAAGCTTCCACTTCCAATCGACCGGATTCCGAGGCCGGATCCGGAGGTAGGCGCCAGCCCAACGACTGGCTTGACTTCCCCGGAACCAGCCACAGTACAAAATCCAGTAGTGCCGGCCTGTTCGAACCCTTTGCGGACGCCTAACGTGTCTGCGGTAGGGGAAGACACCCGGACCTCACTGGCCCCACCGACACCGTCCTCGAAGTCGGAGAAGCAAATTGGGAATTCACGGGAGGAGTTGCCACATCAGCCCCCAGCTACTGTGACAACCCCGCCGGTGAATGCCACAAAAGCTGCTGGGGAAAACATAGGCGGGAAATGTTCCAAGACTGCTGATTTGCGGAAGCCTGTTAAACAGGCATCTGCGGTATCAGTGACGAGGAACAAATCCAGCCCCTCGGGGAACAACAAAATTGGCCCGAAAGGGAATATCGGCTCTGCTGGAGGTCGGGTGATTGATGGGACTGACGGCCCTTCAACCTCAAAGCTGGCTAGCGGTCAGAAGACTACTTCTTCACTACAACCAGGTATGAAGAGAGTGAGGTCTTCTGAGGATCCGCATCCAGATGCTAAGAGGCTGGGTGGTCGCCAGTCCGACAATCGACCGGCATCGTATGCTAAAATGGCCGCCCGACAGACGGTTAAGGGAGCTCAACCAGGGAGGGCCTGTAAAGGCTGCCCGGGCCAAAAACTTCCTAAACCTGCTGGAGAGAAGCCATATGAGCCACACAAGCCTGCAAGAATGACGGCCCCAGATGACCTTCTGGTGGCAATCATTGATAGAACTGACCCTGAGGGTAGGATCAGTGACGATCACTGGTTGCTGGTAGAAGGTCTTCTGAGGAATGTCATAACTTCCGATGATGTGGACGAGAGGAAGACCGGCTTTGGCGGGGCATCCGTATACAAGGGTGTCAAAGTTATTAACTGCAAGGATGAGGAATCGCGTGATTTCCTCACCCAAACAGTTAATAGCTCTGGCGCTCTGTGGGACGGCTGCAGGCTGGCTGCGATTCCCATCGCCGAGATCCCATCAAGAGTAGCGGCTACAACATGGGTGCCACCTCCTGCTTCGGATGTGGCACAGTTGTTGAAGCTGATCAGGAAGCAAAACAGGCCCATCCAGACTTACAGCTGGAAATTGGTGAGATCCTATCCAGAAGGCGAAGGCACGGTGATGAAGTTCACCATGGACAGTTTAAGCGCAGAGTTCATCAAGAATTGTAAGGGAGAGCTGGACTTCGGGTTGGGTTGGCTTCGGTTCCGCTTCTCGCAGCCTCAGTAAGGAGTTCGGGCAGCAGGGCCTTCGCGTGGTGCAGATCAATCTGCATCACTGCAAGGCGGCGGCTGCAGAACTCCTTCTCTCCCTTACAAATTCGGTAATTTACATCGCTTTGGTCCAGGAACCCTATCTCTACAAAAATAGGGTTTCTGGACTAAACGATGGGCGGTACTCCCTGTTCTATTCGTCGAATGGGGAGAAGGTAAGATCTTGTATTATAGTGAAGAAAAGTTTAAACCCTATTCATCTCTATAATTACAGTGATGGCGACACGGCGGTAGTGAGGCTGGAAGTAGGCTCCGGAAGGGCCTTGGTGCTAGCCTCGGTCTACATGCCGTACGAGGTACCTGACCCACCTAGTCGATTGGTGCGCAAGCCACGGAGGCGAAATACCTGGGAGTGATCCTGGACCATCGGCTAAGATGGAATAGGAACACGGAGGATCGCACCAAGAGGGGTTTAATCGCGCTTTATTTCTGCAATAACTCCATAGGCAAGAGCTGGGGCCTCAGAACACATGTAATACATTGGCTGTATAGGACAGTGGTCAGTCCCATTCTGACCTATGGTTGTCTCGTTTGGTGGCATGCCCTAGGCAATAATTCCAATCTGTCCAAATTAGCTACTGTGCAAAGAGCTGCGTCAGTACTCGTTACTGGAGCAGCAAGAAGCACCCCTCAGGCCGCATTGAATGCCATACTGAACGTCCAACCTATGGACATACTTGTACAGTATCGAGCTTCACGATCTGCCTTGAGGCTTAAAGAGCTAAATCTGTGGCGTGGTTCACATCTTGGACATGCTAGTGTTCTAAAGCGGATATGTAGCCAGATTGGACTAAGAGCCAGGGGAGATGAGACTGACTACATCTCATCAAGCCTGGACTTTGACACAGCTGAAGTATTAATCCCCGACAGGAGTGAGTGGACACGAGGCAGACCACTTCCCGATAGTCTGTCGATCTTCACCGATGGAAGAAGGCACGGGATCTGGTGTGTTTTGTGAAGAACTAGACATCAAGAACTCATATAAGCTTAATGACAATTGTAGTGTTTTTCAGGCAGAAGTTTTTGCGGTTTTGAAAGCCTTGGAATTAATAGTGGGAATGACGAACCTAATAGATAAGGCAGTCACTGTTTATGTGGACAGTCAGGCTGCCCTAAAAGCGTTAGGGTCATACAGTATTAAATCCAGGATTGTTCAAAGATGCAGGTCTCCCTTAAAACATGTAACATAGTCGTTAGGTTTTGTTGGGTTCCAGGGCATTGCAATGTTGAGGGAAACGAGATAGTTAATGAATTGGCTAGAAGAGGATCCCAATCCTCGGACCTCACGGTAGAGGATAGTGTCAAGCCACCTCTCTGCTTCTTCCTCGACAAACTCAGTAAGCTCCACGCAGAGAAAACCGTTAAAGTTTGGCAAGATGTGCCTGGTTGTAAGGTATCTAAGTCAATCTGGCTGGTTATCTCATGGCGTAGAACTTCGTCCCTCCTTTCGCTGTGCAAATCAGAAATCTGAACCGCTGTGGGGGTAATAACCGGTCACTGCCGAATAAGATCCATGACTTGCAAGTGGGATGGCAATAACATTGAGTACTGTAGGTTATGTGAGGATGAGGAGGAAACAGAGACAATCGAGCACCTTCTATGTAGATGTCCTAGACTGATGGTCAAAAGACATAGACTATTTGGTGAACATGTGATTGAATCTCTCTCCTACTTCGCCTCTATTGACCCTGCAGTGTTGGTGGTTTACTGCAAGAGCCTTAAGATGCTCTGGGGCAGGCCAGCACAGACCTAAAACCATTAGTAATTAAATCGTAGTTAGCTACTAAACCATCTTCCCTCTTTAAATAACCTGACTTCTCCAATACATTCACTAATTATTCTTACTCTTCTCTCTTGTCATACCAACTTCCGTTTCCCTTCCTGTCCAACCTTTCCAACCTAATCATCTTCCTCCCACACAGCACATCACATCAACAGACATGTATCATCACCAACAGTCACACAGCACCACATAGCTCTATCCACAACAGGCACCACATCACTTGTCTTCCACACCACCAATATCTTCACACACACTATCATCATCTAAATAGCCACGCATCATCATCTACAAATATATAACGTATCTCTTTGCACAGTCATCACCTGAATGCACAAATCACCATATAGCCATTAGTTACACATCATCACCATCTACAACCCAATCAACATCAACACACATAGCCATATCCATCAAATAGCCCAAATCACACATCAATACAACATCTTTCACACATAATTCAATAGTTTGGATGATCACAATGGACCTCAAGGTCTCCGAGTGGAGTAGCTGCCAACAGTTGCGCATCCTGAACCTAACCTAACCTATTGGTGTAGATTGTGGCACTTCTTTTGACGTTTGCCTCTCGTTTAACCTTTTCCAGCAGGATGTTGAAGAGATCACACGAAAGGCTGTATCCTTGTCTGAAACCTATTTTGGTACAAAACTCTTCGGAGAGGTTCTTTCCTATTTTAACTGAGGACCTGGTGTCAGTTAAAGTCATTTTACAAAGCCGGATGAGCTTTGCGGTGATAACAAATTCAGACATGGCTTGGAATACCTATGAACGCAGCGGGCTGTCGAAGGCTGCTTTATAATCGACAAAAAGGTGGTAGGTGTCGATGATGCCAGCGCTTGGAAAAGCAACGAGACGTAATCCGGGCTAAAGACATTTTTGGTTTCTACTTCGTAAAAATCGCAAGTTTCGTTCTATATTTGTACTAAAATTTATTGAAATTTTAGAATACAGTTATGCCTAGACATATGGGTAATAACGAGGAATAACAGATTATCAAGGACGAAAATTTCTTCGAAAAATAATGCATTTCTTCAATAGCAAATTACTCCATTCCTTTGAAATGTATGTATTAATTTTGGACCATTCGGTAAAGAAATAATATCCTCTAGAAGTAAAAACCGTTATTTTGCAATTTTGTAAGCCATAACTCTCGTTCATAGTAAGCGTAGACTTTCAGTCGTACGCAGACAGTATGAAGACTTGTATAGCATAATTGTTACTCATAATTTCCCACAGTTTTTGACATAAAATGATTTGCGAAACCGAATTCTAAAACTTCAATATATTTTACGCCAAATATAAAACGGAACTTGCGATTTTTACGGCGTAGAAACCAAAAACGTTTTTTATTACCATACCACGGGTTACGTTTCGTTGCATTTCCAAACGCTGGAAACATATATTTGCATATGAGACATCTAATATTGTTAAGAAGGACTGCTATTAGCTATCTTCTTCGAGAATAAATTAATTATATCTATCACATTTTTCTTAAGTATTTCGAATGTTCGTGCGACCTTTTATTCATGCAAAATTTTTTAATGAAAATATCGTTTTTTTTACAAAATATCGTTATTATTTGCATTCCAATAGACGAAATGAAAAAATTAATGGTACTTTGCTTAAAAGATCCTTAAATACCACAAATAAACAGTGCTTCTAGGTGTACGAATACGAACTTTGCCACCCACATAAGAATCATCTATACCTAAATGACGGAATAAGTTAAAAATGACTTTTGTTTCTAGATTTGTACCCGAATTTAAAACAAAGGTCAAAAAATGTAACTGCAATGAAAGAGAATAGAATAATTGCTTTGCTAAAAAAAAGCACTACATTTTTAAATTTCGTGTTTCGTCTGTCATAATTAATTTATTTCGATAAATGCTCTCATTTGTTAGAGATGGGACATATTTTATCGTTGTTCGTAGAGTATTTCTACTTGAAGAACGTAGAAAATCGTCCTTCGTTCTCAGAATTTTGTATGGGGAATCAAGTAATTTTTTCGTATTTGAGGGTCGAACAACGAATAGAGAACGAACGACGTACCGTGGAAAAGGGCTATAATTCCCTTTTATAAGCACTTCAAATTTGGCCATTTATTCTTTCATTTTGGCTTAAAAAATTCGACTCAAATAACTTTGATGAAAGTAAATATTCTACTCCTTTACTTTTTAAAATTGCAAAAATGACAAAAAAATTGTAAACGTTCTGAATTTCTCTCATATAAATAGTATGCTTTTTGAAGGGAACACTTCTCGGGTAAAAAACTGGAAGACTCTGGCACGTAAAGATACTTTCCTTTAATGCCCATATCGGTACAATATTTCGCATTTTCGTAACTAGAGCATCGAAAACTACCCATGGTAAAAATTTCAAATCAATCTGACAATTAGTCTTATGCCAGACTATGAAAATTTTCATTATAGGTTAGGTTAGGTTAGAGTTTTACCCTCTTCACACCCCTTACCTATAAACTCATTTTTATGTTAATGAAAATTTTCATTGTCTGGCATAAGGCCATGTTTATATTATTGCCTTTTGAAGGGTTATCCTTCTTAATGAGAATTTATTTGACGTATACGCAAAGGAATTAACATTTGAAATCCACTGGATTTGTTAAATCCGGTTATATATAAACGTACTATAAGACTTGTAGTCAACCTAGGAATGTTCCGATTTCATGTTTTTGATGCGCCAAACAAGCTATGCATGTTCAATTAATATGAAGAGCGGACAAATATCGAGCGGTCTATAGCAATACTTATCTAATAAATTTAGTTAAGATTATTACGTCATAAACCGTCAGATTTTATTCCACATTTTTTATATCATAAGCTGTAGCATATATTGGTAACATGAAAGGCAGCTAATAAATATACTGTTTTATTCTTCCGAGGAATAAGAAAATTACGAAACTGTGGAGCTATATGGTAAAAACCAAAAATGTTTTGCAATCGATGAATCCGAGTTTCACACATCCAGAATACGCGAACTGTTAATATATTCTATATAATATGGCTGAAATTCTTTAAAATGAAGTGTTTTAGGAGGGATCCCATAATGTCGACCATTAAAATTAATTTTCGTGGAAGCTGTGTTAACATCAATGTTGAAAAATGGGTAAAAGTGGGTTGAAGCCAACAAATTTGTGTTTCTTCTCTTCCGATTTCTGGCTTAACCTTACATTTTATAGACCTATCCTCAAAGAAAGAATCACAGAATACTCCATGGGCAACAAGATCCTAGTGTATGATTTTTCTATATATCCACTGCATCCACCTAAACTTGATGCTGACATTTTGAAGCCGGAATTTCGGGGTTTTTTGAATTTTTTTAATAATATTCCAAACTCATAATAAGATTTTAAAACTCGTTATTTTACGTCGTTTAATGTATATCTCATGAGTGTTCTCCTTACCTCCTAGCATGGGCGTAGCCAGCTATGGGCCGGGCGGGCAGCTGCCACCCCCCCCCCCCACCCCTAGATCCTTCAAAAAAGTTTTGAAAAATTATACTGTTATACAAAAGTAAAAAAATTGCAGATGTTCTGATGTACTACTTTTTATTTTATAACGGCAAATGAGTGACTAATATTTTTCGATTTTTTTTAAAGTGTTTAACCTAACCATTTGTTAACCACTTTTAAAAAAATATAGCTTATGGTCATATAGTTCTGGTGATTGAAGTGTAAAAACAGGAAAATGCTTTTCCTCGAGCTCTAGGCTACCAAGAAGATACCAAACAGTATAATTTATTTCTTATTTTATATTATTTCATTTATTATTTGCAAGTAAGCTTTCGAAAATTGGAAAAACCAATGAATTCGATTGAAATGAAATGAATTTATTGTCCAATCGATGAAAACAGTTTACCAGTTCTTTGTGGTGGCTAAACAAGTAATCCTACAAAAAAATTTTAATATCGCGTCAGATTTTAATATTATTAGGCACCAGTGGCACGTGTTAACATATTCCGATTGAACTCAAACTTTGGCAATCTTAATTTTTAACAAAATTAAACATTTTAGGAGGATGCCGCATAAAAAAATCCGACATCGATTTTTTAAAACCACTCTAGTATACATATTTTTGATCAGAATAAAATTCTGAGTCGATATAGTCATGTCAGTCAGTCTGTCGAAATTCAAATCGGTCCAAATTATTATATCGGTCCAAACTTAGTTTAACTTCGAAGAGGGCCATATCGGTCGACCTTTTAATTATTTGTGATGACAAAATGTGTTACATAGATATTTTAGTTTAAACATTGAAAACGGGTTTATTTAAGAAAGCATAGATGAAATTCTTTAAAGTATGTTTGGACGATCAATGTCTCGTAAATATATTATGATGTGCGAAGTATGGACCAGAGTTGCGTGCGAGCCATTTTAGCGAAAAGTTTCGAATGGCTCATCTTCGAACTTAAACTAAGTTTGGATAAAATATTACGAAGGCCAAATTTTGGACCGAAACGGTTGATCTGCTCGAGAGTTATTGTGCGTCCAGAAAGTCAGACGATAGGAGATAGCTAAAACGACTCCAAATTGTCTGAAACAGATTTCGTCCAAACATAATTGATCAAAAATCAAACAGACTATAAATATCTAACCATAATCTTTTGAAATAACTACTAAAACAATTTCATACTGCATTAATTAACACTAGGTAAAACTACCTTCTAAAATAATACAATATGACATTTTTTAGAATTTGTTTCAAAAGGTTTCAGTTAAATCTTTACAGTCTGTTTAATTTTTTGGGCATGTTGCTTAGGCTGTTTTGGCGCTGAACGCCTCAATTGGGGTCTAAAATAATTATGTCGATACGACGCATTTTGGTCGTATGAAAGTGTATATAACCTCGTTAGCCTCAAGGCTGAGGGAATAAAAATGCCATACCAAAACGTGGACCTATGTTCGCAATTTTGAGGGGGATATTGTATTTTCGGTGGATAAATTGTTTGATCTCCTTGAACTTAGAAAGCCAAATTTCAGCCAATTTAACTTCCAAATACCTAAAATATAAATTCAAAATTAAAGCAAATATATTTATAGATAAAATAAATGAAATCGGGCGGTACAGTTATATGGGGGGCTATACCTATGTCCATAATTTTTGGTGCTGATTTGATCACCCTAAATGCCACATAATAGCTTTCCAAAACTTTATCTCAATTTTTATGGATGATCAAATTTACCATAGTAAAATGGAAATTGGTGTTCGAAATTGGGGCGAGCACTATATTTGTAGAAGTAAAGAAATTGATTTATATGCTGTTTTATTGATTTATTTTATATAATATGGCCCCATGAAAAAACACCCCAAATTGAAAATAGGCCCCAAACAGGTATGTGGAAAACAACAACAAAGCTTTTGGGGGCCTATTTTCGTCTTTCTGGGACCTTTTTCATGTTGGGGCCAATTTGTCTTCACAACAAGTAAATCGATAATTTGAAAATCAAATCGGGGTCTAAATAATATTGGGGTCTAATTGAATTTTTCGTTGGGACCTCCTGTTTAACAGAAACAACAAATTGGGGTGAATTTTCGAAAATTATTATTAAGACAACGAAGAAAAATTAGGGTGTAATTTCATAAATTTTATTAAGAACAAACAATAAAACAAGGTGCCCAGACGTAAAACCCAAAATTGGTTGGGAGTTTTGTCCGTGAGCGGACATAACTAAAAAGAAGTCGGACTCCCAACGATTTTGTTCCTAATTTCAACGTTCTTTTTTTTTTTTGCTTTTCGAAAATTTTCATTATTTTTTATTGATCAAAGAACTGTTATAAATTTTAGAGAAGATGTTAGAATATAAACGGAATTGTACATTTGGGAAAGTTTAAGTGTCAAACAATAGGGAGGTTTCCACAAAATCTTCTAGATTTCATAATATTATTAAAAAATGATATTATATCTGAATTTGTCAGTAGCAGTTCGGAGAAATTTTACCCGACTCCGGTATTCGACGAAGACACAGTCGTATATTCTAGTATATTAATTACTTAATTTGAAAAAATTTTAAGTTAAAAAAATTTAAGTATTTCTTTACAAAAACTCTGTATTTTTTCAATAGTAAAAATATTTTTGAAAAAAATCGCGCGCTTTTTTCAAAAATATTTTCGCCTGCGGCGCTCTTCGGTTTTATAAGAGATTTGCAATTTTTTAGAAAAACTTTGTAATTCCAAAATTTTGAAAATATTTTTTCAAAAATATTTTGGTTGCGGTGCTTTTCGTTTTTATAAAAGTATTCACTATTTTAGAAAAATTGTTTTCTCCTGCGGCGCTTTTCGGGGTTTTAGAAGTATTTGCAATTGTTTAGAAAAACTTTGTATTCTCTAAAACTGTAAACGTATTTTTGTAAAAATCACCTGATTTTCAAAAATATTTTAGGCTGCGGCTCTGGTCAAACAAATTCGCCTGAAATTGTGGGCAATGGTACTTTCGTAACGGAAAGAAAACTATTCCATATTAGTTCAGAATACTTCATGGTGGAGGTTTTTTACTTGTTTTTCATTAGATAAGTACCTAAATAAAGGTTTTAAAATTTTGTATGTAAAACATATACACATCACCAAAAAAAAAAAACAAGAAGTTTCTAGATTCTGTACGTATTTTTAACTTATGTTCTAAAGGTTTATACGGACTCTGAGGTATTTTTAACTTATGTTCTAAAGGTTTATACGGACTCTGAGTAGTATAATATAGATTTGCTCCCGGATTTTTTTTAATTTTTTGATTTTCCGCGAAAATAAAAACACACTTTAGAAATTACGGTGCTTCTACGGATGGATATCAAATGCTGTTACAGATAATGCTTACATTTTGTCAATGCAACAAATAAGAAATTTTAAAATATTTTTTCTTTATAAAAGGATAAAAGCCGCTATAACTTTTGCGCGCATCGGCCAATTTCGTGAACGCGAGCATATTTTAAACCAGATCTTTTTCCTTAACCTATATACCAAAAATCGGAGAATTATTTTTTTAATTTTTTTCAAATGGAATTGCAAAGAAATTTTGGTTTCTGTCGTATATAATTTCTTTACTGAAGGGAAACTATGTAATTATTCCATCGGCCAATTTCGTGAACGCGAGCAGATTTTAAACCAGATCTTTTTCCTTAACCTCTATACCAAAAATCGGAGAATTATTTTTTAATTTTTTTCAAATGGAATTGCAAAGAAATTTTGGTTTCTGTCATATATAATTTCTTTACTGAAGGGAAACTATGTAATTATTCCATCGGCCAATTTCGTGAACGCGAGCAGATTTTAAACCAGATCTTTTTCCTTAACCTCTATACCAAAAATCGGAGAATTATTTTTTAATTTTTTTTCAAATGGAATTGCAAAGAAATTTTGGTTTCTGTCATATATAATTTCTTTACTGAAGGGAAACTATGTAATTATTCCATGTTTTAAAGGCCGCCACTCATTTATCAGTCTGTGCCGTCAGTCCGATGAACCCTTTCTGTATGTGTGACTGACAAGTGTGTAGCACGAACCATCAGTCAAGTCTAAAAATCTTGAATTTCTCCTCCACTCATTAAGGGGAGTACACACTAACAGTTAAAACTGACAGTCAACGTACTTTTAGGTCAATTTTCCGGCAAATAACAACTTTTATTTAGCTAAAAACATTTGAAATACAATATTTACGGTATTATTTAGAGATTACAAAAGAAATTTTGTCTGTTACGCTTTGATATTCACGAAATAGACCTCGCTGACTGTCAGTTTTGCTTGTCAATGTGTACTATACTTAAGTCAGTCTGACTGCCAGCATTTATGGTAGTATGTGTAAATTTTTGAAATTTTGAGAATGTATGTGTGAGTTTTCCAAGACTGATGAAAATCAAAACAGTTTTGATTTCAAAATGAACCCTCTTCAGTCCGATGAATTGATTATTTTGTCAAGAAAGAAAATGATGAATATTATTCATTTTCTTGTCATTTTGTGTTGTCAGTTTTTTGATTTTTGCCGTTTTTAAATTTGAACTTTGCATTTTTTAAGAAAAACAAATGAATGAGAAGGAATTTATTATCCAATTTTTGGAATATTATCGGTCTTTCCCGGCTCTATGGAATGTATTTTGCAAAGAATACAAAGATCGGTACAAAAAGGCTGAAGATTATGAACATTTGCTGAGAAAATATAGGGAATACTATCCCGAATCCACCATTGATGAAATGAAGAAGAAAATAAATACGTTAAGGTCGAACTTCCGGCGGGAATTAAGGAAAACGGAAGAAAAAACCAGGAGTGGAGCCGGAGCGGATGAATTATGCGAACCAAATCTGTTTTACTTTGATGCAATGCAATTTTTAAGAGATTGTGAAACTCCGAGAAAGCCTGTAAGTAGTATGGACCTGACAGAAGATGAACTCTCGGTTTGTAAAATGGATAAATCGCATTATAAAATAAAAAGCTTTACAAAAACATGTCCACCAAAAAATGTCTCCGAAACAGTAATCCGGTTGGGTAGATGATTTAAGAATTTTATTTAAGAATTTTATCTATGACCAGGTTCCAACAATAGAATTTCGTTTTAACGGGAATTTCAGACTTTTCTATGTCCAGGTTCCAACAATAGAATTTTGTTTTAACGGGAATTTCAGACTTTTCCCTATGGGCAAATTCAAACACCTGCGACTCGATGTAATGTATTAAATCTTTTGCGGATTTTCCAGAACATTTAACATACATAGTATCTCGAATGATATGGACTTCTGCAAGTTAATAATTATATTGTTGTAGCCGGTTGTAAATTTGTTGTGTATCGGTTATCGAAACCATGTACGTGTAATTTTGTTCGCTGCTGGCTAAAATCTATTTTTTGTTATTTTATAAACAAATAAACTTAAATATTTTGTGGAAAAACAAATGATCTTATACCTCTGTGATCGAGTTATATTACAGCTGTCAACAAATCATTGGATTTATTGTTTCATTTAATTAACATCATGGCACCATCTTCTCAAACATTTGTGTGTGGCGCTTGCGGAAAAAACATAACCAAAACATGCGGTAGTGTCAGCTGTTTTGTTTGCCAAAATTATTTTCATCTAAAGGCGTGCTCGGAATTAGCTGATGAAACGTACGATTTTTTAATTAAAAACCCTGGGCAAATTCGTTGGAAATGTAATATGTGTTCCCCACTCACTCGTAGTGACGACAGCATTGAGAAATTGTCGAAATCCATTGATGAACTGTCAAAAAAAAGTGGATGGTCTGGTCGCATCTATTCCTGTTATGGTGAAAACAGAGATAGATAGTAGCTTGGCGGCTATTAATAATCTAATTTGTCATCAAAAAGTTACATTGGACGAACTCCAAGCTAAGACATTTGCTTATATGGAACGTGTGGACAAAGAGAGCTACAAAATTCGCCAACAGCTCAATAGAAATGACATATTAGCCACTGGGTTACCACAGAATGTTGATCCTGTGATTGTGACGCTTAATATTTGCAAGGCATTGAGTGTAAACATAAGTTTAGATAACATTAATGTTTGTTTTTGGCTTGGTAAATATAAAAAAACAATGCTGATGAAGTTTTGCTCGTCAATTAAGCGTGATGAGATCATGAAGAAAAAGGATCTGAAACTGAATCAAATTGTCCAAACTGATGTGCAGTCGAGAATATATCTAAATGACAACTTATCTCCGATTGCATTAAGAATTAAGCATGTGTGCCGTTCCTTGGTAAAGAGCAAGAAAATATTCGTTTTGTTTATTCTCCTAGAGTTCGTCAGCATGTGTCTTCGTTTGTATGTGATTTCCTTGGTTGTAATTTTCGTGATTTTACAACGTTACGTAGTATGTTACATTTTTATAAAATGAATCAATGTAAACCTCCGCAATTTTTGATGAATGAGTTTGTATTCTCAAGGTCAATAAGGAACCGCCAATTAAGAATTCCGTTGATAACACCTTCTCTGGGAAGATCATTTCTTGTGCGAGTTGCTAGAACGTACAATTCATTGCCAGTATGTTTAAGAAGCTTCACTTCATCACCTGCTATCTACCGTACTAAACTTTGTTCCCATTTACGTTCTGTATCTGACGCCTTTAATGTAATGTTACAATGATTGCACAATTGTCTTACTGCCTTTTGGCAGTTACTGGAGTAGTTTTTCAATTCTTTTCCAAAATTTTTATGGCTAAATTTATTGCCTTTTTGTTTAAGATATATTTATTTATTTATTTTTTTTTACAATTTATTTAATGATGGCTAATATTGTAGTAATTTATACTTTGACATTTTATAAATTATATTAAGCTTATTATTATTATTTTTTGTCCCGTTGATTTGATGGTCAGGATATGTTTTATATGATGTGTGTTCTATGTTGTGTTTAACTTATGTGGAGAGCTATTTCTGCTCGGTTTTTCGAGTAGTTCTTAGTTGTTTTTTTTTTTTTTGTATTGTGATCTATATTACTGCTATTTTCGCTAATTGTAATATTATTAGTGAAATGTAGTTGTGTATAGTTATCCCAATGCCTGCTAGTTTTGTGTTTTAATGGCTTATCCTCTCTATCAAGTCTTCTCAAATTGTATTAAATATTCTGTTATTTTACTTTTTTTTATTTTTTTATGATATTGTATTCTTTGCATAGTTGTATCTTAATTTCTTAAATGTGGCCCTCGGGCTTTGAAATTATGAATAAATATTTAATAAAAAACCAGTAGGAAAAGACCAAAGTCGGGCGGGGTCGACTATGTAATACCATACACCAGTCGAAATATGTAAAAATGGAATAATTAGTATACATCCCAATACGCAAATTGGAGCCATATTTGGGGAAAATCGTTAAAATACCTAAAATCGGGAGATACCGTTATATGGGGGCTACAAAAAAACATGGACCTATCTTAACAATTTTATGTGGCGAAATTTCGTGGCCACTGGGAACCACATATGTAAAATTTCAGCTAGTTCAAGCAAAAAATGTGGCTAAGATCCCTAAAAATACCTTAAATCGGGAGGTACCGTTATATGGTTGCTATACCAAAACTTGGACCGATATAGCCCATCTTAGAACTTGATCTTCCGACGGCTAAAAAAATGGCATTCCCCAATTTTCAGCGAAATCGGTCAACAAATGCGACCTGTATGTTGCGAACGGACGGACGGACGGACATGCATAAATCGACTCAGAAAGTGATTCTATGTATATCCCTAGAAGGGATATATTCGTGATGATAGTGAAGTTTGTGTTACATGTTGGTTTTGTTTAGATCAATGGCATTGTAAGTGTGCTCGTATGAGAGTAATAGTTACTGACATAATTAAAGAAAATGATGGAATTCGTTGGTGCTGTCCCAATTGTAGAAAAATCTCTGCTGATTTTTACAATTTTGCAAAGAATCTACATTCCGAACTAGTTTCAATTAAAGGGGAACTTTCCATAATTTGTTCCCGTTTTGATAAAGTTTCAAATTTGTTTAGCAAATATCCGGATTTGGACGAATTTGCATCGTCACCATCGGTTATCGGGCAGAAACGCAAAAGGTCGACGAAAAAGAGTACAGGTAAAACTGTTTCTAGTCGTAAACCTAGTGTTTCTCGGGATACTGTAGTACAATCGGATCCAGTTAATATTTCTGATACAACTGAATCTGGTCGTGCTCAGTTATACGCCAATGTTGTGTTGGATAAGCCTTTGGAAGTAAGCAAGCAGTTAAAGGAGGTTGTAGCAACTCCTGAGTTAATGAGTACTGGTGGTGCTAGTCTTGAAAAGACCTCACAATCTGCTCAAGGTATTCAGGAGTTGGCAACATCCTTGCCTGTTGTCTCTTCAAGGGGCTCATCTGCCAATGTAGGCCATACCCAACAACCTGTGCAAAGATCATTATCTATGCCTCCAGCTATGAAAATGGTATTTGCGTCAAGGTTCCCTCCCGAAACGACGGCTGACGAAATTTATGATTATATAAGATCAAGTATTCAAGGAGATTACTTTCTTAAATGTTACAAGCTTCGTTCAGCATTTTCGGAAAGTAGATCTTCTTTCAGGATTGTTACTAATCAGTCAATATTTAATCAAATTATATCGAGAGAATTTTGGCCTGTAAATGCTTTTATAAAAGAATTTGTGGAAAGAAACGACAAGTTAGCACATTTGCCTCCGCGAACAGCTACAGTTTCAAAAAACTAAAAAATTCTATTTCTATATGCTATCAGAATGTAAGGGGTTTAAATACAAAATTAACTCGCTTATATACTGATAGCTTCGGTTTTAATTATGATGCAATTGTTTTATCTGAAACTTGGTTAAAAAAAGCTGTATTAAATAGTGAAGTTTTATGTCCGAAATATCAAATATTCAGAAATGATCGTGTTGCTAAAAAAGGTGGTGGAGTCCTTATTGCAGTTGACTCCTCTTATTCCACTAATTTAATTGAAATAACTAATATTTCTGATATTTAATTTTTAAGTATATCCATTGAACTAGGCAATTTTATATATTTATAACTTGTTCCTATATTCCTCCTTCTTCTCAACTTGACATATATAAAAAACATATATCCGCAATCAGTTCAATCGTTGGAAATATGAATGAAACCGATCGAATTTTGGTTCTGGGCGATTTTAATATGCCCTCTGTTAAATAGCTCTTATTACCAGATTCTGAAGCTCTAACACCACTAACATCCCGGGCGAATGCTAATCAAGATACATTCGAAATTGTTAGTCGATTTTGTGACCTCAATCTTCATCAAATAAACGATATACTGAATAGTTACGATAGAATCCTTGATTTAGCATTTGTAAATGTTACTCAATATTTTGAAATAATTAGAATTCCACCAATTTCTATTCCTGAAGATATTCATCATCCCTCATTATGTATAACCATGACCCATAATCATTCCTTTGGGGAAAATCAGTCCAAAGTGTTAAAAACTGTCCTTAATTATAAAAAAACAGATTTTCGGAAACTCAATTCTCTTATTTCTTCTGTTAACTGGACATCGGTATGTCTTTGTAGCAGTGATATTGATCTTGATATTAAAATTAACAAATTCTATGAGATCATAAATAAATTTATGCTTGAATGTATTCCAACTATTAAAGTCACAAATTCTTATAAATTTGCATGGATTACTCCTGAGTTATCAACTATAAAAAATTCCAAAAATAAACTTTTTCGTAAATATAAAAAGTCAGGTTCTTCAATTGACTACGCCAATTATTCTGTAGCTAGGTCTAAGTATACGCTAGAATCTCGTAGATCATATAATGAGTACCTTAACAAGATTAAAGAAAATTGTAAGTCCAATCCTAAGTCCTTCTATGACTTTGTTAATTTAAAAAGAAAAACACCTTCTAAGCCCTGTTTATTGAAATTCAATAATCAAGAATTTACTAAAAACACAGATATTGCTGAATGTTTTGCAGAATTTTTTGCTACAACTTATTCAAGTGCATCTTGCCAAATTAGAGATACATATCCTTATAAATTATCTCAGATTGATGAAATTTACATGCCTTTCTTACAATACCAAGACGTTTCCAAAAGTCTGCGATGTTTAAAACCCATTAAAAGTCCAGGTCCCGATGGAATACCTAGTTTAATTCTGAAGCATTGTTCAGTTGCATTGTCAACCCCTTTAACTCTATTGTTTAACTATTCCCTTAAATTCGGTCATTTCCCCGCAATATGGAAAAAGTCTTATATTGTACCTTTACATAAGTCAGGCAGTCTGACTAATGTATCCAATTATAGAGGAATTGCAAAATTAAGTGCAATTCCTAAATTGTTCGAAAAATTAATTACTTCTGTAATTTCCCATAAAATTCAACCCATGCTAAGTCCATATCAGCATGGTTTTCGTAGTGGTCTTTCGACCATAACAAACCTTATAGAATTCACATCGAATGTAATAAAAGGATTTGTTCGGCATAATCAAACTGACACAATATATACAGATTTCAGCAAAGCATTTGATAGGGTTAACCATAGGCTTTTGTTGTATAAATTAGATTATATGGGCTTTAATACTAATTTAGTAAGATGGATATCTTCTTATTTACAAAATAGATCACAAACAGTTTTGTTTGATGGATGTGTCTCAAAATCGATTGACGTGCCATCGGGTGTTCCGCAAGGAAGTCACCTCGGACCGGTTCTCTTTCTTTTATTTATAAATGACTTGCCAAACTCAATAATGCATTCTAGATTGCTAATGTACGCTGATGATGTCAAGCTATTCATTACTCATAAATCGGAAAAGCAAGCTGATCTTCTCCAGAGTGATTTAAATAGCCTTTTTCAATGGTGTAAAATCAACTGTATGGACTTAAACTTAAAAAAATGTAAACATATGTGTTTTTCCAGATCTTCTTCTTTAATAAGGCAATACAATATTAACGGTTCTCAATTATTAACTGTAGCATCATTTGTTGATCTTGGCCTTTTGATGGATCGAAAATTAAAATTTAATAATCATGTAATTTCTATTGTTAATAAAGCGCATGGAGTTTTAGGATTTATAAAAAGATGGGCCAAAGAATTTTCAGATCCCTATATAACAAAACAACTATTTACGTCACTTGTAAGACCTATATTAGAATATGGTTCTGTTGTATGGGACCCTCAATACGCAGTGTATTCTGATAAAATTGAATCAGTGCAGAAACAATTTTTGCTTTTTGCACTGAGAGGAATAGCGATTTTGTCTTGCCTTCATATACAAGCAGGTTAAAATTAATTCGATTACCTACATTAAAAAGTAGACGCACAATGTTAAACACTATGATGGTGCATAAAATTTTAATGGGTAATATTCCCTCGGATTTCTTAATATCATCTATTAGAATAAATGTTCCTTGTAGAACAATTAGAAACTATCAACCCTTATTTAGAGATTTCCACCGCACGAATTACTCTATGGGAGATCCTATTAACAAAATGTGTGTAGATTTTAATTCCATGTATTGTAATGTAGACTTTGGTATGAGCCTTGACCTCATAAAATCTAACATAATTTTATTTTTAAATGAATAGTATATAAAAATGTATTAGTAAGTAACTAACTAGCTGATGAAGTAAATTCTGTAGCTGGTTTTCAATTTCCCTCTCATACCCCATCATGATGCGGATCATGGTGTGTACGCGATCCCTACGTAAAAGGGAGGTCGCCCCCTCGGTCGGCAGGGGTGGGAAAGTGAGGCGTGGGAACGTTCGAAAAAAAAAAAAAAAAAAAAAAAAAAAAGGAACTATGGGTCTATCTCGCTTCCTTTTGTATGTTACATACAAATGCACTAACACATAACACCCCTTACCACATAGTGGTGTAGGGTATAAAAAGAAAATAAAAAGCTTTCAGTTAATTCAGTATATTCCTGCGGCTAAGGTTTTTCTTCAAAATGGAAGCAAACAAATTCTACCATTAGCCCAGCTTGAAGATATGACCGTTGAACTCGATCCATCAACCCCAGTCGCCAACAGACAACGTCACCTAATGCCTGTATTTGGAACTCCGAGAATATGATGAAATTATATGTATGTTTATTGAAAGACCTGTGGACGGGACGGGAGGTTAGAACATAAGGTTGTTAATTTAACAACCTTATCTTTTGGTCTATCATTTGGTTTTCCACACTTTATATTTATTCTTCTTCTTATTATATCTTCAAGCTGGGCTATTGTGTGATTATTCGAATGTTAAATGTTATCAATCAGCCTTATCATGGATTTTCACTAGTGAAAAATTTCGCAAGTGAAACTATTTTCCCTTTCACTTTTTCGCCTTATCGTGGTCCATGGGGGAGATGGAAAAAAGGCGAAAAAGAGATAAACAAAAAAGATAAAACCTTAGATAACTTTTAGTGTTGCCATGCTGTAATTTTCTGTGGGCTGTTTGGGGATGTGCGTGGGACATACACATTTTCTGCTTTCCCATAAAAAAATTAAGCGATAACAACAAATTTGGCAACTCTACACAGTAAATCTTTGGTGGTGCTTTCATGTAATAAACGAGTGTGTGTGCGCATTTTTTGTTTACTTTGCATTCGAGCCTATTCATGTTGAAATAAAAATTGAGTTTCATAGAAAAATACCTATTTTTTATCAATAATTAAATGCATTAAAATTGTAGCATTGTATTTAAGAAGCGTGTTTAAAGTCATTTTTGTTATAAATATTGCAAATTAGGACGTTTTTATTAATATTTTTGCCCAATTCCCCATCAATTTATTTGCGAATTTTTTCACAAACATTTTTATCTCTCCCTTTCGATTGTGATAGCTATTTTTCACACTTGGCGGATTTTTTTCCCTTCCGACCTTGTCCATGATAAGCCGAGGGGGAAAGGGAAAAAATTCACGGGGAATTGCCGTTCATGATAAGGCTGAATGTTTCTGTATTATTAACGCAAATTTCCTTTTATCTATTCTATTCCACTCTTGTTCACTTGTTGTTCGAGTACAGACGTGTGTTTTTTCTTTCGCAATAACAAGTGTCGTTTCTTAGCAAATATCATCACACAGTTATCTTTTGTTACTTTAAAATAAATACAACATCATTAAGCGCTCTCGCGGTAAAGAAGCCGTTACTCATGGCTCCAGCATGAGTAAGAAAACTAAACATTCCAACTCTCTGAGAGCAGAGAACCAAAACTATTTTCAGCCGTTGCAAACGATTGATGACGATAATGATGACGTCGAAGCCGCTGAAGAAACAATTATCGATAATGAGTCGATTAAAAAGGTGAGAATAGCACCGATAACCTTACTTAAATGTAAAATCGAACAGTTGCATGAAATGTGCAGGATGCTAAAAATAACTGACTATTCAATTAAAAAAAAATTCAAATTGAAGACACTGGCACGACGTGTGTTGTTTTTGCTGTAAAGCAGACCAACGAAATTTTGGTGTGTGCATTCGTCAAAATTTGACGACACATACAAGTGGAAGAGGTTTGAATTGTTTTCGCAGACACTTTCGTCGGAGTTGTATGAGGTTGCCAAGGAAAAACTTCTCATTGAACTTTTTTCTTTGCTTACCTTTATACTTCGAGCTGACGATTGATGTTTGGGTATAAAAAGTTTCTTGTTGAAGAAGTTATTGAAAAATAACTTCGGTGGAGAATATCCACAAACAAGAAACAAGGGGACTGATGAGATCCAGTGGCGTGGATCGAAACTATAGTATTCCCTGCCTTACCCCTTGGCGAGCAATGCCAAATCTTTTCCACTAATAAAATAGTTGTTTTAAAATATTAAAACAACAACAATGGGATTAAGCCAGACTATTTTGAAAAAACAAAATTGCAAACGCTATCCCAAAAAAAAAAAAAAAAAAAAAAAAAAAAAAAAACGCCACAATGCTTCAAATTGAAGACACTGGCACGACGTGTGTTGTTTTTGCTGTAAAGCAGACCAACGAAATTTTGGCGTGTGCATTCGTCAAAATTTGACGACACATACAAGTGGAAGAGGTTTGAATTGTTTTCGCAGACACTTTCGTCGGAGTTGTATGAGGTTGCCAAGGAAAAACTTCTCATTGAACTTTTTTCTTTGCTTACCTTTATACTTCGAGCTGACGATTGATGTTTGGGTATAAAAAGTTTCTTGTTGAAGAAGTTATTGAAAAATAACTTCGGTGGAGAATATCCACAAACAAGAAACAAGGGGACTGATGAGATCCAGTGGCGTGGATCGAAACTATAGTATTCCCTGCCTTACCCCTTGGCGAGCAATGCCAAATCTTTTCCACTAATAAAATAGTTGTTTTAAAATATTAAAACAACAACAATGGGATTAAGCCAGACTATTTTGAAAAAACAAAATTGCAAACGCTATCCCAATAAAAAAAAAACGCCACAATGCTTCAAATTGAAGACACTGGCACGACGTGTGTTGTTTTTGCTGTAAAGCAGACCAACGAAATTTTGGTGTGTGCATTCGTCAAAATTTGACGACACATACAAGTGGAAGAGGTTTGAATTGTTTTCGCAGACACTTTCGTCGGAGTTGTATGAGGTTGCCAAGGAAAAACTTCTCATTGAACTTTTTTCTTTGCTTACCTTTATACTTCGAGCTGACGATTGATGTTTGGGTATAAAAAGTTTCTTGTTGAAGAAGTTATTGAAAAATAACTTCGGTGGAGAATATCCACAAACAAGAAACAAGGGGACTGATGAGATCCAGTGGCGTGGATCGAAACTATAGTATTCCCTGCCTTACCCCTTGGCGAGCAATGCCAAATCTTTTCCACTAATAAAATAGTTGTTTTAAAATATTAAAACAACAACAATGGGATTAAGCCAGACTATTTTGAAAAAACAAAATTGCAAACGCTATCCCAATAAAAAAAAAAAAAAAAAAAAAAAAAACGCCACAATGCTTCAAAAAAAAAAAAAAAAAATTCTATTGGGCATAAACTGTTTTGTTCCAAGGAAGAAGATTACAAATTAATTTGTGAGAAAGCATCATCTCAATTTGAATATCAATATGTCACCTATGGAACGAAATATGATAAGCCGTACAAAGCAATCCTTCTAAATTTTGAAAAGAAGGATCCTATAATACTTAAAAAGCTACTTGTTGATAAAGGCCTAAAATGCATCGATGTTAAAATCGTTATAAGACATATAAATAATGATGAACATGTTATTTATGTCGTCTATTTCGAAATGATGTCCATTACCCTGAAAGAGTTAAGAGAAAATCATTCCACAATTGAACGTTCGAGGATCAAGTGGGAATATCAAAAACCGAAGCAATCCAAACTTACGCAGTGCCACAACTGCCAAATATTTGGACATGGATCTAGTAGATGCAAGGTAAAGACTTTCTGCTCCAATTGTGCTGGAAACCATCTAACAGCTGAATGCAAAGAAACTATTTCTAAATGCGCCAATTGTGGTGGTGACCACAAGTCTATTTTTGCTGAATGTCCCAGCAGACGGAAATATTTGGAAATAATGGAACGATTAAAACCGAAAAGGACTATTCGGCCAAAACCCGTTTTTCATGTTCATCAAAATTATGAAAATAAATTCCCAAACAGGCTAAACCAAACATTGCCTACAACAAATAATTGGTCCAACTCAAAACAAGCTGAAGGTGGTAACCTTTTTTCAGTTGAAGAATTACAAACTTTAACATTAGAGCTAATTTCTAAACTAAGAAATTGCAAGACAAAGGAAGAGCAGTTCGAGGCTGTAACTAGCGTTGCCTTTAAATTTTTAAAATGATTAATCAACTAAAAATAATTTCTTGGAATTCCAGAGGAATTCGAAATAAGAAAGATGAACTATTTAATTTTCTCAATTCACATGAAATAGACATATGCCTTATTTGTGAGACATGGCTAACTGCAAGCGTCTCCATTAAAAATCAAAACTATATTTGTTACAGCAACGATCGCCAAGAAAGGAGAGGTGGTGGAGTTGCAATTCTTATTAAAAAAGGTATTCACCACAAGTTGATTCGGCCTAGGAATACCAAGCTTATAGAAAATATTGGAGTCAAAATATATTCTGATTGTGACGAAATAGATATTTTTTCTTGCTACTTCCCCGGAGGTTCTCGTGAAACAGAGCGTAAAATGAATTTCTTATCCGATATTCATAAATTAACAAAAACCAAAAATTTCATTCTTGGAGGAGATTTTAATTGTAGACATCAGCATTGGGGATGCCAAAGGAGTAATGTTTGGGGAAATTTACTCTATGATAAGTTAGTAACAAGCAGTTATCATATAATGTTCCCACCTGACTGTACCTATGTACCTGCTGACTCTAGGAGACAATCATCAACTCTAGATATATTGCTTACAGATATACCTACATTTATTCGCTCTGTAAAGGCACTGAACAATTTGGCTTCTGATCATCTGCCTGTTAAATTTGAGATTAATTTCAATGCTGAGAAGTCTGAAAATTTGTTCTACAACTTCAACAGAGCAAAATGGAATCTTTTTAGAAAATATATTTCAAGAAATTCTGATATAAGACAAGTGGAAGATATTTCAGAATCAATCATCGATGATATGGTGGCAAATTTTACAAATATTATAAAAGATGCTATCGAAATAAGCGTACCCAAATGTAAATTCAAGAGCAAATTAAATCAAATTCCTCAACACATAAAAGAAATGATTCAATTCAGGAATATCTACAAGCGAAATTGGAAACGGTATAGAGATCCTCATGACAGATGTCAAATGAATATTATTAATAAAAGGATATCTGTTGAATTATCAAACTTCCGGAATGAAAACTGGAATAGAATGTTAACTAGCTTGGACAAAGCCTCGTCGCCATTTTGGAAAATATCTAAGTTACTTAAGAAAAAAGCCAATATAATACCTAATCTTAGAGTGGGCAATGAAACGTATTATACCCAGGAAGAAAAATGCGAAGCATTAGCATCAAATTTCCTTTTAAATCATTCAATTTCTTCGTCACTTAGCGATGTAGATACTATTAGAGAAGTAATGAGCACAGTAAACTTAGTCGATGCATCCCTACCAAGTTCAAACGACATACATTACACGACATGCAGTAAGGTTTCTACGTATATAGCATTTCCAAATTAAATGAAACCTTTTCCAAATTGAATGAAACTTTTCCAAATTGAATGAAACCTTTTCCAAATTAAATGAAACCTTTTCCAAATTAAATGAACCCTTTTCCAAATCAAATGAAACCTTTTCCAAATCAAATGAAACCTTTTCCAAATCAAATGAAACCTTTTCCAAATTGAATGAAACCTTTATTTTTATTAAAAGAAAAAAAGCCAGAATATTTTGAAAAGAGAAAGAAATAAAAAATTATATGGGTTTTCACCGATTTTTTACTTAAATTCTAATCTTAAGTAATGACATAAAAGTGTACCTCCCTGCATGTTTTGCCTTCTTGAACTTAAACATTTCATAATTTTTAAAGTTATAGCGAAATAATCCTAAAGAGAACATTTAGTTTTAAAAAATTCCTAATAACACTGTGAACAAAATGAAGGCGAAAATCTGGGGCAGAGATAATTCCTTTAGGGAATGAAAGGCCTTTTTGAGTATATTAAGAATCCCGAAGGACAGATCAGCCGTGAGTCGAAGTTCCGAGTTTTGGCCTGATTAAGTTTCTGCTGAAGACCATGTAAGGCATCTGAAATTAACGTTATATCTTTGTTGATTGTTGTTTTAGGGTTTTCACCAAAAAATTAATCACGCCATAACTCGGAAGTTTGACTCACGGCGGATCTGTCCTTTAGGATTCTTAATATACTCACCAAGGGCTTTCATCTCCAATAAGAATTATCTCTGCCCCAAGATTTCGGTTCACATTGTAATAACAGGGGCTAATTGTAGTACCTAATGAAGTGGTTCACGATTTGCTGCTTGGGGAATTCTTAATGGACATGGTCCTTACATAATTGGAGCAGTCGTGTTGATTGAGCTGTTCGATACTGTGCCCAATCACGTCAACGGTATTACGATCTATTGTCCGATCGCGTAGTACCACTTTGGCACACAATTTTATTCTTGAAAGTTTTTTAGGATAATTTGTATGCAATAGCTTAATAAGTAAACGAATACACATAATGATAGAATTAAACCGGTGTAATTTGAGATTTTGAGTGCCATATTCAGCAATGTTGAACCCAAAAGTAAAGGTATTTTCAAAAATACGCGATCAGACAATAGATCGTAATATCGTTGACGTGATTGAGCATAGTAACCAACATGTCAATAAACAGGACTGCTCCAATTATGTAATGAGTATGTATGTCCATTGAAAATTCCACAAGCAGAAAATCGTGAACCACTTCATAAAGTAATACAATTAGCCCCTGTTATTATTAGCAACTTTTTAACCCTTAATTCTCTCTTTAGCATTATTTCGCTATAACCTTAAGTGATGCCCAACACTTATGAAATGTTTAAGTTCAAGGAAGCAAAGCATGCAGTGAGGTACACTTTTATGTCATTACTTAAGATTAGAATTTAAGTAAAAAATCGTTGAAAACCCATATAATTTTTTATTTCTTTCTCTTTTCAACATATTCTGGCTTTTTTCTTTTAATAAAAATAAAGGTTTCATTCAATTTGGAAAAGGTTTCATTTGATTTGGAAAAGGTTTCATTTGATTTGGAAAAGGTTTCATTTGATTTGGAAAAGGGTTCATTTAATTTGGAAAAGGTTTCATTTAATTTGGAAAAGGTTTCATTCAATTTGGAAAAAGTTTCATTCAATTTGGAAAAGGTTTCATTTAATTTGGAAATGCTATATAAAGAACCTGAAAAATAAAAAGTCACCAGGGAATGATGGAATAAACAATAAATGCCTAAAATGTTGCCGAAGAAGGGAGTTATGTATTTAACAAATATACTAAATGCGTGTCTAAAATTGTGTTATTTCCCCAAAGAGTGGAAACTTTCCAAAATAGTTCCAATCCACAAAATACATAAACCATTTAAAGATCCTAAATCTTACAGACCCATAAGCCTATTGTCAAGTGTTAGCAAAATCTATGAAAAAGTAATACAGGAGCAGATTAATAATTTCATAGAGTGTAACAATATATTACCTCAACAACAATACGGTTTCAGAAGGCAACTCAACACCTGTCACCCTCTAGTGAAGATTACGAAAATGGTGAAAAATAATTTTAATGATTCATTATCTACGGGTATGGTGCTCTTAGATATAAAGGCGGCATTTGACGGAGTGTGGCATAATGGGTTAATTTTCAAGATGCACAAGTTTGGCTTTCCCCTACAGATTATAAAAATTATAAATAGTTACATAAAAAATATATAAGCGTAAATCTTGTTTCCTACCTCAAAATCCTCTTTGTTTCTTAAATCACAACATTGAGTGGAATGCCAATGTAAAATATTTAGGAGTGATTCTGGACCGTAAATTAAATTTTGGTGATCATATATCTTACGTCGTGGATAAATCAAACAAAATAACCAGAATGATGTATCCCTTAATCAACCGTAAATCGACTTTAAATATTGAGAACAAGAAGCTGATTCTTAAATCCATATTCCTGCCCAACATTTTTTATTGTGCTCCACTCTTCTCATCTGTAGCAAACAGCCATGTAAAGAAACTACAAGTTGTCCAAAACAAACTGCTCAAAATGATATTTAATCTTCCTTGGCATTATTCTACACAAAGACTGCATACTCTGTCCGGATTCCAGCTCGTGAAAGACAAACTAGAAATATCTAGAACCAAATTTGAAGCAAGATGTATTTATTCTTGCTATGTTCACATCAATGAACTCGTTTCATAAAAGGATTCAAAATCCGTCGCCGTTTTCACTACATTTTCCGTAATAAAATCAAAAAACGAAGTGACCCTAAGAAAGCAAAGGTATTTTCGTCTTCCATGGACCCCTACAATACCGAATTTATGCATCAGAACCCCTGCAAAAAATTTGGTCCACTTTTGTAGCACAGTGTAATATTAATGTATTCATGAATTCTTAGTCTGTAAGGAATTTTGTATATTCCATTAACTTAATAACCCAGCAAAATTTATTTGAAGTTGTTCATTGTGAAGTAGTGATTGAATAGCTTTTTTTGAAGCAGTCCACGCAGAGTCATGAAAAATGCAGTCCGTTCTTCACATTTTGACAATGTCCGACTTGAATCCATTTCATAAATTTTTCACATTTTAGAAATTTCAAAATTTTGCAAAAAAAAGAACTTAAAAAGACAAAGAACTTAATTTGTTTCTTGTTAATTATAATAACAGCAATATGTTTGCATCCATAAAAAGTAATTTGTATACAAAAAATAATAAAAGTGATTTCGAACTACATCTTTGTTTGTAGCCAAAGAAGTAGTTGATTCATATGTTGTTGTGATTTATTCACTACAAAGAACTAATGCAAAATGTGTGCTTAAGAAGTAAATTAGACAGTATCCTCACTGCACCATGCCCTTGTAAAAATCATGACTTCTTTCACGTAAAAAGATGTAGTCCGGAATCACTTGCACTCATGATTTAACTACTTCTTTGGCTACAAACATTTTGCTGGGAAATAAAATGAAAATTCCGCCTGGTGTTTTGAAGTTTTGAACCAAATTCTCCAACAGAATTAACGCAATAACTAAAAAATCTTTCAAATGAATATTACCCATGTACGTTAACGTTCTAATGTATCCCAGAATTTTTAACCACAGTAGCTCTTATATGGCATTTTCGATTCTATTTCAAAGATTTTCAGCAGATCTTCTTCTTTAAAGTACATATCCATGTGTCACACATTAACTTCAGTCCCATTATAAAACGTTTTGTCTTATTTTTGCCTTTTTGAGTTATCAATTGAACACATCTTTACCGCGAGGCCTGATTCTGATAAAAAATATCTATCTAAAAACCCAATTAATGTTATTTGTATACCAATAATTAATTGAAATAAATATCTCCAAAAAAAGATTAACTCGAATCCGCGAGTGCAGATTGGACTTGTACCGAACTATTGTAAGAAAATAATATTATTTTATGTCATAAAAACACCAAAACTTTTTACCAGAATTGATAGAGTCCATGAAAGACAACTAAAAATTCAGAAAATTACATTATGGTATGTTCCAGTACTGCAAGAATCTACAAATTTTTAGTAGTAAATATGTGTAGATTCTTGCAGGTTCTGGAACAGGCATTTGGAAAAGAACAGAAAACATTTTTATCAGGAGTCGGGCGATACCATCTACGACTCATAGACTCCGATTTCTACTCGCAATACTGTTTGAGACTACGAAATCCACATTAGTTCTCGGCAAAATTTTAGCTAAGTCCTGGCAAAATAGGTTAAGTCGAAAAACTCCATCAACTTAATATTTTAATTTTACGATTAGATGTTTATGAACTCGATGACATTTAAAACTTTCCAAGGACTATTTCGGCAGAGCGGAGGCAAACTTATGAAAATTCATAACTTTTGTTTTCTCGAAAACAAGTTAAAAAGTATCAGTCGGGTTTGCCGACATAGATATACCCCCATCTTGTGTGAGTTGAGACTTTAATCTATAGACAGATCGAATACGGGCTTCATAACCAAAATCTTTGTCCTAAAAATTGTGTAGTCAGGGAGTTTCAGAATTTCATGGCCTTTTTTGGACGTATAAACCTTCAGACAAAAATATCGAAACATTTGGGTATAAACTTCACCATTGTGGGCGTTGCGAATGAATGCATATGTTGAGCTTATAAATTTGACTTCAATAAGAACGCAAAAGTTTTGCACTTTTGTGGAGGAGATACCTGAAAGAATGGTGCTTTTTTAAGTGGACCTAATTTTGGAAGTCATTCCTTTTGATAGTTATGATGTCAAACCGTCATTTTAGTTGGCCATGGTAAGATTTAGAGCTTTTGAACCGTTATGTCAGGAAGCATGGACTTACCCACGAAAAATAGAATATCGCTGTAAACAAGACCGCAAGCAGTAGCATTAGTCAAAATGTCCAATGGATTCTCGAACAGCCCTTATATTCTACTTATTTAGAAATTTTGTTAGGGAGGTATCCAAAGATGTTGTCGCATATAGACCCTCTTGGTACTTGATACACATATGAGGCGTTCAGAGCACACTTCGACTAACTCCATAAAACAAAAAGTTGAGAAAATCAATGATGAAGTGTATATTGTTTTTTAAAATTCCCCTGATAATATGGATTCAAATATATAATGTAGAATGCATAATAGCAGGAATAGCTTTCATCTAACGGTATATAAAATAAAATAAAATAAAATAAAATAAAATAAAATAAAATAAAATAAAATAAAATAAAAAAAAATAGTCAACGAACAATCGTTAGTAATGTTGTGGTAATGGTGGAGTTAATCGAAGTGTGCACTGAAAAAAGTAATAAAGTTACGTCTTGATTTTTTTTTTATTTTTTTATTAACGAAAAACTTAGTTTTATACACATATATTCAGGTTTTACATAAAAATTAATATTGGCAGTTCGGTTATAAAACAATATTTGTAATTAATTCATGTTAGCGGCATTCTTCATGGCTAGGTTTACGACGTTTCCGACGTATGTAATATACGTCAAAAATGTATTTCATATACGTCATAATTTCCTAAAGGCCATCTATGGTTTCAACAAAAGCCGAAAGAGCATTGAATGTAAAAAATGTACACGTTGCAAGCAGAGCTACATTTGAATGTGGAGTTAATCGAAGTGTGCACTGAAAAAAATTGCATATTATTCAGTGGTCAAAAAAAACTTGTTATTTAAAGGTGCTCATCTTTATTATTCAGAAAAGATATTATAATCATAAATAGATATGGCTATATCAAAGGCTTTGACACTAAAATCTCAAATTTTTTAAAAAGTGGAGTTAGTCGAAGTGTGCACTGAGCGGCTCATATGTATGTTAGTGTTGGGCAATCTCGTTCATTGAGCAGATCGATCTTTTTCATTCCGTTCACCAAAAAGATCCGGGTCGTTTAGTTCGTTCGTTGGCTCTTTTTCGTTCAGCAATACATTTGACTGTATTATTTTCTTTTGAAGTCGTTCGTTCTCTGCTGCATATGACTCCGTCGTTCTTTTCACCGAATCGTTCTTTTGAAAATGTTCGTTCACGAATGACACATTGTGTGCTAATGGGGGTGGTTTTGTGGTGGTGGTTTTGATATGAAAGAACCAGATGATGCAAAAGAAAGATATGATCGAGATGTGCTACTGAATGAGGTCAGTTACTGAGCGAGAGTAGCTCTCTGAATCATTGTTTGTTTTGTGTGGAAATTTGTGCTGCTTGCGCTAACGCAGCTTTTGTTAGAGTTTGACTGCAAAACCAATGCTGCTAATTTTGTAAGCAGCAATGACTCGTCCATCGGGGATCTAAATGAACGATATAAAAGAATGAGCTAGATACGGATCCGTTCGTTCTTTTCACGGAATCGTTCCTTTGATCCGGTTCGTTCATGAACGACACAACTCTAATGTATGTACGTCCGGAAGTAATTTTAGGATGTTCAAAGTTTCGGTTAAATCGGAAATTGAAATTTTGTGTAGAAGGAGTGAACCGATATAATCCATATCCGAACCTAATCTATATCTCGAAGAAATCGATTTGGAGAGAGTTATTGTGCGCCCCATTTTTGCGAGTCTTGTGGGAAAAAAGGAGTGGACCGATATGACTTAAAGCTCGGTTGATCCGTTTGAGAGTTCTCATGCGCTCGAGCCAGACAGACGAACGAACTGGGCTAAATCTAAATTATTTTAAGCGGCTTTTGTCGAAACATATGAGAAGTCAAAGGCCATTATTTCGATGAGTTAAATTTTTATCGTTAGCCTAAAGGCCGAAATTACAGCAGATTTTAATACCATTTAACCAATGATTGAGCATTAATTTTGTTTACGGTTTTCAGCTACAACATTTTTAATGATAGGGAAAAATTCTGGTGGGTATGCTACTTGTAGCATATATTAGCACTTTATGACGCACAACAATAAATTTTTCTCCATTAAATAATAAAAAAAAATTAAGGTAGTAAAACAATTTTCTAATTGGTTTTAGAGATATACACCACGGAAAACACTTGATATATCGTACATTTTGTCCAGTAAACATGTCTTTTCATGCACTTCCAATCCGCACAATACTAAACTCGTAATTTTTTGAATACAGCATGAGTTTAAAGCCTCAAGACCTTTATATTCATTACAGAATTCCTCGAGCCTTTATTATTTGATTATGAAATTACATGGGATATAGAAGTAATTCAGATTTTACTGGAAGTTTTTCTCAAAAAGAGTATTCAAACAAAAAAATTTTAAATATTTCTTGGACAACTTGTTCATAAAGCACACTTTTAGTACATAACCTTCAGAACAATCTAAACTTTCTTTTCAAAATTCCAAAAATAAACATTATTTTACAGAAAAAAATAATTTGTTTAAGTAGCTCAAAAAATTGTAGTCGACCAAACCATTTCGGGGCACGGGCTGTGCTGTGTCGTTTTTCTGTGTTGGGAGCAGCATATCCCGGAATGCCTGCTCCGAATCCTTTTGGTTCGTGCCGGGACGGAGGAAAACCCAGGACCAATATATTTGTGTTCGGTTTGTCATATCCGCATCTTCACCCACATCCAGCCTTCGGTGAGATGCAATAGATGTCAGGAGTGGGTGCAACCCCTCTGGACTTGTCCACGTGAGGGACTACGACAAGGACTATGTTTCTGCATGCTGTGTGAATACTCCCTCGTCGTCTGATTATGAGACTCCCCCGCAGTCCCCTTGACAACAACCGCAGATGCAGCCTTTAACACCAGCCGTTGTTGTCCCAATCCCGGAAAATGCATCCTTTTTGCAATTTAATTGCAATGGACTCCGAGGTGAGATCGAGGAAGTAGTAGATTTCATGAGTCGGAGGAATATCAAGGTCGCTGCGGGGCAAGAAACCAAGCTCAACAACAACTCTGGCTTACAACGTTGCGATGGTTACAACGTGCTAAGGAAGGATCGCACCAGCAGTGGAGGTGGGGGATTAGCTTTCCTATTGCACCAGTCTGTCCAATACCCGTACATGAAATGTATGGAGGTAGCAGTCAGGTATGGAACTGCCGAGATAGAGTTGCTGAACGTATACATCCCGGCGAGAAATAGCTGTATCTCAGATTATGCGCTTAACATTAGCTCGCTTTTGGAAGGTCATAATCGTCTGGTCCTGGGGGACTTTAATGCGCATCATGAGATGTGGCATTCGGCCCTCGGAAACGACCAAGGAAGTACAGCGCTGGCTGAGCAGATTGACAGCTCTACGTTTTGCACGGTCAATGAAGACGCCCCTACCAGAATTAGAGGAGAGTGTCACAGCTCGCCAGACATAACCATCGTGTCACCTGGTCTGACAAATGACGTTACCTGGCAACCCGTCATTTCCCTTGGATCCAGTGTTCGGAAACAAACAGTACCTTATCATAAGGTACCGTACATGTACACAAACACTAAAAAAAAATTATAAAGTTTATGTAGACGTACACAAACATTAAAAATCCATTTTAGTGTTTGTGTACGTGTACCCAACGAGATTCGAAAAGTTCGTCAAACACACATGTTTGGTACGCAACCTCCATCGTAATATAACAACCACGTACCCAACCGAAAAGGTTGCGTACATCAGTGCGTACATTAAAAAACCAGGTAGAGTACATCATAATGTACCTTCAGAAAGAAAGTGTTGGTAGCGTACACTTACATTTGTTTGGTTAATAAGGTATTAAAAATATAAACTTTAATTTTTGTGGAATATATACAAATGAAATACAAGTAAATATAAATGAATATGTATCTTCAATTAATTAGGACTATAAATGTCATTATTTAAATGTCATAAATACTTATGCAAGAAGTTAGGAATGCCTAAACAAAACGATCTCATCAAATATATAAAATCTTGACATTTTTTAGAAGGGTTGCTATAGGGCTGTAGTTTATGGAGGAGTTTTTATTATTAAAAATCGTATCATTTGTATTGTGAAAACAGGTGGTTCATTTTAAAATTTTAGCAATGTCAAGAAAGCATCGAAGAACAGTTTCAAGTAAGTTGTTTTCAGTATCAACATCATCTTACAAAAAGAAATGCTACAACACCACAATAAGAATTACTTTTTGCTTTTTGTGTTTTTCCTATTTATGAATTGCTGTTGAGGTAGCCAAGGACTGGTAGCTAGCTGTGAAGGAAACATCCGTTCTTTGGGTCTGCTATATTTTTAAAGTTTGTTTACAAGTAGAATTATCGGAATTTTGGTTTTGATAAGTTAGACAGTCAGAACTAGGTAGAAATATTCAGGGTTATCATGAATATTTCCCTCGGAATTTTCCGCGAGGAAAATAATTTTAAAAAGTGAAATTACTTTAAAATCAGTATTTTAAAAATTTGAAAACTACTTGAATCACTTAATTATGCAATATTCTTGCTGAATTGACAAAAATATTCCCTTTTTGGACTTAAATATGGAAATAAAAAATTATGAAATTGGGGAAAGGGAAAAATTCCGCGCGGAATTTTTATTCATGATAACCCTGATTATTCCTCGCACACCAAAACCATAAAGTACCTGTCCCTTCTTTTTGACATCATAAAAATTATGAGTTAAAAAAATTGTAAACCGCAATGTTTATTTACCTTTCTTGTGTATTGTAATAAAGTATAACCATTACCACATGAATGATCTAGTTTTCGAGTTTGTTACACTCGTAGTCTTATTGTATAATTTATGGAAAATTTCGCGAAAACCCTTTGGAATAGTTGCAGGTAATTAAATTTTTTAAGAAAATTCATTTTTTGCAAACTGTATATGCAAAAGAACCCCCGCAAATGCTATTTAGTTCATTTTTAAAAGTTAAGTGGAAAATATTTATAAAAATGCCAAGACCAACAAATATTGTTCTTCTTCAAACAGTGCGTAATTTACAAAATTTCGTCAACAATGTTTTAAATTGGCATTCGCAAATTTAGAGCGACATTTGAAAAATGTGCATCCCGATTTGTATGCGTACTATATTGATCAAAAGCGGGAAAACGTAAAAGAAAAAAGTGTCATCAAAGTATTATTAAAAAAGTGTGAATCCAAAAAACATTGAAACAGCATTGGTGGAACTGTTTACAAAAAAAAAATGGCCTACAAAGTTCTTAAAGAACCTGTTTTAAGTGTACTCGGGATAACGGTAAATGAACATAACGTAATGGAACGATTTATAGCTTTCTCAAAAAATATTAAAACGGGAATCTCAAACGATCTTAAGGGGATATTATTTTCCCTTAAGATGGATGTCGCAACAAGGCTGGACTTAAGTATGCTGTTAAATACATTAAACATTGTATAATCGTTGTTAAAACGTTGGCTATAAAGGAACTTAGATAAAATCACACTTCTAAATATTTAAAAACAGTTATATTGGATGTTCTAAAGGAATATGATGTTGATTTACGTAATATTTTAGCGATTACAACCGACAACGGATCAAATATGCTCAAAACTGTACGAATCCTGAACTCTGAAATGCAATTGTCGATAGATAATGATGCCGTGGATTTCGAAGAAGATGAAGATTATATCGATTGGCGAATACCTATTGACACAATTAACATCTCATCGAACACAATTGCTAGCATTCGTTGTGGTGCTCACACTCTCCAACTGTGTGTAAACGAAGTAAAAAGATTTTAAATTTTCAAAGAAGTGAACTCTACAAAAAACCTATCATTGATTGTGCAACACGTTGGAATTCAACATATAAAATGATTGAAAGAATCCTGGAAATGAGGGATATTATAAATACACTAAGCAAGGATTATCCTGATTTATTTCTTGAATCTGAAGAATGGTCTTTCACAACTGAATTCTTGGGACTATTTAAACCTATTTACAATGCTACCATTAAGTTACAAAGCGAACAGTTGTGCTATAGTGAACGTCATTTCAAATTGACGCTTTACCGGATAGCAACATGAAAACCCTTCTCAAGGAGTCCTTGAAGATAAGAAAGGATAAACTTTTAGAAAATGAACTGTTTAACGCAGCTGTGTTCTTGGATCCACGAATCAAAGTATGCTTAACTTGCGAACAAAAACAAAGGACGAAGAGCTACATACTATCGTTATATAAACGCATGAAGTCAACAGAAGCTAAGTTTGCTTAAGTTAACCAAATCAATGCATATTTATTTATATCAATCATCTTTTATGTTTCAGAACACAACACAAGCCACCCAATATTAGAGGAAACTCCATCACCGAGCAGACCACATGCAGCCAAATCTTTTTCCGAGTATCTGCAAATGATAGATCCTGCCACAGAAATTCCGAGTTCATCTAATTTACACAATTTAGAAGCTGATTTTGCCACTTATGTGCTGCAATCAAGATTGCGACTAAATGAAAATATAATAGCATTTTGGTACTCTCAGAATACATCATCAGTGAGATTGATAATATTGTACAGGTAGTACCGTCAACCCAATTAAGTGTGGAACGCTTATTTTCTGCTATGAAATACATATTATCTGATCAGCGCAACCGCATGTCAGCAACAAATCTTGAACATATGTATATTAATGGTAAAAGTCAATGGGGATTTCAATTATGAAAGTTGAGCTTTCTCACATGTTAATCTTTTATATATTCGTTAATTTTTTATAAAATAAATAAGTGTTTTCATATTTACTGGTTAAATATAAATTTATATCATGCTTTTTGTAGAAAATTAACTTATGTTGAAACTGAGGTATGGGGTATTGTAACTCGCGATCAGTTTTACTATACCATAACTTTTGACAGCATTTCGGTAAAATAAACTGTTTTAGCCCGATTCACCGAGGGGTTTCTTAAAATAATAAATTGAGCGGAAGCTGTGGTCGTACTAATGTAAAAAAATCGGAAAAAATCGCTGAATTAAACGAGTTTCATTATGTTATTTTCCAATTGGTGGTTTTGCAACACAATGTAGAGCTTAATGCTCAAAGGAGAAGTTAAAGAGTACACTTCAGAGTTGAATTTTCTAATGTATGATTTTTTAATATATCCACTGTATCTACCTCAAATGGATGCTGACATTTTGAAACCTGAAAAATGGGGTTTTTGAATTTTTGCTCTAATCTTATTATTTGATTGTAGTACTCGCGATTTCGAATTTTTTAATGTATAACATGAGGGTGTAGCCCTCACAGGATCACAGTAATCTGCGCCCAAACACGAAATTTTTGTGCGTAATTTTTTCTCAAAACCCTATTTATTTGGTTTAAAATTTACAAACGTCATTCGATTTCCTTGGAAACCCGCGTAAATTTAGTTTTTTTACGTTCTGAATCTAACAAGCCACGACGCGTAAAAATCCACCCACTAGATCAGCGGATATGATACCCCTCAAATTTCGAAAATTTGCAAAAATTTATTTTGAAAATATCGCATATTAAAACGCGTTTTGGATGTGTCAGTTCTTCTTAAATAAATAGATTGATACGCGTGTTTAAACTGTGCGAAAACAGATATTTAAAAACTCTCGTAAATCCAGAGATATAATAGATTTTTTTTTCTAAAAATTGAGTGCGATGCTACATCCACGGTTCTTGATGGGTCGCATTGAGACGGCATAGAATGATGTATTTTTTAATGGTGATTATTGAAATCGGATGCGCATAAAATGTAAATGAACTTCGCGGAAATTATGACCATTTTACAGTATTTTGCACCCTAATATGCCGCAGATGCTACATCGTGGCCGCCAAATAGAATTTGACAAACTGTACATCAAATAAGAGGGATTGATTCGCTGTGTTGGAAAATCGGATGCGCATCATGTCATTTTCATATTTACGCGGTTTATATGCGTCTCAAATGTTATAATATTCAATATAACATTGTTTTAACGTTATGCCACAATTGGAATTCCTTGTGATTTAATATAAGGTTCTAATAATATTATCCAATAGGAAAACTATAAGCGAAAAATTTGTTACAACGGAATATCATTATTATTGCGTGAAATTTTCACGAAAATGCCGAAGAACTCAAAAATTGTTTCTCCAACTTTTCCTATAAAACCATAAAAAAATAAAATTAGAATAATATGATTTTAATTGTTTCCTAATATTTTCTTCGTATTTTTGCAAATAACATGAATACTATAGCTCCAACCTTCACAACTTAGGTTTCATTTTATTCCTCAAAATGTCTGGATATTTTTCGTAAGTAAATACCTGAAATTATTTAACAAATTTGATTTTTCGCGAATCCATTGAGACTTTGCTATTATTTTTTGCATCATCGCAAAGGTTACGAATTCAGTTAACGATAATAGGATATAACAGCTAACTATATTAAATCGCGATTTTTTTTAGAATTTAGAATAATCTATGTACCAAAAATCATTGATGTAGTACCAAAATTTTTTTTTTCATTTTTTTGAAATGGAAAAGACAATTTTAGATATTTTCCTGATATACTTTTGTATTTTATTTATACGATATTCACTCTTATTTTTATGGTTGTATTTTTCCTCATGCCATTCATATTTAGTATTTCTTTATAAACATCACTCAGGTGTACGCAACCTCTTCATAAACATCACTTAAGTGTACGCAACTTCTATTTGTTTTTTAGGGTACTTAATGATGTACGCTACGTGGTTTTTTTTTTTAAAGTACACGCAACATTTATAACGTACGTACCCAACCATTTCGGTTGGGTACGTGGTTGTTACTTTACAATGGTGGTAGCGTACCAAACATGTACGCTACGATTTTCGTTGGGTACATGTACACAAACGCTAAATTTTTTTTTTTTTTAAGTTTGTGTACATGTACGGTACCTTATCGTAGTGTAACTTTTCATGCTAGGTACGCTACAAAACGTTATTGTACGGTACCTTAATGTAAGTTTATATACTCCAATAGTCAGGATGATCACAATGGACCTCAAGGTCTCCGAGTGGAGTGGCTGCCAGCACGGCAGCTGCGCATCCTAAACCTAACCTAACCTAACCTAATGTAAGTTTTCGAACGCTGCTTGGATCAGACCATCTCCCCATAATTGTCTCCATTAGCAGACCACCCGATTTCAGTACCTCTGAACGCCGCACATTCGTCAATCATAAGAAATCTGATTGGCCGGGTTTCAGAGAGTTCACCAATCACCACTTCAGATAACTGCCCAATCCTTCTAATGTTCGGGTAGCGGAAAGGACGTTCCAAGACATCATCACTGCTGCAGCCGCTCGTCATATCCCTGCTGGTCGAATATCCGAAGACCAAACTTCCCAGCAGAGGCGACGGGATTAGCAAATGAGCGTGATGAGCTTCGCCGAACCAACCCCAAAGACCCTTGAGGCCTTAGTCCTCCCCAGTATCAGAAAGAGCTATCAAGTTGCCGATCATCAGCATGGAATCCGTAAGCAGCACAGCACAACTGCGTTGCACGCCATTATCACACATATTTGTCAAGGACTCAACCAGAGACGACCGTGCGATAGAACAGTGAAAAAACTTGCCAGAATGCCCCCCTGAGAACAGCAACAGGGTGCCTCCTCAAATCTTCAGTGGACCATCTACATGAGGAGGCAAAGATTCTTCCAGTAAAGCAACACAATGAGATGCTTTCGTTGCGGTACCTGCTTTGATATTACCGTGTGAGCCATCCCAATCACCATCTTGTGGGTAGGCCCGACACATTCAGGCAGATCAGGAAGCATATCCATGCTCTAGAGGGAGAGGTCCAACGATACAGGAGAGAACCCCTAGATCAAGAAGCATATCAAGCAGGTTTAAATAGTATTCACACGGATGCAGTTGCCAAGGCCTTAAGTAATTAGGTATAGTGTGAATAAAGTCCTCGAAATACATCCCCCATCTATTGCAGCTGAGGAGCGTCAGCTGCCACGACAAACTAGAGTTGTTTTGGCTCAACTACGCTCGGGATATTGCAGTCGCCTAAATTCTTATTGGGTGGAAATCGACCGCGCCGTGCAAGACATCTGCCCAGTATGTGGCATGAGCCCGCACGACACAAAACACCTTTTCAACTGCCCAGCCAAACCTACTAATCTAACTCCAGCGGATCTGTTGTTACATTCCATCGAAGCAGCCACTTTCCTCGAGATAGACCCACAGCCAGATTGAACAGAAGAACGAACATACAAACATAATAACAAACACTGTTACAACAACAAAGGGACATTAATTACAATCATGCCAAAATTAAGCCAGGAACATCATTTTTCTATTGGAATCAATGACAAAACTACTGAAAACGATAGGGAACTTATAATCCCACCATTTTGATTACTAAAGTGCAATGAACGGAAACAAACAAAACGATTCCCGTACCAATCACACAAAACCACAAACTTTTCAGCTTCTCTGAATCGTTTCATTCTCACAACCAAAACAAAAACGCAAACTTTTCAATGTAAAAAGATAGAAACCGAACGATTGCAGAATTGTAACTTCGGCTATGCTTTGCCGAGTTGTTTCATTCACCACCGAAACAAAAAGTATTTTTGGGAAACGTTTCCCGTGCGTATTGTCAATGACACACTCAGACACACGCACATGTGATTGCTTAACAACCCTATGAGTTAGCATCAGTATACCACAGTGAATTTTATCAACCACCAATCAGCATACCACAGTGAATTTTATCAACCACCAAACGTTTTTGATTTATTCACATGTGTTTAGTACTATTCCGTTTTCTATGTGCTCTTGTGGAGTTGAGTACTTTTCGCTTTTCGTTTTGTTTGCACTCACGAAATGTAATCAAAACAAAACAAAACAGCGAGCTCGGCCAACGTGGGTTATGTTTCGTTTTGTATTGTTCCTATGGAAAATACGAAACGAAACGATTGGAAATTTTATTTAAAGTATTTTTACGCACGCTGCTAAAGTGGCATAAAAAGCGAAAAATTGGAAATTATTAATCGATTATTGTGGTGCATCATTTTTAATGCTCAATTCAGAAATGCCAATTTTCTGTTTTCCATGCTATCTTAAAAACAACTTTACAGCCTAAAATATGTTTTTTGAATTCTTAAAAAGCTCGACCCGTTTCTATGTTATCAACGTTTACATTTTTTTATTTCAGGTTGCATCATTTTCAGTGCCCTATATTATACCAGTCTGTAACGGCGTCAGGACATAGAACAAAATTTTTGCACTTTTCTTTGAAAATAGTTTTTAGAAACATTGTTGGCAATGTCTCGAACACGTCTGCTTTTATAACAACAAAAGTTTCAACACCCTTAGTTCCTTTTCAAGCCATGGATATCATATAGTCGGCTCCGTCCCACTTCCATCCTTTCCTTACTGGTTGACATTAGCATACATTAACAAATACGCATGGTGTAATAATAGCTGTGTTCCTTTACTTACCTGAGGTTACCATTTTTACAATTTTTTACCATTTTTAACCTGCAAAGCGTTGCTTAACCCAAAAAATTGTTGAACTGGCTGGAATTTTTAAGAGAGTTGTGCTCTCTCTCTTAAAAATTCCATGCCTTTCTCTTATACCACAGGCCACCAGCAAAATTTCTGCAGGTAAAAAATGGAAGAACTGATTTTTCGACTTTTGTTTGACGATTATTTCACAATGAAGAAAAAATGGACGAAAAACAGAAGAAAAAGTCGAACGCTGACAAAACTAAATTAAAAACTGTGAAATAAAAGACGAAAATTGATTTTTTATGTTTCTTTTTGACATTGCTACCAGATATACCATTTTTTCGTTCCTTTACTTTTCTGGTAAAAATGTTAATGAGAGAGCAATTTTGAGAGTAGCCACGTTTACCATAAAAAAGGAAAGGAACAAAGCTAATATAAGTTGTTTGCATGAATTACAATAACAACATAAATTTACAAGAAATAAAAAAAAGATTTAAAATTTAATTCTAATTGGCATCGAAATTACTCTATACATAATTGGTCTGTTCAAGTACTGCAAGAATCTACAAATTTTTAAAATTTTTTCAATAACATAGAGGAAAAGTTGTTATCGTAGTAAAAAATAGTAGCTTCTTGCAGGTTCTGGAACAGAACAAATGTGATACATTCTACACTTCATATACATATGTACCCAGCAAAATAAATTGGAAGTAGTGCAATGTGGACTAGTTCTGTCACGGCATGTTTTGATGCAGTTCAACCGGAGTCGTGAAAAAGGCACTCCAGTCCTCACATTTTAACCGCATTTCGATGCAATCCAAAGAATCACATCCACTTGTCACATTTCAACAACATCCGGATGCAGTTAGCGGAGTCGTGAAAAAGGCACTCCAATTCCTCACAATTTAACAGCATCCGGATGCAGTCCAAACGGAGTCGTGAAAAAGACACTCCGTTCGCTACATTTTATTAGCAGTTGTTAGAGATCCCTACATGTACATAAATCAGTTTGTACATCTCTACATTTTCCAAAAAGAGATAAGCGTTTTAACATTTCCAAACATTTGTTAATACAAACTAAATAATATTTAATTTGTGAACATTTTTCCGGTAACTCACGAGAAGAACATTTCCGAATGCAGTGCTGTTGGAGTACATGTCGAAATCTTAACTGGTGATGGGAAGGCAACCCATTTAGCAAATGAAGTAAAAACAGTTCAGCTTGGAACAAATGGAGAACGGAGGAAACACGCATGTTTGCGATTGAATTCAATGGAGAATTTTCATAATTTGTGTTAATGTAATAAAGTTCTTAATATTTTTGTTTTACACAAATAATAAATGCATTTTATTTGTTCTGGCATATTTTCTAATGGCTTGCACAATTTCCGCAGAATGCCTGTATCAAAACACGTGTTTTGGACTGCCTCCTATTTTATCCCAAAGGGTTAGTTAAAATGCAATGCCAAAGGGTCAGTTAAAATGCAGTGCCAAAGGGTCAGTTAAAATGCAGTGCCAAAGGGTCAGTTAAAATGCAGTGCCAAAGGGTCAGTTAAAATGCAGTGCCAAAGGGTCAGTTAAAATGCAGTGCAATGGAGTGTCTCTTTCAGTAGTCATGCTCTTGTAAAAATCATGAGTGAAAATGCATAATTTGATGCACTTCCAGATCACTTGTACATATCATTTAACTGCCTCTTTGGAGGCAAACTTTTTGCTGGGTACATATTAATAGGGTAGAACGTCAGTTCATACCTACTAATGACCGTGCCACCGTGGTGCAATGGTATGCACGCCCGCCTTGCACGCAGAAGGTCAGGGGTTCGATTCCCCGGCCACGCAACATCAAACATTTTTCGACGGTGGCAAAATACCCCTCAGTAATGTTGGCGACATTTCCAGAGTATCAGCCTTGTAAAACTTCTCACAAGTGGTGTCTTAAGACACTCCGTTCGGACGGAACAAGTCTCGTTTAGGGGCACCTCTCCGATCGGGCTGAAATTTTTACCATACGTAGTCCTTGGGACCCTGATCACGACTATATATATGTTTCCCGGGGGAAGTCCATACTTCCCGAGATATGGGTCTTGACATTTCGGGAAAGTCCTACTTTGGCACCATTACTTTATTTATGGGCACCTCTCGGATCGGGCTGAAATTTTCACCATAGGTAGACCTTGGGACCCTGATCACAACGATATATAACTTTTCCGGGGGAAGTACATACTTCCCGAGATATGGGTCTTGACATTTTACTATATTTACTTGGGCAATATGGGTATCATTTTAAAGCTCGTGGTGAGTACTTTTCTTTGCTATTACGACTTTTGCTTCAGATTACAACAATATATAGCTTTTTCAGGGGGAGTCCATACTTCTCGAGATATTGGTCTTGACTTTGTTAGTCTTATCGCCATTATTAACCTATGCAATATGGGCGTCGTTTTAAAGCTCATGAGTATTGCTTCCTAATGCCGTTAATAATTTGAATCAGTAATTTAATTTTGTAATGATTATTTATAATTTTTATTTAGTGGGCTACGCGAACAAAAGTTTCTCCAAAATTATAAGTTTTCTTTAAGTAGCCGGCCTTCGGCCGGGATTTAAGACTTTCTCCCATGGACAGGAGCAAAAGTGGGCTACGCGAACAAAAGTTTTTCCAAAATTATAAGTTTTCATAAGGTAGCCGGCCTTTGGCCGGGATTTAAGACTTCCTCCTATGGACAGGAGCAAAAGTGGGCTACGCGAACAAAAGTTTTTCCAAAATTATAAGTTTTCTTAAGGTAGCCGGCCTTCGGCCGGGATTTAAGACTTTCTCCTATGGACAGGAGCAAAGTCGTAAACGCAATCAAAAGTACTCACCACGGGCTTGAAAATGATACCCATATTGCCCAAGTAAAAATAGTAAAATCTCAAGACCCATATCTCGAGAAGTATGGACTCCTCCCGAAAAAGCTATATATTGTTGTAATCAAAAGAAAAAGTCGTAATTGCAAAGAAAAGTACTCACCACGAGCTTTAAAATGATGGGTATCATTGCATAAGTAAAAATAGTAAAATTTCAAGACCCATATTTCGGGAAGAATGGACCTCCCCCAGAAAATATGTATATAGTTGTGATCAGGGTCCCAAGGACTACCTATGGTGAAAATTTCAGCCCGATCCGAGAGGTGCCCCTAAACGAGACTTAAGCCGAAGTCTCCCTTGTCCCGTATGGGATGTTGTGGAACAATGTTTGTTTTGTGGTTAACTGTACATATTTATTGTGCGGCACTGAATAGAACAGATTGGACATCTATTTATTAAATTTTGGAATTTTCGTGGTAGATCCTTATATATTCTGACAATTCAGTTTATAAAAAAGTTCAATACGTATGATTGTCACTTACACCTTATATTATTACACCACGCAAATACGTAAATTCTTGAGCTTTAGATTTATATATGACAATTTCATTTACCCTAATACGGGAATTGTATATATTACATATATATACATAGTTACTATATAGTAACTGCTAAAGAAAAATGAAAAGAAGTCAGCTAAGAACACGCCGAGTTGTTGTAAAAGGTATCAGCTGATCTCATTTTTGTTCACTTATACATACACACATTCATTTAAACCTTGTAAGTAAGCAAGGTAAAAAAAGCTACATGTTTTAACAGGTATTTATGATTATTCCCTTATGCATTCATATTTTTGGTTTTTTTTTTTTGATACAATTGTTAAAAAGTCACAATTTTATAATTCAATTCACATTTAAGTATAGATTAATCACAAAAATACTAGGAAACTCACTGTAAAGGGAATTCCTTCTACAGAACCAATAGCAAAACACCGATCACCAGCATTGCAGGCGCCACTTAAAATTTGATGGCAATTCATGGTTACACCATTATCGCGATTGAAACAGTATTTATTGTTTTTAGTTAGCTATCGCAATTTATTTATTTGGAACAGTATTTACGAAGCTTATTGGAATTTTCACAATTCTGAACTGAGAGTTGCCCAATTTTTTTACACTGAAACGTTTGCTATTTAGTTGAAGAGAAAATAGAAAGGTGGAGCACATAGACGGCAAAATGTGACGCCGTTACCATCAATATTAAAAATATTAAGCCTTTACCTAATTAACTGCGTGTTGCGTGTGCGTTCAAAAATACAAAAACAAAATACATGTATTTCAAATTGAAAACAAAAACAAATACATGTATTTTGTTTTTGTATTTTTGAACGCACACGCAACACGCAGTTAATTAGGTAAAGGCTTTAAAAACTGTTTTGATTATAGTACGTTTACACCATGACACAATCTTACAGGTACTCAGTGTGACCGTTGTGCCACTAAAGTATCAAATTAGACACTTTTTTCGGCTTTGACACTTCTGTGCCGCTTTATTATTTTGATACCACTTTTTGACATTTTGTGCCACTTTTTTATACTTTGTGCCACTATTTTTAAATTAAATACATTGTAATATAAACTCTCTAGATAAATCACAAAGAGGAGTAGAAAAACCAAGCTACACGATTTTGCAGTAGGACGTTGAAGTACATGTAAGCGTTGTTCCCTTACTTTTTTAATGCTAAAAGTGGTAAAAGAGAAAAGTGTCAAAATTGCTCTCTCATGAACATTTTTACCAGAAAAGTAAAGGAACGGAGAAATGGTAGATCTGGTAGCAATGTCAAAGAGAAACATAAAAAATAAATTTTCGTCTTTTATTTCACAGTTTTTAATTTTGTTTTGTCAGCGTTCGACTTTTTCTTCTGTTTTTCGTCCATTTTTTTCTTCATTGTGAAATAAGAGCTCTGTTCCACAACTAAAAAGTTTTTACAATTTTTACCTCTTTTACACATTTTGCGTTCCAGTACACAAAATTTATATGAAAATCGTTTACGACTTTTACAACTTTTATGACTTTTACCACTTTATAAAGTACGGGAACAGGCCAAAGGTCTGTACGATAACTTCGCAAGTGAAAAGTACTTGCAAGTACTCAGCAAGTTCTCAGTAACGTCTCTCCACCAATTTTACTCTCTCGAAGCTAAAAATTTGCAGATTGTTATAGAATTTGTAAAAACTTGCAAGAAGTCAGGTGATTTGAGGAAGAAGAAGATGTTGGCGGAAAAGATTAAATAAATAAATAATAAAATAAAAAAAGTAGTCACCACAAACTACAAAATAAATTATTTTATTTACATTATCGTTTTCCATAGTTTATTTAATAATTATTCCCTTTTTTCTATTTATTTTAATAACCAAACGTTTGTTTATGTTTTTGCCAAGAAGTCCGCCACAAAACATTCGAATTTAAATCAGCTGATCAAACTTGCAAGTTCCTACAAGAAAAATGTTCCATGCAAAAACTTGTAAACAAAACTCTCCAAAGCTCTCCAAACTTCTCTCACTATTGTCTCCAAATTCGCTGTCTTCTACTTTACAAGTTTGTTATCGAACAGCATTTTGTAAAAGTTTTTAAAAATTTGTACAAACTTTGTGGTTATAGCCCGTTTAGACTATACCCTTATACGATGATTAAGGGCATTATCTCGTTTTAAGTGCTTAATCCACCCAAAACCACCTTGGTTTACCATACAAAATTAAATCAACTCAAAACTTGGATTTGTTTTAAATCAAATGTTAAATCGAATTATTTTGATATACAACACTGCTTTTTGCTGCTAAAAATGCAACTATTGCAGTCTGTACCAATATTGGGAACTATGTTCATGTGTCGTTTATTTACTAGGGTTATGACTTTATGACCTTTTTTCTCAAAAATGATTTCCTGTAGCGAGAGTGACTGAACTTTTGCCTATTAATGCCAAAAATAACGTTCATTCCATTTAATTATTAAAAAAGGTCACGCACAAACCACTTTGACAATTTTTTTGGAAAATCCTATGAAATGAAAAAAAAATTTGCTCCAAAATTTGTTTCCTGTTGCACGAATAAATGACATTTTGCCTATTAATGACTAAAATAATTCTTATTACATTTATGTCATTCTGGATATGTCGTGTGGCTTTAACGATTGTTTTGAGTTATTTATGTGCTTAAAGTGACTCAAAAATTTTTCCAAAAAGTTCATCTGTAAAAACTTTAAAAGCTTTTTGCGAGTGAGCTTTTTCTATCGAATCACCTAGTAATTAAGATTTTATCTAATAGTGCGGTTACACTACAGTTTTTTGCCGGGTTAACCCACTTCATGAGGATTTATTGCTTAATCTGGTCAAATCTGACCAGATTTGCCATACAAAAATTAAATCCTCTCACGACCGGGTTTATTTTAAATCCGGCACAAATCCACCAAAAATGCAGTGTCGTATTCGATGTATGTGCAAAAAAATTCAACTCTACTCAAAAAGTACCAAAAGTTGCAACAGAGTTTGTCGTGTTTTACACGTTTACGATTGGTCGCATGAGATATGGAGTTAATAGCTTTGTTCCTTTACTTTTTTAATGGTAAGGGTGGTAAAAGAGAAAAATGTCAAAATTGCTCTCTCATGAACATTTTTACCAGAAAAGAAAAGGAACGGAAAAATGGTAGATGTGGCAGCAATGTCAAAAGGAAACATAAAAAATCAATTTTCGTCTTTTATTTCACAGTTTTTCATTTAGATGAGATTTCATTTGACGTTTGAGCTATGGAATTGACAGTTGAAATCGAGTGGATTTCGTAAATGTAAACTTACTCTTATGTTACACGCTAAAACTTTCATACGAAACTTTCCCATTATTTTGGCGTTCATAGATCGAGTTCTATACAAAAGTAATTTTATGAAATTACTGTAATGGGGAACTCGACCTAAGAACGCCAAAATAATGGGAAAGTTTCGTATGAAAGTTTCAGCGTGTGGCTTAAGAGTTAGCAATAGAATTATTTTTTTTTTTACATTAGACACATTTTTAACAAAAAGTACGCTTTATACCTTGATACAAAAATGTATTCTTGTGTGTAAAATATGCCAATATGAGCAGAGGGGACGACATCTCATACGAGAAATTGTAAAAGTGTAAAACACGACTTGATTAGTTATTTTGTATGTATACGTAAACAAACCTCAGCTGACAGTTTATACCCTCGAAAAGCTAAGTGTAACCAGCAAAGATTAACCCACTGGATCTATTAGGCCATGTTTATACATATCATAGCCTTTTGCAGGGTTAACCTTCTTAATGAGGATTTATTTGACGTATACGCAAAGGAATTGACATTTGAAACCCAGTGGGTTTGTTAAATCCGGTTATATATAAACGTACTATTAAACCCAGTGGGTTAACCTTCAATAGTGTAACCGGGGTATAATCTTATGCAAAAGCTCATTCAAATATGATACAGGGATATGAGGTTGTAAAAAAGTTATAACCCTATTATTTACATTTTTCAAATAACTGTAAACACAAACACACAAAAACAAACAAAATAGAAAAACAATTTTAAATAAAAATAAAATGGATGTAGCTTTAATATAATTGCTCTGTTCCAGAACCTGCAAGAAGCTACTACTTTTTACTACGATAACATATTTTCCTTTATGTTATCGGGAAAAATAGTAAAAATTAGTAGATTCTTGTAGTACTGGAACAAACCAAATATAAATTGTAAACAACATATTTAATAGCAATTTGTCATATTATTTTTTGCAGTATTCCATTCCAGTTTTAATTTTCAAGCAATTCTTTTTGCAAATTCGGGTACGTATACGTAAACAAAGGTCAGCTGACTGGCATCTTATATCATTTTAGACTAGTCTAAAAAACCATGGTAGAACAAGAAAAGGTAGCAGCAATACCCAGCTGACTGAACTGGGTTGTAGTGTTAGTGTCAAATTTCATATGACATTTTATACATTAGCTGTGTTCCAAAACTAAAAAGTTTTTACAATTTTTACGACTTTTACACATTTTACTCGAAAAAGCGTTCCTGTACACAAAAAAGTTGTAAAATGTTCACTTCTCTTTAAACAAAAATGGCGCTGAATGACGCTCTCTTTAAAAACTTTTTACTCGACAAATTTGAGCGTGTAAAAAATAGTAACATGGATGCCGGCGTCTGATTGGCTGGTACGCCGACTTTGACATTTGTTCCAGCTTTTTTGACGTTTTTTTCCATTTTTGCGTTCCCGAACTTTTTGAAAAATATTTTGTTTGACAACAAATTTTCTCTATTTTTCTCTTTTACGAGTTTTACTATTAAAAAGTACGGGAACGAAGCTATTTATTTCTATTTCGATGTACATTAGGGACATATATTTTTTGAGAAAAAAAATATATCATTCGGAAAAAACCATTTCCCAGAAAGACTTCTTCATATCAATGATATGTAACCTCCTCCAAGTTCGAACGATAAGCCGCGCAGTAAATCACCGCTTGTAGAGGCGATACAAAGTTTGTTAATATGTGAGGTATTTTGTTAAAATTTAAAAAAATAAAGCCCTAATAAACATGTTCTTCTTTGATTTCTAAAACAAAACATTGAAACAGCTTCTCCTTTTTCTATGAATTTCCAGCGACCCCAAACTTTTCTGCAAGAATTCTACTTTCTGCGAGAACTTATGCATTTAGTGCATAGATGGGCAAAATGAAATTGAGAGTATGAGTGAGAGAGAGAATGAAAATGCACTGAACAAAATTAAATGCAAGCATTTTGTGGTCGCTGTCTTAATGATCTGTAAATATGTAGATAATATTGTATGCATTGTGCATTTAAAGAATTAAATAAGAAAATAATATTATTGTTTTAAACACATGTTTATATTGTTTAGGGAAAAATTAAAAAAAAATATATTTAAACTATTATATTTTTTCCATCATAATATAATTTTTTCCATAACATTATACGTATTTAATTTATGATAATATGCGCAAAAATCTTTTCTTAAATCGTGTAACACGCATGATGAAATTATAAGGTGGCGTAAAACGGCCAGCTGATTGGTTTCAATCTGTCAAATATTTTGTTATTGTGAATAAATCGTATGAAAACGTAAACAAACATTTTGACATATTGAAGAATTTTCGGCCAAAAGAGAGTTGTTGTTGTGCTACTTACGTGACCTGTTAAATAGATCTTGGTAACACGTTTTGTACAATAACAAACATTTCATTAGGTTGTTATATATATTTTTAACAACATAATTTGATCCCTGAAAAATAATTGTAGATTTCGTTGTGTGTACACAAGAAAATCACGCGCGAACCCCACACGTGTGTTCATTCTTCGGCTTCTCAGCAGCAACTGATTTGAAGAGCATAAGAATGCGTGAGGGTTGAAAATCAACGCTGGCGTGTATGAAAGCCCATCATTGATTTAGTGGAATGATGTGGAACCATAAAAATTGAAAATGTAACGAATTTTCATTCATGTTTTCCAAAATGTTCAACCAAATGTGAAAAATTATTAGTTTTTTAAATTCAAATAATTTATAGACATTTCCTTGTTTTGTTTACAAATACAACTGGCAGTAACGTTACAAACAAAAACAAATTCCTTTGTGGTTGTTGTTCGAGTTGTATTTGTTGTAGTATTAACTTTACCTTGTATTTGTTCTACCATGCTAAACAACTAGGATTTGAAAGTTGGATTTAGAATTCGAGTCGATTTAAAATGTCTAAACGGACTATTATCGTACAGACCTATAATCGTCAAACAAAAGTCGAAAAATCAGTTCTACCATTTTTTACCTGCAGAAATTTGTCTGGTAGCCTGTGGTAGAAGAGAAAGGCATATGTGCTCATCTGAAATCAATTGACAGTTGAAATGGAGTGGATTTCGTAAATGTAAACGTAACATAAGTAATGCTTGGTTTATATTCGGCGTCGTTTCGTGATTTCGCGCGGAATCAAGCAAAATTTATCATGATTTCGCATACAAAAATGAAATCATCTCATTTCGTGATTTCAGCGAAATCAACATCGAAATCACAGTACACATGATATACAACCCTGTTTTTGCCTAAAAAAGTACCAAAAGTTGCAACACTTTTCACGTATCACAATAAACATGGTAGATGGTCAATTGCTGCCACAAACAATTTTAGTATCAAAATTTGTAAACAATGTGATAAAAATATTAAATTACTTTGTTACAATGCTATTTTTCTTTGTGTTCCCGTACTTTTTTAATGGTAATGTTAGAAAAAAGAGCAAATTGTCAAAACATGCTTCCCCATACAAATTTCTTAAAAAATACGGGAAAGGAAAAATGACGGAAATTACAAAAACTCCAGCATAAATGTCAAAATCAATGTATCAGCTATCATATTAGATGCCAATGTACATGCTTGCTGCTAGTTTCTACTATGTAGGCCAAAATTGTATGGCAGAAAAAAGGAAAGGAGGGTGTCTTGCTAGATTTCGAAGTACGGGATCGCATTTTTAGCACTAAACGGGAAAACTACTGCAAGTACTAATATTGTACAGGTTCTAAGCACAACTTTTATCTATCAAAATTTATTATTATGTCTTATACCCCGTTTATATATAACCGGATTTAACAAACCGACTGGGTTTTAAATGTCAATTCCATTGCTTATATTCATGGTTTAATAAGAAAGGTTAGCAAAAGCTTTATGTCAATTTAAATTTTTTCATTCGAGTATTCCTAAAACTTCAAAACAATATACGCAAACTGTGTATGTGTGTGTGGTGTTTGAATAATATGTCAAACAATTTTAAAAACAATCGAATTCAATGATTTTTAAAATTATTTTTGGAACATTTGTACGGAAATAATTCGTCAGGTTATCATTGAAACAAACATTTTATCATATCCACAACTTGATTATGCGGAGAAACATTGGTCCTTCATTCATTTTTCGCGATTTTTATAAAACGCTCAAAACTGGTGTTGTAAACAAACCCACTTGTTGCTAAATTTTGAAGTTTTAGGAATTCAGGAAAAACAAGGGTTCTATAGATTTTTTTCATTTAAATCTACCTCTTTACTTATACCATGCTTATATTTCAAACAAATCCTCATAAAGAAGGTTAACCCTGCAAAAAGCTCTAATATAAACAGCATATTATATCTTAACGATAAAATCATTTTTTTTTTTCATTTGTTAGTACTGTACACAATTAATACCATATATAGATAATTTTACGATAATTTTCCAAATAAAGTTGTAAAGTTCTATATTGTCGTATATTTTTGATGATTAATTTTACAACTTGTTTTTGAAAATTCATGTTCGATCAGCTGCGCATATACATCTACCTTGATCATTGTGATATGTTTGAAATCAACAAAAAATAATTGTAAACACCGGGGTGTATGTCAGGATTTCGTGAAATCCAGTGGATTTTGGAGCGCAAGTGCAAACTTGGCATAAAGGAACACAGCTGTAGTATGTTTTTGTATTATGCTTGGTTTATATTTACGAAATCCACTCGATTTCAACTGTCAATTAGAGCTGGCAAAAAATCGATGGCACCATCGATAATATCGATTATTATTCAATAAAAATTCAATATCGATAGATAGTTTTGCCTATCGATATTATCGGAATAAAAATCCGTAACCTGAAATCCATTGAAATAAATAGAATATTCGCTGCTTTTCGTTTATGAGTGTGTAAGGCGGGGTACACACGATCAGTTTTGACTGTCGATTTTTCGGAAATATCGATAAATGTCAAACTGTCCAGCAACCACTAAATATTTTGTGGTTGCCTGATGACTGACAAAAATGAACGGCCACACTGGCAAGCAACCGATTATTTGAGCAAAACTGAAAGTCGAAACTGATCGTGTGTACCTTACTTAAGAAAGTAATAGCTGGTTTACATTACAAAATCGAGTCGATTTCAAATTGTCAATTCCTTTGCGTATACGTCAAATGAAAACTCAAATGAAATCAATTCGATATCATTTGACGTTTGAGCAAAGGAATTGACAGTTTGAAATCGACTCGATTTCGTAATGTAAACCAGTCATAAGTCCGTAGTCACACGTACACATTTTTCGGTAAAATAAAATTTATTTTTGTTTTTACATTTTTTATAAAATAAAAGCAGTTGTTTATTCTCCTTTACATTTCTGTGAACTACTTTTGCATAATTTCAAGAAAACCATTGACATTTCGGCCATTTTCATCTCCAAATTAATGGCGATGACAACTTAACGATAATATCGATAGCAATCGATATTTTAAATCATTATATCGAAAATACACAGCAAAAAATTTTGGAAGTTGTGCAATTGGAGTTATGATTTCACAACATCTTTCGATGTAGTCCAACAGAGTTATGAAAAATGCACTCCGTTCGATACATTTTATAAGCAGTTGCTGTAGGGATCCCTACAGAAAAAACAGTTGGTTGATCCCTACACATTTCTTCAAAAGATAAACAAGAGTGTATACATTTCGAAGAATTTGTTAAAATATAAAGAAATAACAACTAAAGTTGCGAACATTTTTCCGGTAATTCACGAGACGGACATTTTTAATGGAGTGGAGTCCATGTCGAAAGCTGAACAAGTGATGGGAAGGCAACATAAAACAACTGTAGGATGATGAAAGAAAATCTGATGCGCTTGGATTAAATCGAGAACGGAGGAAGTAAGCTCAAATGTGATTGAAAACTTTTTTTAATTTGCGTTTATAAAATAAAGTTCTTTGTGTTCCTGTTTTACACAAGTAATAAATGCATTTTATTTATTTTGGGATATTTCGCAATGGATTTAAAATGCAATCCGAAGAGTGCATTTAAATTCATTCCAAAATACTACACCAAAAGCTGTGATTTGGATCGAAAATGGAGTGCATCCTGGCTGTGTGCTGTGGAAGCAAAATGGAGTGCATCCTAGCTGCGCGCTCTCTTGTAAAATTCATAAGTGGATTCATAGGAAAAGATGTACTCCAACGGCAAATGTATCGTACACTTGTAGTGATTCAACTGCATCCGCGGATGCAAACTTTTTGCTGGGTATCTAATGTTGGGAATATCAATGGTTTGCCAGCTCTACAGTCAATTTCTTTGTGTATACGTCAAATTAAAACTCATCTGAAATCCATTGGATTTCATTTGACGTTTAAAAAATGGAATTGACAGTTGAAATCGAGTGGATTTCGTATATATATTCTTATTTTTAGGTTGTTTTTAAGTGGTATTTGCATTTTCAGTTTAAAGGAATGAGCGAAAAGGTTTGACAGTGATAGTCAGACAGTTTGATCAGCGTAACGGCTACACTCAAGACTCTTTATTATCAAGTGAACATATGTATTTACAATTGGCCTGTTCCCGTACTTTATAAAGTGGTAAAAGTCGTAAACGATTTTCATATAAATTTTGTGTACGGGAACGCAAAATGTGTAAAAGTGGTAAAAATTGTAAAAACTTTTTAGTTCTGGAACAGAGCTAATGTTATGCACGGTTATGCTTGGTTTACATTTGCGAAATCCACTCGATTTTTTAATGAAATTCACGCTAGTGTGTACCGGAACTTAGGGCCATTCTTACATCTTGTATTTAAAGTACATTTTTGTTATCCCTTACTTTAAGGAAAGTAATAGTGAGTTTAAATTTACGAAATCCACTCGATTTCAACTGTCAATTCCATTACTTAAACGTCAAATAAAATCCAATGGATTTCGGATGAGTTTTCATTTGACGTAACGAAAAGGAATTGACAGTTGAAATCGAGTGGTTTCGTAAATGTAAACCAAGCATAAGAAATAAAGTTCGCATTACCAGGGATTTGTTACATGGTGGATTAATACTATGTTTACATTTACGAAATGCACTCGATTTCATCTGTCAATTCCTTTGTGTGTACGTCAAATGAAAACTCTTCTGAAATCGATTGGATTTCATTTGACGTTTGAGCAATGGAATTGACAGTTGAAATCGAGTGGATTTCGTAAATGTAAACATAGTGTAAGAAGATGTTACATCAAAACATGTCAAACGTCAAATTTGCTCACAATAATGCATTACTGTGAATAGCTTGTTAACATTTTGTATGTGATTTTATTCACAATAACGCATTTTGACAACTTGTATGAAGATCAGCTGTTTTTGGCGTTACACCTTATTATTCCACCACATGTATTCTTATGAGAACTACCGAAATACGTCGAGCGTATACTTTTTGTAAGTTGAAAAAGTTTAACTTTGACAGAACGTTATTGTTTGTATGCGTGTGTGTTTTGTATTTTAAAAACAAAAGACCAACAAACATGAATTACAATTCATTGCAAAGGAAAATTATTTGTTTTACGAATGAAAACATTTAAGTAAGTTTCGGTCGCGTATTTTGTGTTTTAAATGTGATTTGGGACTCAACGTATTTGGGTAATACGGACGCTCAGAGAGCGTTGTTTTGGTAGGTTGGTGAAATATTTGTGTACGTCCCGTCGTTATTTAGGTTTAGCAGTAACATCTTCCATTTGGTATAAATCATGGCACAATTACCCAGGTAGTGGCATCGTAAAATTTTGAATATGTTATGTCTAAACTTTCTTTATGTTGTTGGGGAAATTACAACAAAAATATTTTTTTATAAAGGGATTTGACTTTTCATAGTCGATCAGCTGGTGTGATACCACTACCTGGTAGTTCTGCCATGGTATAAATGTTATATTTTGTAAAAATATGGCAATATCAAGCAAATTAGTATTCATTAGCTTTGTTCCTTTACTTTTTTAATAGTAAAAGTAGCAAAAGAGAAAATTGCCAAAATTGCTCTCACGTAAAAAGTTTTGCATAAAAGTGCTGCAGATCTTGCAACGATGTAAAAAAACAAACATGGCTGCTTATAAAAATAACAACAAACAAAATAAATGTCACTGTTTTTTATTTTTTATTTCATTGCGTATGTGCAGCTGATCGAATATGAATTTTCAAATTTTCAGATGTTGTAAATTTAATTTGTAGTTAAAAATATACGACAATAGTTGTGTCTTTTAATTTTTCAGTAATAATTATTTAGTAACTTCTTTTCAGAGAGTAATCTTTGGGTTACATTCGGCGTCGTTTCGCGATTTCGAAGGCGTTTCGTGATTTCGCTCGGAATCAAGCAAAATTTATCATGATTTCGCATACAAAAATGAAATCATCTCATTTCGTGATTTCAGCGAAATCAACATCGAAATCACAGTACATATGATATGCAACCCTGATTTTGCCTAAAAAAGTACCAAAAGTTGCAACACTTTTCACGTATTACAATGAACAAGTTAGATGGTACATTGCGTGCAACAAAAAAATTTTGTATAAACATTTGTAAACAATGTGAAAAAAATGTTAAATTACTTTGTCACAATGCTCTTTTTCATTGGGTTCCCGTGCTTTTTTAAAGGTATCGGTAAAAAAGGAGCGAATTGTCAAAAATTGCTTCCCCATACAAATTTCTTAAAAAATACAGGAGCAGAAAAACTGCGGAAATTGCAAAACTCCAGCAGAAATGTAAAAATCAACGTATCAGTTTCTACTAGGTCAAAATTGTATGGCAGAAAACAGGAGAAGAGGGTGTTATTCGAAACCATATTTTAAAGAGAAGTGCAAGTCTTGCTAGATTTCGGAGTACGGGAACGCATTTTTAGCACTAAACGGTGAAAATACATCAAGTGGTAATATTTTGCATGTTCTGAACACACCTTTAGGCCCGTTCTTTCATCTTGTTAAAGTCCATTTTTGTTATACCTTACTTTAAGAAAAGTAAGGAATAAAGTTCGCATTACAAGGGATTTGTTATTACATCTTCCATTTAAACTAAATGTTATATTTTGTAAAAATATGGCAATATCAAGCAAAAAAATTTGTATACCCCAAGTTTTCTCAAATCTGATTGGTTGATTTGAATTTGTTGACAATTTTTTCTTGCTTTTGGTGCAGGATACTCTCGGGCGCAGTTTAAATTTTAAAAGGAACACAAAGTTCCTTTTAGTTTATCTGACGCTTATTCTTAAAGCAAACATGTAAGAATAAAAAATAGGTTATCTGGCCGATACCGGCCAATATTTAACTACAGAAAGGATGTAATAACCTGCCTTAATCTATCAAAATTAATTATTATGATGTCTCGACGATAAAATCATTGGATATTTTTTATTTGTTAGTACTATATACAATTAATAAAATATGTAGATAATTTTACGATAATTTTCGAAATAAAGTTGTGAAGTTCTATATTGTCTTTACAACAACTTGTTTATAAAATTCATGTTCGATCAGCTGCGCATATGCATCTAACTTGATTATTGTGATATGTTTGAAATCAACAAAAAATAAGTGTTTAAGTTAGAATTTATTATTTCATTTAAATTGGTCCAATGAATTGCATAGGCATATTCGTTGAAATCTCCTCATTCCCATTTATTACACCACTGTAATAGTATGAGAGATTTCAATGAATTTTCACTTGACAACCGCCCTCTTGAAGCATCTATGTATGCAGATGTCAACACAAAACATAACTAATAAACAAAACAACAAGAAAGATCGATCGGCCGCTTGAATCGCAAGCAACAACATCGCGCTTTATTGTAAGCATTGTACATAACGTTGTACATTAATTAGAAAAGGTAATATTGTTTACCATCAATAAACCCCAATTAAGCCAAATCTTTTACTAAAACTATCGTGTTTTATTTTCTTATTCTCTTTCCATTTCTATTGACGGCCACTCGTACGCATTGGGCGTACTGGCTCGATTGGGGAGTCTTTGCACCATTTATTCCCCAAAGTCCCTATAGTGCGGACTAAACATTTGGTCGCTTCGAGCCGAATAAACATTTGGTCAATTCGAGCCAGATTGGATCATCGCTTTGCTTTGGAAAGCTAAATAAATATACAGTCCATCATTAAAGTCCAATTTACATATGCACATTAAATGATTTCGTTTTACGAAATCCTAGAATCAAATGAAGTGTATTTACATCTGTTTTTTGCGTCATTTGCTTACGCACACAATCGCACATACACACTTATACAATAACACAAACACACGCACACAATATATTTATTCAGAGAAATAGGAATTTCACAACAAAAATGTGTATCAAATAACTTAAATTAATTCTAAAAACAAAAAATACATAATTTTTGTAAGTTTTTTAAACATTTATTTTCACTTTTGTCATCGTTTGAGTATTTTTGTTTTTCTAGAAACACACACAAACAAACAAAGACATCATAAAACAGTAGCATTTTTTGGTAGTTTATGACAAAAAAACAGGGCTTCTTATAATAGTATGGTGTTTTCGTGCGTTGTTTAGAATAAATGACGCAGCTATCATCATTTATTTTTGTATGGTATATGACGCAAAATGTTGCCTGTTTTAGCAAATATATGACGAAACAGCTCCAAATGACGAAAAAGTTGCTAATGTAAATTGGACATAAGCCTTTATTGCAAGGTACGTATAGTGCATAGAGAGCATTAAAATAAATAAAAAAACAAGTGTTCGTTTGTTTGATTTTTGCATAGATTCCCTCCTTTTGTCGGTCGGCCATAGTCCAAATCGTGGGCAGACGTGCATACATACGGGAATAGAAATATCAAAACAAAAATAAAAAATACTTTCTTCTAAACATTTCACATTATTTTTCGTTTATTTTCTTCCAAATCGTCGTTTCCCAGCTTTTTGTTGTTGTTGCCAAATTGTTCTAAAAATACCCCAAATCTACATTGATTTCGTTTTCGCTAGTATTAGCAGTGTAAATATGAGCTGTGTTCCAGAACTAAAAAGTTTTTACAATTTTTACGACTTTTACACAATTTACTCGAAAAAGCGTTCCCGTACACAAAAAAGTTGTAAAATGTTCACTTCTCTTTAAACAAAAATGGCGCTGAATGACGCTCTCTTTAAAAACTTTTTACACGACAAATTTGGGCGAGTAAAAAAATAGTAACATGGTTGCCGGCGTCTGATTGGCTAATACGCCGACTTTGACATTTGTTCCAGTCTTTTTGACGTTTTTTCCATTTTTCCGTTCCCGAACTATTTCAAAAAAATTGTGTGTGAGAACGAATTTTTTGCAGTTCTCTCTTTTACGAGTTTTACCATTAAAAAGTACGGGAACGAAGCTATGTATACAAACATATTTTCATAAATACTTTGGTTACATATTCACACTGCACTGCCTATTCGTGGTCCCTTCACGTTTGTATTGATACATACTACAGCGTCGTCGTTCTATCCAGTCGGTCAGCCAGTCAGTTCCATGCGAATGTATACACACACGCATGTACGCATAAATACTGCATTTTGGCAATTCCTCTTTCTGTCGTGTCCGTTTTTATTGCACAGTCTCCCGCCGGTGTATTATTACACAGTACCCGGTCAGTAAATTAGTACTGTGACACATATTATTATATTTTATAGTAAATATAATAAATCGGTGTCAGTGAACATTTTAGTAATATTTTTGGACATTTTGGAATTGCGTGCGCCCTACAATCAGTTAATTGGACTTATTCTTGTGTAGGGCGTTTTCAATCAGTATTTTGTAGATTTTATTGGAATTTTATTGGAAACTTTCATTGAATTTTTGGACACAAATACGCTACCTTCGGTGGTTATTTGTATTAATTTCATATTGCATGCACCCTACAATCGGTCAATTGGACTTTTCTTGTGTAGGGCATTGTTTATCAATATATATTTGCGAATTTTATATTTTTTGAAATTTTAATATTGTTCGAATTTCCAGCGGAATTTGTGGTCGATAATTGGATATTTTTTTGTAAATTAAATAGTAATTTACATAATTGTGTAGTTTAAATAGCGGATTTCAGGAATTTTGAATATTGTTTTAAATTTTCTATTACGATTTGCTTTGAAATTTGAATATAGTTTAATTTTAAATGGTGAGCAAATTAAATGGCAGTTTACTCGTACATTATTTTGGAATTTAAATATTGACTAAAAGTTCTTATTGCAATTTTTTAAGCAAATAGTTGTCAATTGAATTGTTGTTGGTATCGTTTGCAAAATTTCGTTTGTTTTTAAGATTTTGAATATTGTTTCAATTTTGGATTGAGATTTTAAATCAGCACGCTACAATTGGTAGCTTGATTATTCATATAAGCTTGATTATGATAAATTAATTTATTGGCATTATCCTTTGTGGCTACAAATTTGCTAGCTTTGTTTTATCCTGTGGTTACCATATTGTTGGTTTGATTTCTCTTTTTTTTGTTAATATGGTTTCACTCCTAAAGAAAAGACCCTCAGAGCTTCCAACTCTATCGTGAGATTCACTGCACATTTCGGTGCTATGAAGGAAGACGAACTTGACTTTTATGCTCTCGAAATTAGGAGTGAGGAAATTGAGAAATTGTGGAATAACTTTCAGGAAACTTTTAGTAAATGCCTCTCTTCAGTAGAAAATCCTGGAAATCTTAATTCCATATATGAGGAGTCGTATAAGAAATATATAAGGTGTTCTTCGATAATAAATTGTTTGTTGTCAAAGTTGAGTAGTTCTTCTAAATTGTCCCTGAACTCATTGAAAAATAGTTCGGTAGATTGCTTAACGGAACATTCAGGCGATATTTCTTCGGAAAAACAGTCTTGTGATATAAATGTTAAAAACAAGAGTTCGCCGCATCAAACCTCTCAAGATGTGGGCACGCAAGCGACTAGTTCCACAATATTTGGTTTTGGGAATCCTAGATTAAGCACGAGCTTTGTTATTAACTCTCAAAACTTTGATAACATTCACAATCTTGCGGTACCTTCTTGTGATATTGAGGTTTTCGATGGAAACTTTCTTAACTGGCCCACTTTCAGAGATTTGTTCAGTGCGGTTTACGTAGATAACCCCGGTTGACAGATATTGAGCGTTTGTGTCATCTGGTGAGTAAAACTAGTGGTGTGGCTCGAGAAATTGTCTCGAAGTTTCCTTTAACTCATCGGAGTTTCGATCTTGCGTCGAATGAATTGAATTCCACCTACGATAATCCACAATTGCTGGTACACAGCCAACTAAAATTATTATTCCTTCCTTCCTGTTTTGGATCAGGAAACCAGTCCGGGACAAAAGTCAATACAGCGTGGAATAAATAGTTGCCTTTCGGCAATGGCAATTTATGAAATACCTACGGATGCATTCTTGACAGAGAGAATACGAACTCTTATGTGTTCCATGAAATGAGAAGTTGTACTTCTTCTCCTCACACTTCACACAGTCCCAAATACTGTTCGACACCTTTTCGCTCGTCTTCTAATTCTTGTTGCGTTCTTTGTGCAGAGCAACAACACAAATTAAATGTTTGCCTGCGGTTCGTAAATTGTACGCCGTTGGAAAGATATAAATTGGTCAAAAGGCATCGTTTGTGTGTGAATTGTCTTCAGAGGTCAAAAATTGTAATAGTCGTTCTTGTCGCAAGTGTAATCAGAGGCATAACACTCTATTGCACAGAGATCGCTCTATGGTGAGCAGTCCGAGTCAAATGGTGACTCCCAGAAGTTCGAAGTTGTCAGCTTCAGCTTCCACCTTTCGGCCTAGAAACTTAAATAGTAGCACACCTAGCGCTCCGTCGACATCGGACGATAATTTAGTTCCTTCCACGTCAGTCAGTCAGGAAAAGTTCTATTGGGAACAGCGCTGGTGAATATCGTTCATCACGGTGCTTCTTTTACTGCTAGGGCGTTGATCGACCCCGCTTCTGAGTCGTCTCTCGTTTCGGAACGACTTCAGAAGGATCTAGGACTCCAGGTCCAATCTACTAAATCGTCAATATCTGGAGTTAACGATACTGTCACAGCTACATGTCATAAAAGTTGTTCGTTGAAACTTCGTAGTCGTGGTGACAGGTCGTCTATTTATGAAACTTCGGCGTTAGTTGTAGATTCGATATCGGGAAATCTTCCCACATTTTCGGTCACTTCGGACCTTAAGACGGATTTGTCGAATATAGTTTTGGCAGATCCTCAATTCGATAAATCTCGACCAGTAGATATTTTGATAGGAGCAGACTTGTACCCGAAAATAATTAAAAGTCATACGACTTTCGGCGGGCTCGCTGCTTGCTCAAAATACATCCGTAAAGCGTACGGAAAAATAGTTGTAAAGCGGCCCCAACCAAACATAACGAACGTTAGCTCACGTTGCACTATCGTTCGCGGGGTCCCTAATGGCCCTTTCGTAAGCCAGATCTACACTGATCTGCACCAACGGCTGGGTCCCTAATGGCCCTGCAGTCTCAGAGCCCTAATAACTCTGTAGTATCAGGGTCCCTAATGAGCCTGATGTACCATGGTCCCTAATGGCCATATAACCGCCGGGTCCCTAATGGCCCGGGTCCCTCATGGCCCACTCGTTTAGCATGTAAGAATGTTTTTTGAAGAAATGATATGCTAAAAACAAACAAAAAAATCAAAATTGTTTGAAAAAAAAGGTTATTGTTATGTTTTTATTAAGCTTTTAGACCTTTGGTATTTAAAGCAAATAAAACAAGAAGATTATTGCTTTTTATTCCCGACGTTTCGTCGCATTTTTGGCGACTTCCTCTGGGAATTTAAATAAAATAAGTTTATTTTTACATTACATCAAATCAGTCACAATAATGATTTACAAATATAAACTTACGATATATTAAAAATCGTTTATTTTAAGAAATAATGAATATGAAACCACCTTCAAATGAGTCTTCCACTGTTTATTTAATAGCAATCCCATAGCACGAACTGATGTTGTCGGTATCTTCTTTTAGATTTCTTTTCGACTCTCTCCTTGTCTAATATTGTGACATTTTCAAAGTCAGGAGAGTGGCCTGTACTCACTGCATGTTGTGCTAAGGCTGTTGTCTTTTTTTGTTTATCTATGTCAGTTTTATGTTCTCCTACTCTACTTCCTAACGTTCGTTTTGTTGTCCCTATGCAAATTTTTTGGCAACTCTCGTTCATTTTCCCTTTACAAGGGATTTGGTAAACCACGTTGCTTTGTTGTTGTTTGTCAATTCGACTTTTTGTGTTTGTGAATATTGTGTTTAGTGTTGCATTCGGCCGGTAGGCAAAGTTTATGTTGTTGGTTTTTATGACTTCTCTTAATTTTAGGCTGTCAAACAGACCAGGAATATAGGGTACAACGAAAAAATTTTCTTGTGGTTGCGTTTCGTTCATTTTACTTGTGTTTATATTTTTATTTGTTGTTATTTTTTCATGTTTCATTTTTCTTTTTGTTTCTTCTATCAAGGAATTGTTGATGTTGGTGGGGAAACAATTGTTTTTGAGAATATTCGTTATTATTTTGATGTTTTTCATGTGGAATTGTTCATCACTTATGTTTAATATTATATATATTAGACTCTTTGCCGTGTTGAAGATTTGTTATTTTGGCCTTGTTGCGTTGTAGTTCACTCTTCTTCCTGATGAGGTTTCATTGGTATACCAGTCAAAACAAATGCGGTCGTTGCTACGTTGTAGCATTACGTCTAGGTATGGAATTGCCCCATCATTTTCCAATTCTATCGTGAATTGTAATTTGTTGTGGTATTGGTTGAGGGTTTGCAAGATATCATCTGCATCTTCTTTGTTAATTATTGCTAAGATATCATCTACATACTTAACAATGTATTTGATACTTTTGTCTTTTTGTTTTAAATTGGAGATTGCATCTTCAAGAAGGTGATCTAACACTATGTCGGCTATCGTCGGCGATAGTGAATTCCCCATTGGCATTCCGAAAACCTGGTTGTAGATTTTGTTCTTAAACATAAAGTAATTATTGTCTTTGAGGCAAAATAGTAATATTTGGAAGAAAAGTTTTTTGGAGATAGTTGTATGTTCCTTTATTTGATTCCATTTTTCCATAATAATTTTGGTCGCTGTGTGTATAGGAATGTTTGTAAACAATGAAACCACATAGAAGGAGACTAAAATATCTGAACAGTTTAGTCTGATATTTTTAAGTCCTTGTTTCAACTGAATGGAGTTTTTTATATTGTACTCTTTCGAAGTAACGTTTTTTAGTATTTCACCTAAATATTTGGCTATTTGATAACAAGGCACATTTACAGAAAAAACAATGGGCCGTAAAGGTACATCTGGTTTATGGATCTTTGGTAGCCCGTATATCCGTGGAGCATTCGCTGCAGAGCATAATAACTTTCTCTTTTCAAAATAACTGATATTGTTATTCTTAAATAATTCCAAAACTAGATTATTATTAGTTTTTTGCAATTGTTTGTTGGGTCATTTCTGATAATTTTGTATGTGTGTTTGTCTTACAAGAGTGTTTGCATTTTTTGTGTATAATCTTCTTTATACATGGCCACGGTTTTGTTTCCTTTGTCAGCTTGTAATATTATGTCATCTTTATGGGTTTTAAGGAACTGTTTTGTGTTTTCATAAATCGCTGTTATAAATCTGCCTTCTGGTTGTGTTTTTGTTTCGTTTGAAACTATTTATCCTGTTAGAAATTTTTGCTCTACATATCTCTTTTTCATTTTCATCCAATTTTACTATACATTGTTCGATGTCAGCTATCGCACGCAAAGAAGAAAAATTTGTTTTTGTGACTGGTAACGCGAATTTCTTTCCCAATGAGAACAACCATTTACATTCAAATGGGAATTTCACATTCGTTTTGTTATCGAACCAATGATTATTGTATGTAAACCCAAATTTTCTAAAAGTAATTTCATCGCCAATTTTTTCCCACTAATAAATTAAAGTTGTTTTAATAAAATATTAAAACAACGACTATGGGATTAAGCCTGACTACTTTGAAAAACAAAATAGAAGTCGTCATCCCAAACAAAAAACGCCAAACCTCCTAAGTAATTTCTTTCAGTGGTTGTTCTGTGTTGTGTTTATTTGAAATAAAGAGTTTATCTTTGTTGTTGTATGTTTTGTGTGGTTTGGTATAATTCCATAACTTCGACATGACAAAAGAAATTTGAGTCTTTGTTGTTGTTGTGTCAGTCTCTTAAGTTCGTTGCTATATTCTTTCATTGTTCGGCAGGTGTTATTATCGTACTTGAGTGATATGTGCTGGAAATATCCTTTCATTGTGTTGCTTTGAAGTAATGCAGGTTTATGTTATTTAAATTGAATTCTCGGCTGGCTATCCGCTTTTTGGTTTGTTGTTGATTATTTGTTCAAGTTTAGTTTTTATTGTTATGTTTTTATTGAGCTTTTAGACCTTTGGTATTTAAAGCAAATAAAACAAGAAGATTATTGCTTTTTATTCCCGACGTTTCGTCGCTTTTTTGGCGACTTCCTCTGGGGAATTTGTCTATTTAAATAAAATAAGTTTATTTTTACATTACTTCAAATCAGTCACAATATTGATTTACAAATATAAACTTACGATATATTAAAAATCGTTTACATTAAGAAATAATGAATATGAAACCACCTTCTGTTTATTTAATAGCAATCCGATAGCACGAACTGATGTAAAAGGTTATTGCTCACGCCTGCACTATACTTCTTAATTACCTACATATAATCAAATTGTATTTGTGAAAACATATGGTTGTTCCAAGGGAGGCGGCAAATGTTTAAGATAGAATTGATTATTTCATTTAAATTGGTCCAATGAATTGCATAGACATATTCGTTGAAATCTCCTCATTCCCATTTATTACACCCCTGTAATAGTATGAGAGATTTCAACGAATATTCACTTGACAACAGCCCTCTTGAAGCATCTATGTATGCAGATGTCAACACAAAACCTAACTAATAAATTAAACAACAAGACAGATCGATCGGCCGCTTGAATCGCAAGCAAAAACATCGCGCTTTATTGTAAGCATCGTACATAACGTTGTACATTAAGTAGAAAAGGTAATATTGTTTACAATCAATATACACCGGCAATTGAGCCAAATCTTTTACTAAAACTATCGTGTTTTATTTTCTTATTCTCTTTCCATTTCTATTGACGGCCACTCGTACGCATTGGGAGTACTGATTTCTTGAAATCCAGTGGATTTTGGAGCGCAAGTGGTAACTTGGCATAAGAGGGATTTTACTCTTTGATACGAAAATAGAAAAAAAGTAAAAATACAGCATTTAAGGGGTGTTTACACTATCTATGAAAGTCATATGAAATGTCAAATTTGCTACCTGTGAATGTTGTACACATAGTAGCTTCGTTCCAGTACTTTTTTTAATGGTAAACGTGTCAAAAGAGAAAACCGTCGAAAATGAGCTCCACATACAAATTTTTCCAAATGGCAAAAACGTCATAAAAACTGGAACAAATGTTAAAGTCGCCGTGTCAGCCAATCCGAAGACGGAAAACATGTTGCACATTTTTCCCAAATTTGTCGTGTAAAAAGTTTATAAAGGGAAAGCTATAGAGTTGTACAATCTAGTTCATTTGAAAGATCTAGTTCAATAGCTCAGCTCTTTTAACTGAACTAGTTCAGTAATCTAGTTCATAGTTCACTATCCAGTTCAATCATTCGGATCAGAATCGTTCACGAGCTCTTAATCGTTCTCTTGATGAAAACACATACATACATACATCAAATAGGAACAAACATTAGAATAGTATAATTAAACTACAAAAATATTACATTTAGATATTTTCATTCCATTCATAAAGAAAGATTAAGTTTAGAAAAAACATCCTTCGAAAAAAATGTAATTACAATTTCATTTAAGTGGCTGGCAAAAAATCTTACGTTGTGTGTTTGTAGAAATTATCACTTTTTTCCTTTTTTATATCCAAAACAAGGCACATTGAATAGGTAATGGATTCGATATATTGGGATACGATGTGTTTAAAATGCTCTTACAATTTATTTTTATTACAATGGGGGATGACACTTCACATTGATCCAAAACATAAACAAAACTTATTACATTACGAAGGCGTCACTTAGCACAGAGGACGGCTTCACTTTATGTGAATGGCATACTGAACTAGATTGTGAATCGTTCGTTCGTTGATCGTTCTTTGTGGATCTTTCGGTAGGCGCTCAGTGAGCTATTGAACTATAATGAACTATATCGACTGATCTAGTTCATGCGCTCTTTTCAATGAATCGTTCAATTGAACTAGTCCGTTCATGAACTATACAACTCTAGAAAGCTATCCAGCGCCATTTTTGTTCAAAGAGAAGTGAACATTTTGCAACGTTTTTGGTGTACGGGAACGCATTTTGGGCAAAAATGTGTTAAATATGTAAAAACTTTTTAGTTCTGGAACGAAGCTAGTGTGACCACTATGAAAATTTTCATCTATCAAATTGATGTGGCAACTCATATGTACATTTTTCATTTAGGGACAGTGTTGCCGTTTTGGGCATTTTGGCCCAAATTTGGGCCGAATAAAAAATTATTTTTAATTTTGGGCCGATGGGCGGCCCAAATCCATTTTGGGCGGTTTTCATGCTAATAATATAATATTTTATAAAATAGCAAATATTAGTCTTTGGGCTATTATTACATGCTTACTTTTACTATTGGGTGGATTTCAAAACGTAAAATAAAGCAATGTGGTGGCATTAAAAATATAATTTTCACATTAAAAGATAATGCCAAGAAGGTCCTCCTAGTAGTTTAATTGTCACTTTTAACTTTTAGTTACCCGGGTTTCGAAATATATTTTTGGTGATACTTAAGTATTTGGTAAAGATTCATGCATTGCGTTCATAAATAAAAAAGTTCATAATAAATTAGTGGCAACGGTATCATGTCAAGCTAGAGTTTTTTTTCTATTTTTGGTATGACCTTAAGAATGAATTACAAGCAAATAGTTCAGGTTTATCCTATTTATACCCTAGTGTCAACTCAAATTGTCTTTTTTATAAAAAAATAATAAATAAAAAAGATCATCAATATATTGAAATTGACTACAAAAATAAATCGTACCAGCTCGAAACTTCATAAATATTTGTAGGAAAGCAGACAATTACATTTATGCACTCTTACTTAACAGAAAATGAAAAGTTTGAAATAAATTTTGCTGTTTTGGAGTTTTATATTAAATTTCCAGATCAAAATTATTAGAGAATAGACTATAAAAGTGACCCAAATACCCCCTTTATTACAACTCTTATTTTGTTATAGTTTGAATTTTGCGTACAGATTTATAGCGTTTCGGCTAACTTAAAGTTGAAAGTAATGATTAAAATTCTTCTTTTATTAAAGTGTGAAAATTACACTTTTTATGCATGCAAATTGGTTTTTTTTTTGCGTTTTCATATCCAACCAATAGTAAAAGAAAGGATGTAATAATTGCCCTTAAACTACTAAATACAATAACTCCATATAAGGTAACCTCAAACGAAGTTTTGCTTATTATGGAACCAGTAGTGCGATTCTCTAACTCATTTTTCGAGTTACCGACAAATGTCGGTAAAATTAAAATGCTTATAAATTCGGTAATTAACGATATTATTCGGAAAATTAGCGACCAATAAAAAGTAGTCGAAAAGTTCTACCGATATCAACAGTTTTGTCAACTTTCACTTGAAAATTTCATTCATATTTTTGCGTTTTTATATTACCGATTTTTGTCGGTAACTCAAAAAATGAGTTACAGAATCGCACTACAGGTATTACATTTTCCCAGACTGGAATTCGCTAAGACTCGGTGAAACTATACTTTCTTTCATCTCAAAGAACACATCTTATACTACCTTTGGAATTTTTGTTGTTGAAAAATAGTGCATATTCTTGAGGTAAATGGCTATCTGCGAAACCATATTTTTGTAAAAGCGTTTTGCGGTGCCAACGATATCTCGAAAACGGATGTCTCGCTTAAAGGCAAGCGTTTTATGTATTTAATAAGCTCACATGAATAATATAATAAGGTCATATGAAGATCGGTCAATTCGTTTTAGAGCTATCGGTGGCACCGACTTCAAAAACGCCGTTTCGAGAAACACGCTCTTAAAGTTTATATACTACATTCAAATCACAATAAATTGTTGCCTTCTAATCATTATATCTCAGACAATTTTTTGCGACATACTACCTTTACGTAAAAATAGACAATATGTTTCGATTTTTCTAAAAGTAATAAAAGGTATCTATGAGAAATATATATTTTTGTTTTAATTTGTAATGTTGGGCCGTTTTAGGTCGTTTTGGGCCGTTTTTAGGAAAATTTTGGGCCGAAAAAAATTTTTCGAACGGCAACACTGTTTAGGGAGCGCTCTATTCGGCCATGTATTTTCGTATGCAGTTGAGAAATTAATTGTTAGAAGAAAACAATTTTACAAAAAATGAAGGAAATAGGTAAAGAAAACGAAAATGTGAGAGCAATTAAAGTTTTGGCTTAAATTTCCTTTAGAGGCACCTAAGGTAGGAAGGCCATATTTGCACCATAGGTAGTCCTTTCTATTCTGATTCCAACGGTGTATAACTTTTGTCCCGGAAATGTATACTTCCCCAGATATAGGCCTCGAAAGTTCCACCAAAACCCCAAGTTGGACTTAAGTTAAACACATTCCCGAGGATTGCGTATGTCCATAGGAGAAAGTCTTAAATACCCGGCTATATACAGAAAAAATTGAAAATTTAGGAAAAAATGTTGTTCCCGTTGTTGAGATTTGCACCTGTCTATAAGAGAAAGTCTTAAATCCCCGGCCGAATGCCGGCTATTTAGAGAAAAAATTAAAAATTTAGGAAAAAGATTTGTTCCCGTTCCCGAGATTTACACCTGTCCATAAGAGAAAGTCTTAAATCCCTGGCCGAAGGCCGGCTATTTAGAGAAAAATTGAAAAAAAAAATCTGTGATCTATTTCTCGGGAAGTGTGGACTTCCCCCATATAATTGTATTCCTGTGTTGGAGGAGACGAGACTTACCAGTAATAATAAAATTTTCATACGATACGAATTTAGTAAATATGTTTAAAGCGGGGCACTCACCTATCAGTCTGCCCTACAGCATTTGTGATAGTATGTGTAAATTTTCGAAAATTTGAGAATGTATGTGTGAGTTTTTGAAGACTGATGAAAATCAAAATAGTTTTGATTTCAAAATGAATCAGTCTGGATGAATTGTGTTTATTTTCAAATTGTCAATACACAATTTTCAAAAGCAAATACTAATGTTTGTGAAGGAACAAAGAAAAATTTTGAATTAACTCATTTTTGGAGGAAAATTTCAAGATTTGTTATGTGTGCTTTTAGGGCGTCCGCTTTAGCCACCAGACTAGCTTGAGACATCTCAAAGGCGGCATGGGGTCTCAACCCGCCAAAACAGGACTCACACACAAACATTGAATGAGGGTGAATTTTCTTTCCTACCTTCACATTTACTTACTTTACGAGAAAACATCCACACACGGGTCTTGCTGTCCCGACCCTACACTGGCCCACCCTACCATGGTCCAGATGGTCCTCATCGATAATCTCTCCTGGACCCCATTAACCACACACTCAACTTCCCACACTTACCTCATAGCGTTCCCCACGCAATCACAAACAATTAGCAACACATCTTAATTAATCTTCAACACTACATTAGACAATTTATTAAAATTAAATTTTCAATAGAAATTCCCTTTGTTTTCCTTACACAATAATTGAACAATAATTTTTTTTGATGAACAAATTAGGAGAATAATACCTAGACTTATCTCTCACGACTTCAGGCTCAATTTCTAAGGCTTTCCAATAGGATTAAGCTTTTTCCTTGTTCTTAGTGCCCACTACCGGCACAAGCGCTTTACTCTACACAACCACTAAAAGAGCTCTCTTACCAGTTTGCTTTTGCCGTTCCTCTGCTCACGGCTCGCTAGAAAATACAAAACTTCAATCTCCATAAAAGACGCAAAAACTATAATTAAAATAATAACAAAAATACATATTTTATGTCGTTAGATTTAAGTGTGCCGTAGTAGATAGCTATTTAATAGTTTTTCTTTATATAATTTTTGTATTTGTAAGGAATATTAACTCCAGGAAGACTAAGAGTGTAGGGTTACCTCAAATCACCCATCGACGAAATAATTATTTTTTTTTTTTGGTCAGGACCATATATTGACGTCCTAAAATTCCCATCTAACAGAGCTCTATTAGGTAGGCGTTCAGAATAACTCCAGTTGGCCGAATTGGCATCATATTTTTTTAGTCGTGTAGTGATGTATGGTAATCCGAGTTAATGACTCGTTATACCGTATACTGGTGTTAGTGTTTCAGATAGTTATTACCTTTTTTTTGTGTTCGAGTTAAGATTACTATTATGCGTTAGGTTTAAGACCCAAATTAAATGGGAATAAATGCTTTTATGTTTAAATGTTTGATATTAAGATGAAACTTTAAGTTTTTTTTTTTGTAAGAGAGTGAATTAGGGTGTATGTAATGGCGAGGTAAGTGTGTGTGGGTTTCGGGGCCCTTTAATATTGATGTTGTTTTTTTGGACAAAAGGGTCAAGGCAGGGCGGGCAATGTGTGGGAGCAGAAACACCAAGTTCCCTTGTCATGGTTGTATGTCGTGTTGTGTTTTGATTTTTGTTTTGTTTGTTTTCGTGTCTCATTTTTCAATTGTTCGACCCCTAGGGCTGACGGTGGAAGGGTTGAGAACCCCCTGGAAGGGAAAGCCCCGACTGAGTGTAGTTGGAACCCCACCGTAGCGCCGCATTAGGCGGTACGCAACAGATTTCGTGAAATGACTGAAGGCTCGGCTACACACTAGTCATGCACACACATACAAAAAGGGTTCATCGGCCCGACAGCATAACTGATAGGTGGTGCCCAGCTTAACTTAAGTCTGACATAGGGATTTTCCGGAACTTTCGAGGCCGATATCTCGGGAAGTATACATTTCCGGGACAAAAATTATACATCTAAAGTTTGTTCCAAAGTTTTTAACAATATAAATTGTGTTATTTGCGTGATTTATATATTGTGGTCATATGAAATTGTATCCTAGTGTGAACGCAAAAACTAAAAGTGGTATGGACTTTGTCAAACATAAAGGATGTCGAATGGATAAAGAAGTGACAGACTTTTAGTAAACTTTGGCAGGATAACAGTTGATAACCAAAACAAAAACATTGGCGCCAATGCGTGAAAGAAAAACTTACTCCAAAGCAATGAAAAACTTCTTCAATTTTAAGCAAAATAAATAAAAAATAATTAATATATTAATAAAACAATCAATAAATATAGGTGAATCGTAATATTTATAGTATTTTTCCACAAAAATAAAATAAACATTGAGCAGCTGACCATTAGCAGATGTTTAAAAAACAGCTGATCGAACTTTCTAAATGTTGCTGGAAAAATTCTTTCAGCAACTTTTAGCAATTTCTCAGCAAACAACTGTCAAAATTGATCTCTCACTTCGCTATCTTTTACTGAACTTTGGTTAAAAATACAGCATTTAGTAACATTTCGTAATAATTATTAAAAATTATCACGTAAAAAGACACACCTAATATAAAAATTGTCATATTTCCTGTGTATAATACTAACAAAGTGCAAAAAAATTTATGTATCATAATAGCACCAATATTAGAAATTTTTATTGATAAATGGTATGTTCCAGAACTGTTCCAGAATCTACAAAATTTTACTATTTTTTTTTGATAGCATAAGGGAAAATTTTTATCGTACTAAAATTTTGTAGATTCTTGCAGGTTCTAGAACCGGCACAAGTTGTGTTCCAGAATCTGAAACTAGTACTTCTTGCACTATTTTGCCAGAAACGCGTTCTTGTACCAAACTCGCACTTCTCTTAATACAAAAATGGAGCAAAAATAAAATTTTCTGCTATACAAATTTGACCGAGTAGAAACTAGCAGCTTGTTCGCTGTCATCTGATTGCCTGATACGTTGCAATTGCTGTCATTTTTTCAATTTGTATAGGAAGGTATTTTTTGACTTTTCGCTCATTTGCTAATTTTACCACGAAAAAGTACAGGAAGTCAATGAAAAATTAACATTGTAACAAAGTAATGTATTTATTTTTTTCTTTGTTTGCCCTTGGTCACACTAGCGAGTTTCTTGAAACGAATAATAGCAAGAGACAACATCGCAAACACAGAAAACCATGTACAGCTGTATCACTACCTCATACCCCTCGTCTATAAACTAGAAGTCGCCATGTGAAACAGTGCTAATGTGACCTTCGACTTTACAAATTTTGATATTAAAATTTATTATTGCATAAATTCGCCATCTACCTTGTTTATTGTGATACGTGAAAAGTGTTGCAACTTTTGGTACTTTTTAGGCAAAAACAGGGTTGTATATCATGAGTACTGTGATTTCGATGTTGATTTACTGAAATCACGAAATGAGATGATTTCATTTTTGTATGCAAAATCATGGTAAATTTTGCTTGATTTCGCTCAAAATCACGAAACGATGCCGAGTATAAACCAAGCATAAGAAAATTTAGCGTAAAGGAACAAAGATGTTACTTTTTCTCAAATCTGATTGGTTGATTTGAATTTGCTGACGTTTTTATTTGTTTTTTGTGCAGCATACTATCGGGCTCACCTTTACAGCGTGTTTTTGTAAAAAGTTTTTGCCCATTCGTTAGTCGATTTCATGAACGAAGACACAATGTGGTTTTCATAGCGATTGACGTTTGTATTCGTGTGACATTCGAATGAAAGCTTTTTATTTTCGTATTCTTTGGGTTTCGTAACAAAATCAGACGAACGAATACGTCAAAATTAAACGAATGGAAAAGACCTATCGTTTTGAATGAAAATTAAATAATTTGAATAATAATAGGCACAAAACATACGAAAACTGGAAGGTAATGCAATTTTATTTATTTCCACATCCGTATCATCATATTATCACAATTCTTTTTCGACAAATTTGTTTACTTTTTTTTCTTATTTGTTGTTTGTCATCTGTTTATTGGGGTTGCCATCAAGTAACACATATTACGTACATATGCCTATGCAAAATTCACAAAATAAGTATTATGGAAACCCTGACATATAAACGCTTTTCTGAAATAAGCTGTGTTCCAGAACTAAAAAGTTTTTACAATTTTTACGACTTTTACACATTTTACTCGAAAAAGCGTTCCCGTACACAAAAAAGTTGTAAAATGTTCACTTCTCTTTAAACAAAAATGGCGCTGAATGACGCTCTCTTTAAAAACTTTTTACACGACAAATTTGGGCGAGTAAAAAAATAGTAACATGGTTGCCGGCGTCTGATTGGCTGATACGCCGACTTTGACATTTGTTCCAGTTTTTTTGACGTATTTTCCATTTTTCCGTTCCCGAACTATTTCAAAAAACTTGTGTGTGAGAACAATTTTTTTGCAGTTCTCTCTTTTACGAGATTTACCATTAAAAAGTACGGGAACGAAGCTATAGACGAAAGCTTTTAGATAAAAACGAGTGGTTCGTAAAATTTTACAAGAACCAAATTTTAAACGTATACGTTTTAGTATGAGCGGTTCGTTTGACAAGCAAACATTTTTACAGAAACAGGCTGTTTTAAATAGAACACATCGTTTCTTTTAAACTTGTAAGAATGAAAAAAACTTGTAAGAAAACAAATAAACTTAATGTTGTACACGTAAAATGTCAAAAATAACTACGTATCAACTTTTTATCGGAGTAGTGGTGTTCTTCCTGTCAAAAGTGGTGTTCCTCAAGCTTCGGTGCTGGGGCCACTTTTGTTCATTATTTTTGTTAATGATATTAGTTGTGTCTTTTTACTTTTTCAGTAATAATTATTCAGTAACTTCTTTTCAGAGAGTAAGAGAGATTTTGCTCTTTGATACGAAAATAGAGAAAAATGTAAAAAGACAGCATTTAGTAAACTTTAGCAAGATAACAGTTGATAACCAAAACAAAAACATTGCCGCCAATGCATGAACGGAAAAATAACTCCAATTAATAAAAAATTTCTTCAATGTTAAGCAAAATAAATAAAAAATATTTAATGTATTAATAAAATAATCAATAAATAAACCCGAGTCGTAATATTTATAGTATTTTTCCACAAAAAAAAAGATAAACATTGGGCAACTGACCATTACCAGATGATTAAAAAACAGCTGATCGAAGTTGCTAAATGTTGCTGGGAAAAATTCTTTCAGCAACTTTTAGCAATTTCTCAGCAAGCAACTGTCAAAATTGTTCTCTCTCTCTTCGCTCTCTTTTACTGAACTTTTGTGTAAAAAGACAGCATTTAGTAACATTTCGTAATAATTATTACAAATTATCTCGTAAAAAGACACAGCTATTTGTTCTAAGTTGCAAAGTTGGTGCTTTTCATTTGCTTTTGCATATTGTTACGGAATTAGATTTAACTAATCTCCGTGTAGACGTTGTTTTAATCCCCGATACGATTTGTACCAAATAAAACAGGGTTCGTTTTAGATTACCTTTCTACAATGCTTTATTTACTTTATTACACTTATTCGGAACCGACTTTAATTACTAAGCACACAGCAAGTCTCTAGTTAGCACGCAGCTATTCGTTAACCGATCTGTTCAGTTCAACGCTTAAAACACAACTACTCCGTCATTGCCATTTCCCCGGTATTTATACCCCAAAGTCTCCCTGTTCTAGAGTCCTCCAGAACACATATGGCAACATCTCGAATCTGTGCAGCGAACACACAGACGCACATTCGCACTAAGCGAACAACCATACTCACATACATACATGGGGGTATACAATTGGACGACAAGCACAGTAATGACGTAACTACAACAACAAACAAGTGCAATAAAGAAGTAACAAACTAAACAATAATTACATGATTGTGGCAAAACAAAACAAAAGCACATTAATGAAAGGCAAAGAACATCTAGAATAATGAAGATAATTCTACATGATAATTGTTGTTGCTTAAATAAAGTAACTGCGTAATAAAACTTTACGTTACAATTCAAATTTTTAAATTAACGGAAATTAAACTAAATTAACTTAAACCTATCAGTTCCATTCGTAACATTGCCTCCCGCTTAAGCCTGTTCGTCCCGAATAGGCACAGTTCCCTCTCTGTGGTATGGGCATTGGTAACACTGCCTCCCGCTTAAGCCTGTTCCTCTTGACTAGACGCAGTTCTCGTTCCGTAGTGGTGGCAACCGATTTAGATGTACCCTCTCTCCAGGAATCTTGACGTTATACCTTCTTTCTTTGTGGTCACCTTCCTAAGTGCCACCTGGTCTTCATCGGACTTGTCCTTCCTTGTTGTACGGCCGCTTTTCGATGGACGTTTCCTCGACGTACATCTTCGCTTTTTCCTCCTCGTTGCGAGATTTTTCCGCTTTCGTACTGGCCATTTTTCGGCGGCTTCCACCTTCAGCGTACGGACATCTACAGCGATTTCGTCAGATTCTGCGCTAGGGCGACACATGCTTTTCTTCTCTTTGTAGCCCACATTAATCGGTATTTCCACATTGGACCAAGTCATCACACGGTGCTTTATGTCCAGGTTTATATCGAAGGCAATCATGAAGTCTACACCAAGTATAACTTCGTCCACAATATCGGCCACTACAAAATCGAAATTTACCGATTTTCTACCCATGCTCAGCCTTTGGTAGGCCTTTCCATGCACCGTTGTAGTCTCGCCTGTGGCCGTCCGCAATTTGACTCAATTTAACGGCAATACCTTCCCCTTTACCAAATCCGGTCAAATAATGGACTTTGTTGCAAATAATGGACTTTGTTGCATAGGTGTCCAATGTCAAGGTACGCAATACACCATTGACGAAGCCTTTAACCGTTAGGTTGTGATTCTCCTGCTGGACTATGGCTATAGAAATTGTGGGACCATCGTTTTCATCCCCTGCCAGCGGCGCCTCGTGATTGACGGAATTCATTTTATTCGATTCACCTGATGTCTCTCTTTCCAGATTCTTGGCCACCGGTTGGTCGTCGCTTTTTGAAGGCGGTGAGGTGGATCTGAGCCTTGGTCGTTGCAATATGCATTCTCGTGCAATGTGTCCAGCTTTACGACAGTTGTAGCAAGTCTTTCTCGTTTTACCAGCCCTTCGTTTCACTTTACCTACTACCTGCATTAGTGCATCTTTCATTAGTTCGACAACGGTCTGAGGATTGTTGTCCTCAACTTCCAGCCTCTGCACATTGCAAGCCTGAGGTTTCACCATTGTCTCTTGCTTATGTCCGCCACCGTACTTAGGTTCAAGAGCAGCCATTATATCTCCATAACTGTTTCTAGAAGCGGCGGGAATATTCTGTAATACGTCAGCAGCACCGCCCTTCAATGCCATAAGTAGTCGAACCGCCTTTTCGTTATCGTTCCACGAATTTCTCGAAGCAACCGTCTCAAATTGTAATTTGAAGACATCAAACGATGTAGATCCGTCGAATTCAGGAGGCTTGATTTTCAGAGTGTTATCAATAACTCGCACTGGTCCTCCTTTGATTTTCAGTTCAGACATTTTCTTTTCCAGATTCACAATCTTCTCGTCGTGGGCCAGAAATTGCCTATCCAATTTCTTTAAATGGTTTTCCATAACCTCGAATCACTTTCCAATAACTTGCGTAATATTATCGAGTCTTTCGCTGATTTTTGCCTCTAATTCTTCCAATTTTTCGTCGAATTCCTCCGTCAGACATTTGAAGCTTTCATTTATTGCAATAGATTCCTCTTCCATTCTCTTACTAAATTCCTTCGCCAACGTTACTGCAATAACTTTTGCAACCTCCGTATAACTCGGAACCGCGTCTGAAGTTTCATCTCTAATATCAATCTCATATTCGTCGATGTTCATTCCACGGCGCTCGAACTCTTCCAACAAGCATTTTTGTAGTTCGGCCTTGTTGTCAGTAGAACACAACTCCAACTTACTTAGCTCCTTCTTCAAATCTTCCTTTCGTAGATCCTTGAACTTCATCTTCATTGTAGGATTATCGTAATCTCACTTCCTGACACCAATTGTTACGGAATTAGATTTAACTAATCTCCGTGTAGACGTTGTTTTATTCCCCGATACGATTTGTACCAAATAAAACAGGGTTCGTTTTAGATTACGTTTCTACAATGCTTTATTTACTTTATTACACTTATTCGGAACCGACTTTAATTACTAAGCACACAGCAAGTCTCTAGTTAGCATGCAGCTATTCGTTAACCGATCTGTTCAGTTCAACGCTTAAAACACAACTACTCCGTCATTGCCATTTCCCCGGTATTTATACCCCAAAGTCTCCCTGTTCTAGAGTCCTCCAGAACACATATGGCAACATCTCGAATCTGTGCAGCGAACACACAGACGCACATTCGCACTAAGCGAACAACCATACTCACATACATACATGGGGGAATACACGACAAGCACAGTAATGACGTAACTACAACAACAAACAAGTGCAATAAATAAGTAACAAACTAAACAATAATTACATGATTGTGGCAAAACAAAACAAAAGCACATTAATGAAAGGTAAAGAACATCTAGAATAATGAAGATAATTCTACATGATAATTGTTGTTGCTTAAATAAAGTAACTGCGTAATAAAACTTTACGTTACAATTCAAATTTTTAAATTAACGGAAATTAAACTAAATTAACTTAAACCTATCAGTTCCATTCATAACAATATAATATGAATTTGCTCTTTGTTGGGGATGTTAGATTTTCACCTACACTCATGGTGGAATAGTGGAACAGATCTTGCCTTGCCCATCAATGTAAGACAAAGATTAGCCCATGCTCTATATATATTTTTTGAATTTATTGCCTTCTGATGAGCGTAAGGTTATTTTATCTCAAATTTTAATTTTTTTATATTATTGTACTAAAGTCTTTTTGATATACATAACTGTTGGGGGTAGTGTCAACATGCATAAATGTAATATAATTTAATTCTTTTCTATTGGCACGATGACTTGAATTAATGTAAAGTTGTTTATGAAATAAATAAATGTTTTGTATGTATCTACAAAAATGTTCGCCTTTGGTTATGAATTTTGACATTTCAAATCGTTGTTTTTCTCTGAATCCGCTTGCTGTAGGACCTGTAATTGGGCCATGATGTCAACATTTGTATAAAAGGCGAAAAGCAAAACAATTCGCATTGGCATATGAACATCGCGGCAAAATTATTTGACCAATCAAAACACAGAAAACACGAATCATATGATTTTTGTTCTGATTTTGCATGACGAATTCCTAGTTTTTTTGACGTTTTAAATTCGACCAGCTGGCCTGACACATCTACCTAGGTAATTGTGCCATGAATAATACCAACTGATGTCTTTATTTGTTGGCAAAACATTATTTTGAACAAAAATAAATAACAAATATTTCGCTTCTTTAAAGAATATCTGTGTACTACATCTTTATTTAAGCTTCGCGAAGAATATTTTATCGTTTTCTTCTCACTTTTGTGGATATTTCGCGCAAAAAAATTTTTGACAGCAAATGAAGACTACCTCTGAATTCGCATTTTGAATCACCTAATAAATCCACTGGATTTCAAAAGTCAATTCCATTGTGTGTATGTCAATAACTCCTCATAAAGAAGACTAACCATGGCAATAAAGCGGTTTTTACACGGTCCGCTTTTTACATATTTTTGTAAGTCGGCTTTTACACAGTGTCGTTTTGACGACACCATATCGAAGTTTCCGTTTTGATGTTCATTCGTACATGTTTTCAGGGTGGGAAAATGTAGTGGCAAAGATGGGAAGAAAGCGTACGGAAAAGTATTATTGATGTGAATTCATACACAAAATAATTCTTTTATTGCACTCATTTATTGTCTTTCTTACCTGCAATGATGTTTTTCATCAGAATCAATCTATACACATATTTTGTAATCTCAATTTCAACATATTTCATTAAAACATTTTTGTACATTCGGTACTTGAATAGTACGCTTAGGTAAAGATGTACCATTGGCACAAAAATCCCCGAAAATGCAACCCTACTTACAAAAATACGAATGAAGCGAAAACGGAGAGCAAGAAAGGACGTCGTCTCCGTGACGAAAGTATACTGTGTAAAAGCCGACTAATTCCTCCTGCACGGCGAAATTCGTTTTCCGTAGTTTTCGTTATTAATAGCTCTGTTCCTTTACGTGCAAGAATCTTCAAGTTTTACCACTTTTTACTTGAAAACCGTTCCTTTACATCAGACACCATACAATTCATATGAGCGCAGTTTGTAACTTTTACTACTTTTGCCGGTTTTACCACAGACAAAACAGCTGCATTCCTTTTATTGTTCATGAACTATACAACTCTAGTTTGCTGGGAATTATCGTGTCTGTGTGTTGTGTGCGTGTGTATGTGTTTTTGCGTGCGTGTGTATACGTAAACAAATGACGCAAAAAGCAAATATATATATATATATATATATATATATATATAAACTACATTTATTTCTAGGATTTCGTAAAATGAAATCACATAATGTGCTAATTTAAAAAGACTTTAGGTCAGGTTCTATAAATTGTGAAAAACGAGGCTTGGGTGTATTTGCTTATTCTGTCTAAATATACAACAGGTTGTACTGTTTATTTAATTTGTTGAATTATTAACTAAAAACGCGAAAAATATATGGGGCTTTTTACAGAGTCAGCTTCTGTATATGTTCAAAAGTTTGTTTCATCACAATATTGATGAATTTCATTTCAATAAATGTTGTAGTAAAAAGGTTCATTCCGACTGAATTTTAATATGTTTCAAATATTTTGGCATATTTTTCAAAACAATACGCATGACACACCTGCTCAAAATAATATACAAAACTTGTAGAACGGTTATATTTATTTAAAGAAATTGAGAATATGTTTTTTCTCATCAACAAACAACGCAAGTTTCATTTAAAATTAATTAAGTATAGGGAATGTTTCAACTAAGGGCAGTATATTTGCTGCTCATAATAGTACGTTTATGTATAACCGGGTTTAAAATGTCAATTCCTTCCCAGCAAAAAAGTTTGGAAGTAGTGCAATGCAGAGTTATGATTTCAATACATCTTTCGATGCAGTCCACACGGAGTTATGAAAATGCACTGCGCTCGATACATTTTGGAAGCACTCGTTTAAAGATCCCTATCCAAGCAAGCCTACAGCCGCATTCTTTTTTTTCTGAACACAAGAAAGAGTGTTAAAAGCAGAGTAGAGGAAGTAAACTTAGTTACGATCAAATTTAATGGACAGTTTTTATAATTTGTGTTAATATAATATAATAAAGTTAATATTGTTACGGAATTAGATTTAACTAATCTCCGTGTAGACGTTGTTTTATTCCCCGATACGATTTGTACCAAATAAAACAGGGTTCGTTTTAGATTACGTTTCTACAATGCTTTATTTACTTTATTACACTTATTCAGGACCGACTTTAATTACAAAGCACACAGCAAGTCTCTAGTTAGCACGCAGCTCTTATTTAACCGATCTGTTCAGTTCAACGCTTAAAACACAACTCACTCGTCATTGCCAGTTCCCCTGCATTTATATCCCAAAGTCTCCCTGTTCGAGAGTCCTCTAGAAAATGTCTGGCAACTCCTCGAATATGTACAACGAACACACAGACGCACATTCGCACTAAGCGAACAACCAGACTCACATACATGGGGGATGATCAATGACGTAATTACAACAACAAATAAATGCAAGAAAAGAAGTAACAAACTAAACGATAATTACATGATTTTGGCAAAACAAACAAAAGAACATTAACAAAAGGTAATGTAACGACTAGAATGATGAAGAGAGTTCTACATGGTAGTTGTTGTTGCTTAAATAAAATAACTGCGTAATAAAACGTTACGTTACAATTCAAATTTTTAAATTAACGGAAATTAAACTAAATTAACTTAAACCTATCAGTTACATTCGTAACATTGCCTCCCGCTTAAGCCTGTTCGTCCCGAATAGGCACAGTTCCCTCTCTGTGGTATGGGCATTGGTAACACTGCCTCCCGCTTAAGCCTGTTCCTCTTGACTAGACGCAGTTCTCGTTCCGTAGTGGTGGCAACCGATTTAGATGTACCCTCTACTGCGTCAGCTTTGGACTTCTGCTCTTCTGGACGTTGCTTTCTCTCCAGGAATCTTGACGTTATACCTTCTTTCTTTGTGGTCACCTTCCTAAGTGCCACCTGGTCTTCATCGGACTTGTCCTTCCTTGTTGTACGGCCGCTTTTCGATGGACGTTTCCTCGACGTACATCTTCGCTTTTTCCTCCTCGTTGCGAGATTTTTCCGCTTTCGTACTGGCCATTTTTCGGCGGCTTCCACCTTCAGCGTACGGACATCTACAGCGATTTCGTCAGATTCTGCGCTAGGGCGACACATGCTTTTCTTCTCTTTGTAGCCCATATTAATCGGTATTTCCACATTGGACCAAGTCATCACATGGTGCTTTATGTCCAGGTTTATATCGAAGGCAATCATGAAGTCTACACCAAGTATAACTTCGTCCATAATATCGGCCACTACAAAATCGAAATTTACAGATTTTCTACCCATGCTCAGCCTTTGGTAGGCCTTTCCATGCACAGTTGTAGTCTCGCCTGTGGCCGTCCGCAATTTGACTCCATTTAACGGCAATACCTTCCCTTTTACCAAATCCGGTCTAATAATGGACTTTGTTGCACCGGTGTCCAATGTCAAGGTACGCAATACACCATTGACGAAGCCTTTCACCGTTAAGTTGTGGGACCATCGTTTTCACCCTCTGCCAGCGGCGCCTCGTGATCGACGGAATTCATTTTATTTGATTCACCTGATATCTCTCTTTCCAGATACTTGGCCACCGGTTGGTCGTCGCTTTTTGAAGGCGGTGAGGTGGATCTGGGCCTTGGTCGTTCCAATATGCATTCTCGTGCAATGTGTCCAGCTTTACGACAGTTATAACAACTCTTTTTCGTTCTAGCAGCCCCTTGTTTCACCCGCATCAGTGCATCTTTCAGCAGGTCGACAACGGTCTGGGAATTGTTGTCCTCAACTTGCAGCCTCCACACGTTGTAAGCTTTAGGTTTCACCAGCATCTTCGCGGTTTCTTGGGCCAGGGCAAATGACACGGTTTCTGCCAATGTTCCTATCGGTGCCGCATACGTCGCAAATTTTACCTCTGGATCACGAATACCACTAGCAAATGTCTCAATCTTTATGCGGTCCACCAATGGATGTCTCTCCTGGATATGCCAACTGCGCCAACCGCTCTATATCAGCCGCAAAGTCTTGTAAGGTCTCATTTGGCTTCTGGACTCTTCCCCTCAGTTCCATTCGGTAGATCTCTTGCTTGTGTTCACTACCGTACTTACGATCGAGAGCAGCCATTATATCCCCATAACTGTTTCTAGAAGCGGGGGGATACTCTGTAATACGTCAGCAGCATCACCCTTCAATGCCATAAGGAGTGATACCGCCTTTTCGTTGTCGTTCCAAGAATCTCTAGCAGCCACTGTCTCGAACTGTAATTTGAACACATTGAAAGAGGTAGAGCCGTCGAACACTGGAGGCTTAATTTTTAACGCGTTATGGATAGCTCTCACTGGACCGCCTTTAATTTCCAGTTCCGACATTTTCTTTTCTATGCCCAGAATCTTCTCATCTTGAGCCAGAAATTTCTCGTCAACAGACAAAATCTTTTTATCCAACTCTTTAATTTGTACCTCCACGTTCTCTACTCTCTTTTCAATCTCCATCGTGATATTCTCGAGTTTCTCGTTAATTTTTCTAGAATTCTCTTCCAACTCCTCTTTTAAGTTTCTTGAATTTTCTTCAAACATCCTAGAATTCTCTGCCATTAAGTTTTCGGTGATTTTTCTAGAGTTCTCTTCTAACTTTTCCTCTAATTTGTTGTCGAATTTGGCAAATCTTTCCTCCAACTTTCTGGAATATTCTTCACTCTTTCTGGAATTTTCTTCCATTTTAGCATCTAATTTCTCCATCATTTTACTGGAATTTTCTTCATTCTTTCTAGACATCTCTTCTAACATCTTACTGTTGTCAGATTTCATTTCCAGCATCATCATAGCCAGCATTGATTTCAAATCGTCACCCCTGGCAGCTACCGACGAAATTTCCTCAACGCTGGATTCGCCCTTTGCCGATAACTCGACTTCCTCCTTACCGTCGAACTCATATTCATCGATGTTCATTCCACGGCGCTCGAACTCTTCCAACAAGCGTTTTTGTAGTTCGGCCTTGTTGCCAGTAGAACACAACTCCAACTTGCTTAGCTCCTTCTTCAAGTCTTCCACTCGTAGATCCTTAAACTTCATTGTAGGATGATCGTAATCTCACTGCTGACACCAATTGTTACGGAATTAGATTTAACTAATCTCCGTGTAGACGTTGTTTTATTCCCCGATACGATTTGTACCAAATAAAACAGGGTTCGTTTTAGATTACGTTTCTACAATGCTTTATTTACTTTATTACACTTATTCAGAACCGACTTTAATTACAAAGCACACAGCAAGTCTCTAGTTAGCACGCAGCTCTTATTTAACCGATCTGTTCAGTTCAACGCTTAAAACACAACTCACTCGTCATTGCCAGTTCCCCTGTATTTATATCCCAAAGTCTCCCTGTTCGAGAGTCCTCTAGGAAATGTCTGGCAACTCCTCGAATATGTACAACGAACACACAGACGCACATTCGCACTAAGCGAACAACCAGACTCACATACATGGGGGATGATCAATGACGTAATTACAACAACAAATAAATGCAAGAAAAGAAGTAACAAACTAAACGATAATTACATGATTTTGGCAAAACAAACAAAAGAACATTAACAAAAGGTAATGTAACGACTAGAATGATGAAGAGAGCTCTACATGGTAGTTGTTGTTGCTTAAATAAAATAACTGCGTAATAAAACGTTATGTTAAAATTCAAATTTTTAAATTAACGGAAATTAAACTAAATTAACTTAAAACTATCAGTTAGATTCGTAACAATATTCTTGTTTTACACGAATAAGCTATGTATTTTATTTATTTTGGGATATTTGCAATGGCTTGCATTTTATAACATCTTTAGACTGCATTTAAATTCAATCCAAAATACTACATCAAAGGCTGTGATTTGGATCGAAAATGGAGTGCATCCTAGCTGTGTGCCGTGGAAACAAAATGGAGTGCATCCTAGCTGCGCGCTCTCTTGTAAAATTCATAAGTGAATTCATAGGAAAAGATGTACTCCAGCGGATGCAAACTTTTTGTTGGGTTTGCTTATATTTCAAATAAATCCTCATAAAGAAGGTTAACCCTGCAAAAGGCTATAATATAAACATGGCCTAATAATAGCTACACTTCAGTTATAGTAGGAAATAATTAACGTTTATTAATTTTTCATATATATTGTTGAAAATAATACAATCGAATTTTACCCCTACCTCTTTCCTAACAAACAACAAAAATAAGAATCCTTCATTTTCGATAGCAATTATCGTTGAGTGGAGTTGCCAGTTGTCAAAATTACTTTATGTATGGCAATCTTCAACTCAAGTTGCGAATCTCAGTTGACGAACCGGCTATTTTTCAGCAAATCCAAATATTCTACAAAATTGTTCGTCATAAAATTTTACTATAGGTCTCAGAACACACCAAAACTGTAAATCTTATGTAATCGCCAGGAATATTTAAAAATGAAGAACAAGTTTTAGGGTTAAAGTCCGACTTCATCTGAGTTTATTCAAAATTGTCCCTCAAAACATAATTTTAGAGAGATGACATCAAAGACAAAAAAATTCTTCGTCAAATTTCACTATGGGTCACCAAAGAAATGAAATATATATTTACATTATATATCATGAAAATATCAGTATCAATTTTGCTGAAAACTTGGGGGTCGATTGTCGATAGCAATTATCGTTGAGTGGAGTCGTCAGTTGTCAAAATTACTTTATGTATGGCAACCCACGGGAGTTGCCAATCTTCTACTGGGCGCGTCTTCCCGGGTGGCGGATGGGAAGGTGGTCTCTGAGTTATGTGGGGTCAGCACCGCCCGAGGGAAACTGAAGGCGATTCTGTCTTCACATATCTCAGAGACCCTGGGGGTTTGTCTTTTCAAACCCCCCGTGGACCAAAATTGGAAATGATTTTTGTTTTGTCTTTTTTCCTCCTCCGACAATTTCGAAACGATCCAATTTTGGCACAATTTGTCCTCTATCAAGTGGACAACTTTCTTCAATACGTTCGACAATATAGATTGAGCAATGCAAATGTTGTAATCGTTGTCATGAGACTTTTGGAAACTTCCCTCCGCAAATAATCTCAACGCAGCGCACACTTTTAAAAGTTGGGGTATTCCCGGAGGAATTGCTCCAGAATCTGACCCAGACTGATGATGAGCTGGACACTACGGTGATCCCAGCCAAGTCTACACAGGAAGATTGCTATGGCTCTAGCAAAGGGAGTACGAGCCGGATAAAGTAGTGGCGCCGGCTAAGCCTCCTGCCTATGGCAAATGTGCTGCGCCGAAACCTGTTCCGAAGCATAACCCGAACCTCCAAACCAACGGGCACCCCTAGTGGTGACCGACCGGTAAAGGGCTCTGCCTCAAAGCCCGATTCTGCTCCGAAAGGCAAGGGTGAAGCGGCTGGAAATGCTGGTTTCAATATGAAGATGGTTAGGTCAGCTAAGGAAACATTGTCTTCTGGTGGAACGAACAGTGCCCCGCAGCATATATCTGTGAAGCGCGTTCGTTCCTCCGAGGGGTTGAACCATCAACTTCGTATGCGGCGGCCGTTGAGCGTACAACCAAGGGGAAGCAACTGAGTACAGAAAAGGCATCCACCTCCTCTGGAAAAGTTAACTCCAAGGCGCACGGTCAAGGACGCAAAAAGCCATACCGCCGGTCACAGTGGCAGATGATAAAGAGCTTCAATTGGCAATCATCGACAGAGCTGACCCAAATGGTAGAATCAGCGACAGTCACTGGCTGCTTTTTGAAACTGGTCTTCGGTCTGCCATAGTTTCTGGACCTGAAGATCAGGAAGACCGACAGTTTGGCAGCGCCTTCTTACGAAAGGGTGTCAAGGTTATTAACTGTCTGGCCAAGAAGTCACGAAATGTCCTTTTTCGGACAGTTGAGGGTTTTGGCGCTCTGTGGGAAGGAGCTGATCTTGCGGCGGTCTCCCTATCCGATATTCCGTCCAGGAAAATTCTGGACATTGTCTTAGTCCAGGAGCCTTATATCTATAAGAATAAGGTTTCTGGACTAAGCAATGCCAATTTCGACATCTTCGCCGCGTCCGAGGGGGACAAGGTGAGGACTTGTATAGTAAGTAAAAAGAGCTTACATCTAATCTTTTTATCTAATTACAGCAACGGTGACATGTGCACGGTTAGGATGGAGCATGGTACGGGGATGACCACACTACTGCCCTCCGTATACATGCCTTTTGAGGACCCAGACCCACCAAACCTAGATATCCGACGGTTGCTCGATGATATGATGGGTACCTGCAACGTGATCCTGGGATGCGATGCAAACGCTCACCATTTTCAATGGGGCAGCAAGGACACCAACAAAAGGGGTGAGTCAATATTCGATTTTATTTTTCATATAATTTACGAATATGTAACTGGGGTAATGATCCAACCTTTAGGGTCATCGACCTAACCCTCTCTAATCTAGATGACTCCGTCCTAAGAAATTGGAGGGTATCTAAAGAATGTTCCTTCTCGGATCATATGAAGATATTCTTTGATGTCTTTTTGGACGGAGGTCGCCAAATTCCTTATAGGAACCCGCGAAGAACAAACTGGGATAAGTACACGGAACTAACGAGTTCTCAACTGACTCTTAATATTAATATAGAAACAGTTGAAGATCTTAATGGGACAGTAAAGCTAGGTTTCGAAGATTACTCTCCAAGGAACCTAAATCCATCGGAAGTATCAAGAAGCAAGATGGTGCGTGGACAGACTCTGCTACTGCGACTCTTAACCTCTTGGCAGAGACCCACTTCCCAGGCTGTAAGGATGCGGAAACCGTCAATAGTGAATGTGACGACTTCCAAATTCAAAAGCCTATGGATTCGGACCTTATTGACAAGGTGGTTAACAGAAATAAGATTAAATGGGCTGTCAACACTTTCAAGCCATATAAGTCACCTAGACCGGATGGTATAACGCCGGCGATGCTTCAATTTGCATCGCCACGTTTATATCAAATCCTGGAGGAGATCTATATGGCGTTTTTGACTCTCTCGTATGTACCGGGTCTGTGGATAGAGGTAAAAGTTACTTACATTCCCAAAGCGGGAAAACCTAGTCACACTACACCAAAGGACTACAGACCCATCAGTTTATTATTCTTTCTCCTTAAGACTCTCGAAAGACTGATCGATCTGGAGATAAGGAGCCATGTAGACACCGCCTCTATAAGCAACTCACAGCTTTTCGTGATTTCGCGCGAAATCAAGCAAAATTTATCATGATTTTGCGTACAAAAATGAAATCATCTCATTTCGTGATTTCAGCGAAATCAACATCGAAATCACAGTACACATGATATACAACCTTGCTTTTGCCTAAAAAAGTACCAAAAGATGCAACACTTTTCACGTATGACAATAAACAAGGTAGATGTGCGAATTGCTGCAACAAAAAATGTTAGTATCAAAATTTGTATACAATGTGAAAAAATATTAAATTACTTTGTTACAATGCTATTTTTCATTGTGTTCCCGTACTTTTTTAATGGTAATTTAAGAAAATGGAGCGAATTGTCAAAAATTGCTTCCCCACACAAATTTCCTAAAAAGTACGGGAACGGAAATTGCAAAAACTCCAGCAGAAATGTCAAAATCAGCTCATCAGTTATAATATTAGATACCAATGAACATATGAACATGCTTGCTGCTATTTTCTACTAGGCCAAAATTTTATGGCAGAAAACAGGAGAAGAGGGTGTTATTCGGCGCTATTTTTGTTTAAAGAGAAGTGCAAGTCTTGCTAGATTTCGGTGTACGGGAACGCATTTTTAGCACTAAACGGGAAAACTACTGCAAGTACTAATATTTTGCAGGTTCTGGGCACAACATTTATCTATCAAAATTTATTATTATGATGTCTCAACGATAAAATCATTATTTATTTATTTTATTATTATTTTTTTTTTGTTTGTTTGGTACTATACACAATTAATACGATATATTGATAATTTTACGATAATTTTCGAAATAAAGTTGTAAAGTTCTATATTGTCGTATATTTTTGATGTTTAATTCAATTTACAACAACTTGTGTTGAACATTCATGTTCGATCAGCTGCGCATATGCATCTACCTTGATCATTGTGATATGTTTGAAATCAACAAAAAATAAGTGTAAACACCGGGGTGTATTACAGGATTTCGTGAAATCCAGTGTATTTTGGAGCGCAAGTGTAAACTTGGCATAAGATTACTATTGGAGTGTGAGATTGGGATACTTTTGGAAATTCGTGCTTATGGCAACGAAAAGTACTAAATGGTACCAAATTTGGTACAATTTGGATTTGGATGATCAGATACATTTGGAATCCTGAAATTCAAAATTAAGATTACTTTTGGAGTGTTGGATAGAGGTAGGTTTGGAAATTCGGAACTTTGGGAACAAAAAGTACTAAATTTGGTACAATTTGGATTACGGTGATCTGATGCAGCTGTATTTCTGAAATTTGGAATTAAGATTACTGTTGGCGTGTAGGATTGATGTAGTTGTGAATATTCGTACTCTTGGGTACGAATAGTTCTAAATAGTACCAAATTTGGTACAATTTGGATTTGGGTGAACGGATATAGCTGAAATTCCGAGATTTGGAATAAGGAGTACTATTGGAGTGTAGGATTGATAAAGTTTTGGAAATTTTTAGTTATGGGTAGGAAAAGTACTAAATAGTACTAAATTTGGTACAATTTAGATTTCAATGATGGGATACATTTGGAATCGTGAAATTCGGAATTAAAATTGCTGTTGGAGTGTTGATAGAGGTAGGTTTGGAAATTCGTACTTTGGATACGAATAGTACTAAATGGTACCAAATTTGGATTTGAGTTATCGGATATATCTGGAATCCTGAAAATCGGAATTAAGCTTATTGTTTGAACATAGCACTTAGGTAGTTTTGAAAATTGGTACTTATGGGTACGAAAAGTACTAAATGGTACTAAATTTGGTACAATTTGGATTTCGGTGATCTGATGCAGCTGCCTCAAGTTTGGAATTTAAATACCTGTTGAATTGCAGGATTGATAAAATTTTGGAAATTTTTAGTTATGGGTTGGAAAAGTACTAAATAGTACTAAATTTGGTACAATTTGTTATTGTGTAAAGGGAATTTTGAAATAATAGGAAGAGGTCTTTATGTATTTACATGTAATGTAATAAATAGTTCTATAATTGGTTTTGGGGGAACAGATAGAGCTGGAAATGAGGATGGCGGTTGTTGGGTTAGGCCGTACTTGCGCTGAGAACCTCTATTAAAATATCTCAAAAAATGTGGATTGCTCTTGATGTGTAGGCGTGACGAAAATCGAACTAAAGGTACGTATTAGTACACAAAATGTTTCCACCATTCTATATTATATATTGTTTATTTGTTTTGTATATTTAACGCATACTAAGTAAGGGGCACTTTGCTAGTAAACAATAATTTGACTGATCTGGACAATCAAGGTATAAAAGTATAAAAGTTGTTGTTGCCTATGCGGACAACGTAGTACTACTGATTTCCGGTAAGTTTTCGTCAACCATTTCAGAGCTTATGCAGGGAGCATTATCGACGCTTTCGCGCTGGGCAAAGGCCAATGGCCTTGGAGTAAACCCAACCAAGACAGAACTGGTAATGTTCAAGAGAAAGCGTAAGTTCGGCGTATTTGTACCACCAACACTGGATGGAGTGCAGCTTCAGCTCTCGCCCGAGGCAAAGTACCTTGGCACAATCCTGGACTGTCAATTGCGATGGAACAGGAATGCTGAGTAGCGGGCGAAGAGAGGATTGATTGCACTTTATTCATGTAAGAATTCTATTGGGAAAAGTTGGGGTCTAAACCCATCGATTATACACTGGTTGTATAACACCGTGGTTAGACCCATCTTATCCTATGGTTCTCTTGTTTGGTGGCACTCCCTGCGCCAAAAATCGACATCCAGTAGGCTTGACAAGGTGCAAAGAGCTGCCCCGATTCTCATAACTGGAGCCACCAAGAGCACACCACAGCCTGTTCTGAACGCAATGCTGAACTTAAAACCACTGAGTCTCAGCATTAAGTTTCAGGCAACTCGCAGTGCCCTACGGCTGCATGAACAGGATCTCTGGCGCGGTTGTGCCTATAGGCATGGATGTATCCTGAACGAATCAGGTATAAATGTGAGCCAACGCGGGAAACTGAACGCCTATATATCACCAGTCCTGAGATTTGACGATATAGACGTCGTTATACCTAGTAGAGACGACTGGAACCGCAGTAACCCCCCTCTGGACGGTCTGGCTTTTTATACACACGGTTCCAAGATGTAGGAAGGTGCCGGGGCTGTAGTGTTTTCCAGGCTGAAATCTTCGCGATTTGGAAGGCAGCGGAATTGATAAAAAGTTTGGATGCAGAAATCTTTGAACCGGTGACTATCTTTGTGGATAGTCAAGCCATCAAATCCTGCAACATCAAATCCGATGTCGTCCTTAAGTGCAGATCAGCCTTGGGAACGCTAACTAACGGCTTTCGGCTATGCTGGGTGCCAGGACACCGCGACTATCTGGGTAATGAAAGAGCAGATGAATTAGCTAGACGAGGATCGCAGTCTACAGATCTAGCTACCGCTGACTCCATCAAACCACCCATTGGTCATTTCTTCCAAAAAATTGAAGCGTTCTCTGACGAAAGAGCCAGTGAATTGTGGCATAATGAACCTAGGTGCATTATGGCAAGATCGATATGGCCGTCTCTGTCAGTCAAAAGAACGAACTCTCTGTTGAACCTGAGTAAAGCTGAAGTTAGGGTAACGACGGGAGTCATCAGTGGACACTGCTATATCAGGGCCTTTACCATCAAATGAGATGTTACTGACTACTGCAGACTCTGTGAGGATGAGGAGGAGTTGGAGAAAATCGAGCACCTCCTGTGTCATTGTCCAGCCTTGGCTCGTAGACGACATAGGTTAGTAGGTGTTCACTTTCCACCGTGTTTAACTTTCTACTCAACTGTGGAACCTGATGTGATCTACAACATCATCAAAAATCTGAAGTGACTGGGACAGCGCAACCTGAACGCGTAAATGAAGTTTCAAATACTCTGCCTACCATCAAAAATAAAACTTTTTCCCTTCTATTTTGTTTTTCAAAATAGTCAGGCTTAATCCCATAGTCGTTGTATAGTCCGCACTATAGGGACTTGTGAGGAACAAGTGTTGCAAAGACTCCCCAATGGAGCCAGTACGGCCAATGCGTACGAGTGGCCATCAATAGAAATGAAAAGAAATAGAAAATAAAACACGATAGTTTTAATAAAAGGTTGGCTCAATTGCCGATGTTTATTTGTGGTAAACAATATTACCTTTGCGAATTAGAATACAACGATATGTATTTATGCTTACAATAAAGCGCGGGTGATGTGCTTGCGATTCAAGCCGTCGATCGATCTTTTTGTTTATTAGTTGTTTTGTTTATGTTGACATCTGCATAGATGCGTCAAATGGGCGGTTGTCAAGAGAATATTCGTTAAAATCTCTCATACTATTACAGGGATGTAATAAATGGGAATGAGGAGATTTCAACGAATATGCCTATGCAATTCATAGGGCCAATTTAAATCAAATTATCAATTCTAACTTAAACATTTGCCGCCTCCCTTGAAACATGCATATGTTTTAACAAATACAATTTAAATCAATGAAGAATCTGTGTAATTAAGAAGTATATATGGTAATATTCAAAAATGTTTTACAATCGTTGAAGTTGAGGTTCACCATTTAATAAGTCGCGAACTGTCAATATAATTTATATAATATGAATATATTTATATTAATATATATAACAAATAATTTATGTGGAAGCTGTGTTCGTGGTAATATTAAAAAATTGGTAAAAATGTGTTGAAGTTTACAGGTTTTTTTGTGTTCTTTCTTGATTTCTGGTAAAACCACGGAAAATTCAGACCCGAGCTCAAAGAAAGAATTGAAGAATACCCCTTGGGCAACATGGTTCTATTGTATGACTTTTCGATATATACACTGCATCCCCCTAAAATCGATGCTGACATTTTGAAGTTTTGAAATCTGGGTTTTTTTGAACTTTTCTTATAATTGGGGGGCGCAAACAGATAATGACCTAAACTATTTATTGGATTGTAGAACTCGTGATTCCACGTCGTTTGATGTATATCTCATGAGTGTGCTTCATATAGCTCCCTAGTAATAAGAGTCCAAAGTCGAAATTTTAGTGCGTAAATTTTCTTTAAAAACCTATTTTTTGACTTCAAAATGTACAACTGTGACTCAGGTACCCTTGAACCCCGCGTGATTTTAGTTTTTTTACGTGCCGGATCTAATGAACCCTTCCGCTTTCAAATCCATCCACCAAAACGGCGGTTATAGATACCTTGAAAGTAGGAAATTCTGCAAAATTATATTTTGATGATTCCGCGCATTGAACCGCGATTTTCTTTGGTTATTTTTGCATAAATGGAAGCCTTCATACGCGTTTATATTATTTTCCAAAACCGTGTGGCATAAATTACCGAGATTCTGGAGTAATATTCGTATTTCATATAAAATAGAATTTGGTAGCACATCCGCGGTTCTTGACGAATTTGTTTAAAATTTGTTATAATGACGTATTTTTTATAGGCGGTCACTGAAATCGAATGCGCCTTATAATCTTATGTACATCGCGCAATTTTTACCCACATAAAGGTTTTTTGAACAGTAAGATGCAGCTGACGGCACACTTTGGCCGCTGAATGAAAAGTGGAAAAATCGCTACATATTGATAGAGATGCACTCGCTGTATCTGAAAAGCGCATGCGCCTTAACTGATTTTAACGAATTCGCGAATTATACGTTTTTTAACTTTTATGTTTTTTCTTTGGTTGTAATTTCAATATTACTTTCTATTTAATAATCCTATTGTTTATCAAAGTAAGCAAATACACTTTCGGGTTTGTCATCGCATTTTCCTTGAAGAAGTTTCAGCGAAGTCCGTCAGTCCTTGCATCGAAATTTAGCGAAAGAGTAGAATAACTCCCAAAAATGTTTTTTCTATTTTTCGTATTAAACAAAAAATATATTTTTGAAATAATATTCCAACAATAAGTTTTCGTCTTTTGTTGTTGCTGTAATATGGCAGTTATAAATCCAATCGTTAAAAATTTGGTCTCATATTTTTCTACGCGTTGTCTAGAATCTGTACGTATTTTTAATTTATTTTTTCGAGTTTTATTTGGACTCTAAATTAGAATAAATTAAATTTACTCCAAGATTTATTCAGTATTTCTTGATTTTCCGCGAAATTAGAAATACATTTAGTAAATATTTAGGCATCTACGGATAGATATTAAATGCTGTTAACGCTTTATATATACATTTTCTTATTACAGCAAAAATTGAATTTTTAAATATTTGTTCTTTATAAGGGAATAAAACCCCCCATAACTTTGGAGCGCAGCATCCAATTTTGTGAACGCGAACAGATTTGAAATCATGACTTTTTTTCGTAATCTATGTTCCAAAAATTGCGGATGTGCTCGCAAAAAATTTTTTAAAATTTCTTCCAATGGAATTGCAAAAGAAATTTGAAATTTACCATATGTATGTATATACGAAATTAAACAATGGCAAAGTGCAGGCGTGAGCAGTACCTACATTTTACATTTTTTCTTTCAATTTTTGATTTTTTTCTTTTTAGCATATCATTTTTTTCAAAAACATTCTTACATGCTAAGCGATGGGCCATGAGGGACCCGGGCCATTAGGGACCCCGTGGTCAATATGGCCATTAGGGACCATGATATAAGCTAACAAACTAAACGATGGGGCCATTAGGGACCCCGGGTCATTAGGGACCCCGCGGTAAATATGGTCATGAGGCACCATTCAAGCGACTAGGCCATTAGGGACCCAGCTGTTGTGCAGATCACTATAGACCTGGCTAACGAAAGGGCCATTAGGGACCCTGCGAACGATAGTGCAACGTGAAATAACGTTCGTTATGTTCGTTTGAGGCCGCTTTACAACTTTTTTCCCTACGATTTACGAAAACGAAAAATTATGTGACAGGGCCAGTAATGATCCACCCAAACGGTGTATTTTGAGTGAGCAGTGAACCAGACGAAAGTCGAAGAGAATGATTTTTAATTATCTTCGGGTACAAATCTGCTCCTATCAAAATATCTACGGGAGGCGATTCGCCGAATTGAGGATCTGCCAAAACTATATTTGTCACGTCTTCCTTAAGGTCCGAAGTGACCGAAAATGTTGGAAGATTTCCTGATATGGAATCTACAACCAACGCGGAAAAATGGACGACCTGTCACCACGACTAACAAGTTTCAATAAACAACTTTTAGGACACGTAGCTGCGACAGTCCCATGAACTCCAGAGATGGTCGATTTAGTGAATTGAACTTGGAGTTTTAGATCCTTCTGAAGTCTTTCCGAAATGAGGGACGACTCAGAAGCGGGGTCGATCAACGCCCTAGCAGGAAAAGAAATGCCTTGGTGAACGATATTCACCAGTGCTGTTCCCAAAAGAACTTTTCTTTTCTGCCTGACGTGGAAGGATTGTCGAACTACATTATCTACCGATGTCGAAGGAATGCTAGAAGCTGAGGAAGAAGCACAACTGCCATTTAGAGTTCTAGGCCGAAAGGTGGAAGCTGAAGCTGACAACTTCGAACTTCTGGGAGTCACAATTTGACTCGGACTGCTCACCATAGAGCGATCTCTGTGCAACAGAGTGTGATGTCTCTGGTTGCACTTTCGACAACAACGACTAGCACAATTTTTGACTTCGTGTCCCTTCTGAAGGCAATTCACACACAAACGATGCCTTTTGACCAATTTATATCTTTCCAACGGCGTACAATTTACGAACCGCTGGCAAACATTTAATTTGTGTTCTTGCTCTGCAAAGAACGCAACAAAACGTAGGGGATGAACGAGGGGATGTCGAAAAGTGTTTGGGACTGGAAGAAGAGTGAGGAGAAGAAGTACAAGATTTAGGAGACATTTTACAAGTCGAATTATACAAAGTGCCAACATTTTCATTTCATGCAAACACAGAAGAGTTCGAATTTTCTCTGTCAAGAATGCATCTAATTCTTTCCAAGTTGAAAGACGAGACTTATTTGTCACACTTTGCTCCCATAAAGCGTGTGTGATCTTAGGCAATTTTTGTAAACAAATGAAAACCACGATCGGATCCCAATTATCCGTAGGTATTTCATAAATTGCCATTGCCGAAAGGCAACTATTGATCCCACGTTGTATTGACTTATGTCCCGAACTATTTTCCTGACCCAACACAGGAAGCGAAAACAACGATTTCAATTGGCTGTGGACAAGAAAACGTGGATTATCGTATGTGGAGTTCAATTCATTCCACGCGAAATCTCTAAAAGTTGGCCAGTTTAAAATGTTTCCATCGAAAACCTCAATATCACATGGAGGTAACGCAAGATTGTGAATGCTATCCAATTCTGGGGGATCATCAACGAAGTTTGTGTCTATTCTAGGATTCCCAATACTCAATATTGAAGAGCTAGACGCCTGTGTTCCCACATCACGAGAGAGATGGGACGAAAAACTCACGTTTTTAACATTCACATCACAGAACTGTTTTTCCGCAGAAATACAGCAGAGACCTCAAACGAAAGCAAAATCCACAGGGGCAAATTTGCCTAAACCTAAATTAAGTTTTTACATAATTTATCTTCGAATAAACTTAGGGATATGTTCTTAGCACATTTATGTCTACTGCTCCTTTTATTGTTTTTTGTAGTTACAGAAAAGCTTCCAATAAAAAACCAAAAGACTATATTACAAAGTTTCTTCGTTACTTTTCAATAATAAGGATAATAACGGTCTAGAAGGATAAAAATCAGTAATGTCATCTTTTACTTTGTTTCCACTTCTTGGCCTTAACTACAGCCTTGGCAATGGTACGCTATTCTGCAGCCAAAGAGACGGAGCGGCGGAGGCCCTCGGCATAAGGAATCAACTTGATAAGTTGACGGCAAGGAAGACTTTCTTGCGGAGTAACGGAGTACCTTGCGGATTTCTTCAGATTTAAGAAGGCGACATAAACCTGTGCTGGTCATCTTGTGTTGACGAAGTTTGCATCCTTCTTCACGGTAGAAACAGATTTCCAACTATAAAAAAGCGCATACAACTATCATTTGTCTCTTCTCGTTTCGTATTCAGTTTGAACGTGGTAAAAGAATATGTTCGTTCGTCTATTATATGAGTTATCAGATGCAACCTGGACTGGTTGCATCTATAGATAATCAGGAGACAGGTGAGTGGGGTTAGCTGGGAAACTAATTGACATGGATTTCGTCGCATCAATTCGGACCCAATACGAATAAAGGCGGCTGCATTGTACGGATCTTAACTGGGTTAAAATCACTCGCGTTTGCATTGGCAGCTGGCGCCCTTCTGCTGCGATGGATGGGTGTGGTCTCTAAGTACGGTGGTGGACAATGTGGCAGTGGATGTAGTGCTGATATTTACATATTCTTCAGATGGAAGAACTGCAAACAGAAAATAATTCCGATTTGCTTTCGTGCAGTTATTTTATCGCATTTCCACGGAATTTCAATATATCTACAGGGACCGCGAATTCTGTTTCTTTTTTGCACACTGCTTAAAATTTTTTATTAACAACTTTTTCCAAAATTACTAAAACATTTAATATATTTAATATACATAAAATTTCAAAAGAATGTAAACGAACAATATTTTTTTATTGTTGTCATTGACATACAATAACAACTACTTTCATATTGTTTCGAATGCAAGGTTGTATTTGGCAGCTCAAGGAAGGTTTTTTTCAAATGAGATTACCTTCTTATTATGCCATGAATGTACTGAAGTGTTCAGTGAATGTCACGATAGACTTGGAAGCACGAATTAATAAATAAGGAGGAGTAAACGCCATATTAGTCAAAAAAGACAAAGTAAACCAACAAAATGGTGGATGAAATTTAACAGCAAAAATGAATGTCTATTAAATATATTACTTTCCACAAAAGGATAAATTCTCAAACTACCAATTGTAGCGTGCTGATTTAAAATCGGAAATCTGAAATCTGAAACAATATTCAAAATCCCACAAATTGCACCAAATTATTGTTACGAAAATCAACCAAAAAACAATTGACAACTCTAAGGGTCTAGGAACAACCTATTTACAATAATAATTTTAAACCAATAGTTTAACATCAAAATTTGTAATATAAATTTACAAAAAAAAAAAAAAAAAAAAACCAAAAAAGGCGATATGCGATATAGATTGTCCACAAATATTTAGCACAGATATTTATCCACCAAAATTATACAAACAAGTACCGAATGTAGCGTATTTGTTTCTAAAAAATGCAACTGGAAATTCAAACTATATCAAAATTCCAATAAAATTTCTCTAAATTTTGCAAATCAAAAGCAACCAAAGATACAATTGACAATTGTCTACGAGCAACGAAATTGGCTTAGAATTCAGCAATAAAAATTTGAACCACTATTTTGATTCTAATATTTGTAAATTACTATTTAATTTACACAAACTATGAATCTGGTAATAACAAAAAATGGCACTATGTGAGATAAATGACAGTAAAATCCAATAATAAATACCTAATGTCAACCAAACATTCACAAAATACTACCGTACGTAGTGTATATTTGTCCAAAAATGCAAGAGGAAATTCGAACGATATCAAAACTTTAGAAAAATATTTAAAAATTAGCAAAAGTAATGGCTAAAATACACTCTACACAAGAAAAAGTCCAATTGACCGGTTGTAGGGTGCATGCAATATTAAATTCAAACAAATAACCACCGAATGTAGTGTATTTGTGTCCAAAAATTCAATGAAAATTTCAAACAATATTGAAATTCCAAGAAAATATAAATTTGTCAAAATTCCGTTTAAAAAACACCCTACACAAGAATATGTCCAATTGACCGATTGTAGGGTGCACGCAATTCCACAGTGTCCAAAATATTAATAAAATGTTCCTTGACACCGATTTATTATATTTACCATAAAATATAATATGTGTCACAGTACTAATTTACTGACCGGGTATTCTGTAATAATACACCGGCGGGTTACTGTGCAATAAAAACGGACACGACAGAAAGAGGAATACCCAAAAATGCATGCGTGTGTGTATATATTTCCATGTAACTGACTGGCTGACCGACTAGACGGAACAACAGAGCGACGATGCAAGTGCATGTAGCGTATGTAGCTATACTAGCGTGTTTGTATCAATGCAGAAGGGACCACGAATAGGCCGTGCAGTGTAAATATGTAACCGATGTATTTATGAAAATATGTTTGTATATTTACACTGCTAAAGCGAATCGAAATCAATGCAAATTATTGTATGCACGTCTGTCCACGATTTGGACTTTGACCGATCGACAAAAAAGGAATCGATGACATTGTAAGACGGCCAAACAAACAAACCAGCACTTGTTTTTATTTTTTGCTCACAATGCACTATACGTACCTTGTAAGGAAGGCGTGATGATGGACTGTATATTTATTTAGCTTTCCCAAAGATGAAGCGATGATCCAATCTGGCTCGAATTGACCAAATGTTTAGTCCGCACTATAAGGACTTGGGAGGAACAAGTTTTGCAAAGACTACCCAATGGAGCCAGTACGCCCAATGCGTACGAGTGGCCGTCAATAGAAATGAAAAGAAATAGAAAATACAACACGATAGTTTTAATAAAAGGTTGGCTCAATTGCCTATGTTTATTTGTGGTAAACAATATCACCTTTGCGAATTAGAATACAACGATATGTATTTATGCTTACAATAAAGGGCGGGTGATGTGCTTGCGATTGAAGCCGTCGATCGATCTTTTTGTTTATTTTTTGTTTATTAGTTGTTTTGTTTATGTTGACATCTACATAGATGCGTCAAATGGGCGGTTGTCAAGAGAATATTCGTTAAAATCTCTCATACTATTACAGGGATGTAATAAATGGGAATGAGGAGATTTCAACGAATATGCCTATGCAATTCATAGGGCCAATTTAAATCAAATTATCAATTCTAACTTAAACAGTCGTTGTTTTAATATTTTATTAAAACAACTTTATTTTATTAGTGGGAAAAAATTGGCGATGTTTACCAAGGGGTAAGGCAGGGAAGACTATAGTTTCAGATCTCACCACAGATCTTCATCAGTTCCCTTGTTTCTTGTTTTTCAACAAGAAACTTTTTATACCCAAGTGTCAATTGCCCGCTCAAATAGATACGTGTGCAAAGAAACACTCTTATCGGGAATTTCTTTGGCACTACCTCATGGCAGAATAAGAAGGCAATCTCATTTGAAAAAACCGTCCTTGAGCTGTCAAATACAACCATGCATCGAAACAATATTAAAGTTGTTGTTATTGTATGTCAATAACAACAATAACAAAATATTATTTGTTTACGTTCATATCTATTTTTTTCAATTATTTTTTAACAAAGTTTAATATTGTCAAAAGTTTTCGTTTTGGTTCTTGGAGGACTTTTCTGTGTCTGGAGAAAAAAATATTTTCGAGATATGTAAATGGTAAGCATATATGTATGTAAGTAACTAAGTTTGTCTTCAAATACAACTCTGATTTACTAACACATACATACACTTCTCGGCTATCTCCCAACTGTCCATCTTTTTTGCACAGACAAAAGGGAAGACAAATTTTTGGCATTTTTGTAATAATAAGTGAGATAACAATTGAAATGTGTTTAAAACAAAAGAGTATGTACAGAAACAAAATATGTGAACGAAAAACGAAAAGAAATCGATGATTTTTATTCATAATATTACAACTGTTTTTGCAGTTGTCGGGACGCCTACGTCACACAGGCAAGTTGTGGCATTTTGACAATCAATACATGAACTCAACTGTCCTGTCATTTGTAAACGCAGGGTAAATGGTAACATACATACATACATATATCGAAATTCTCCCAAAATTTCTCGGTAAAATAAGTTGTGAAATTCAACGTATTGTTACAGAGTCCAGCCTAAAAAAGAAAAATGAACAAATCAAGGAAAGAACACTGCTTGCCAGCAATTTCCAAGGTTCTAATTCGCCCCGATGGTGACAACGATCAACAGCAAATACATAAACAGTTGAGGAATGTGAAAATATCCCCCGCCAAATATCTGGTGAACATTGTACCAACTCTTGAACGGCTGAAATGAGGGCCCCACTGAACATATTGATCGATTGGTTTTCGGTACCCAAAATATTGGGTGTAATATTCAAAAGAATGTTTAAGTCGTCTGCGCAAGCCACAGATATTTGCGACAAAATCAGAAGTAAGAACAAGGTCCCCCAAGTTGGTGCTTGTTGATTTGTTACAAAAGAATACATAGTCCGGTCTGTGGCTCTGTCTGTATGAAAATATTAGCTCTACGCAATGGGAGAATATTCAATGCCGACAGAATGCCGACCTGAAGATGTTGTCGATGCAGTAATGCAGTCATTATGTCATTATTTAGGGAAAATGCTTCTCCCAACTAGGTACATCAGGAGAGATATTAATGATCTAGAACGATACGATCAGGTAGGCTTGAATATATTCATACTGATGCAGGTGCGCGGACAGTTCAAAGATAGATTGTGAATGCCGTACTTGTAAGACAAACACAGCCGCCACAATTCATATTGTATATTTATTACACCAATTTATATTTAATAAATTTTTCTTTGTAATGCCCGTCGTCTCAATCCATTGTCCAACGTTCGTCAAATCGACACCTCCATATAATAGTATGCTAAGTCTAAAAAGTGAATTTTGCAGGAGAAGCTCTCAAAGTTTGGAAATTTTTTTGAACTTCAGTACTATGCTAAGTCAATATTTGTTTATAACTTCTGTTCGGATTGACCGATCATTACCAAAATTGGACAGAATTTAAGTTAAAGGACGTTCGACACCTCCAAAAAATAGTTTGCTAATTCTGAAAAGCGAGTTTTGCAGGACAAGCTCTAAAAGTTTGGAAATTTCTTTGACCTTCAGTACTATGCTAAGTAAATATTTGTCGATAACTTCTGTTCGGATTGTCCGATCATTACCAAAATTTGACAGAATTTAAGTTAAAGGACGTTAAATATAAAAATGTAAAGAACTTGAAAACAACGAACGAGAATCGACGAACGCATAGCAGTGGGAAAGATTTGGTTTTGTTTGCAAGTGAAGTTGCTCGAGTTTAGGTAGTGCCAAAGAAATTCCCGATCAGAGTGTTTCTTTGCACGCGTATCTATTTGATCGGGCAATTGACACTTGGGTATAAAAAGTTTGTTGTTGAAAAACAAGAAACAAGGGAACTGATGAAGATCTGTGGCGAGATCTGAAACTATAGTCTTCCCTGCCTTACCCCAAAGACGGTTCATTTGCCCCCCTTCTATTCCAGAAATAAATTTTTAAATATTTCATCATATTACAGCCTGTATAAGTTAGATACTTTGTCGCTCAACTTCCCTAGCTCAATCAATCACGGATGCTGATTGGCTCACTGGCATCTCCTCTGCAACTCCCTTGGCGGAGACCGTAGCGCGGATCGCCGCTGGGCAGTGGTTGTTGTAGGTTTGCTCACCTTGTTACACTTGTGCTTTTAACTCTAACTTAAATTATTTGTAACGGTATTAGTTAAGGACATGGAATACTCAGCGATCACTCAGAACCTCAGCGTTCACAAGTAGTTTGTCATTGCAACCATCAAGGCCTCTGACGCCACTAAGCATCATAGAAAAAAGGTATAAGCTTTGTTACAGAACTAAAAAGTTTTTACAATTTTTACGAGTTTTACACATTTTACCCGAAAACCCGTTCCCGCCGACGTTGACATTTGTTCCAGTTTTTTTTGACGTATTTTCCATTTTTTCGTTTCCGAACTATTTCAAAAAACTTTTGTGTGAGAACAATTTTTTTTCACAGTTCTCTCTTTTACGAGTTTTACTATTAAAAAGTACGGTAACGAAACTATACTTATTGTTAAAAAGATATACACAACAGAATTCAATAAACCAGCAAATTTTTTATTATTAAAAGAACTGATACCACTTGTTTTATTTTACCTTTCGTTTCCCCAACGCTCTTCACAAACATTTGGTTTCATCGAGCCGGATTTGTGATTCTAGTGAAATTTGCCTGGATATTAATTGCTGTTTTTTTCTATTTTTGCAAAGGAATCATCAACAACAACAACACATCCCCTCCAATAAATTGCGCCACCGCATCTTCTCATATCCATCAACATCAAGAAATAATGTATGTAAATTCAGTGCATTTTGTTATTGTGAGCTTATAGTGCTAAAAATTTTAAAAGACAAATTGAAAAGTGCTTTGCTCCGCGATACTGTTCGCATTTTTGTCACCCTATTTCGCGGTATCGTTGAATATACAGTCCACTATAATTTAATTTTGTCTATAAATAGATTAAAATTCTTTTGAATCGAGTCGTGTTCGCATTATTTTCCATTTGGTCGCGAAATACCCGAATTTGGCCATCAATTTGTGCTAATTTATTAATATTTACCAAAAAGAAATATATTTTGTTCATTAAAATAATCTGCCGCTGTAGTGTGCATATATTTCTTTTGCTTATTGCAATATTCTCCACACATTTTGTTCATCGCCGAGTGATCGTGTTTGCAGTCAACAAATATTCGTATTATTTTCGTGTTTTTCTCTCCGAAAATAATCTAATAATCCCTGTGCCCTTTTTTCTAAATAAGCCACAAACATACCAACAATTTATTTAACTCTCCACGTCTCATTGTTAAATCATATTCGTTGATCTGTAATTCCAATAATAATACGCGCCTTTTTTATCTTTTTACTAGCAAAGTGCCCGCTACTTCGTATGCGGAAAGGATATAAAACACAAATAAACAATATATAATATGGAAATGGCGAACACTGAAAATTTTATTGTACTAATACCAATTTTAATCAATATTTATTGTTATTTTAGTACTGTTCGTACCGCTTTAGTTCGATTTTCAAAAAAGATCAGCCGTATCTCACCCTTACATGTTAACAGCGAGACCAACACTGCACACCAATACTCACACAAAATCCAAAAAATACAGATTCCAGCACTGTCCCTACACCCAACAACAAATTGAGTGCCATTAAATACTCTTCATACCCATAAGTACGATTTTCCAAAACTACCTCAATCCTTCACTTCACCAGTAACCTTAGTTCCAAAAAACAGGATTCCAGCGCTATCGGTGCTCTCAAATTCAAATTGTCCATTTGGTATATTTCGTGCCCATAAGTACGAATTTCAAAAACTACCTCCATGTCTCAATCCTACTCTCCAACCGTAGTCTTACCAAAATTGCAGGATTCCAGCTCTATCCGTTCCCCCAAATACCCACTGTACCAAATTTAGTACCATTTTCCAAATATAAGTATTCCAGGTCTATTCGTTCACTCAAATCCAAATTGTACCAAATTTAATACCATTTAGTACTTTTCATACCCATAAGTACGAATTTCCAAAACTACCACAATCCATGGTAGAACAAGAAAAGGTAACAGCAATACCCAGCTGATTGAACTGTTAGTGTCAAATTCCATACGACATTTTATATATTTATTTCTATGTTCGATGTATATTAGGGATATATATTTTTTGAAGAAAAAAATTATTCATCTGAATTAAAAACAATTTCCCATAAAGACTCCTTCATATCATTGACATGTAACCTCCTCCAGGTCCGAACGACATGTCGCACACTAAAACGCCACTTATAGAGGCGGTACAATATTTGTTAATATGTGTGGTATTTTGTTAAACTTGAAAATAATAAAGCCCTAATAAACATGAGCTTTTTGTTTTCAAAAACAAAAGATTGAAACAGCTTCTCTTTTTTCGTGTTTAGACTATTAGTATGGAAGAAATTTGTCAGCTTATCATTGCAACAAACATTTTATCATATCCGAAACTAGATTATGTGGAGAAACCTTGGCCCTTCATTCATTTTTCGTGTTTTTTCTAAAATGCTCAAAATTGGTATTGTAAACAAACCCACTTGTTGCTTTTGTGTTTACGAATTTTGATGTTTTAGGAATTCAGGAAAAACAAGGGTTTTATAGATTTTTTCATTTAAATCTACCTCTTTACTTATACCATGCGAATTTCCAAAACTACCTCAATCCTACACTTCAACAGTAATCTCAATTACGAATTTAAGGTTTCCAGCCCTATTCGTTCACCCAAATCCAAACTGTACCAAATTTAGTATTTTTCTTACCCTAAGAAAGAATTTGCAAAACTAACTCCATCTTACGCGCCAACAGAAAGCTTAATTATAAATTTCATTATTCCAGCTCTGTTCGTTCACCTAAATCCATATTTGGTACTTTTTGTACCCATAAGTACGAATTTTCAACACTACTTCCATTTTACTCTCCAACAGTAGTCTTAGTTCAAAATTTCAGGGTTCCAGTTCTATCCGTCCGCCCAAATCATATATGTACCAAATTTAGTACCATGTAGTACTTTTCGTACCCATAAGTGCCAATTTTCAAAACTACGTCCATTCTACTCTCCAACAGTACCCTTAATTCAAAATGTCTGGATTCCAGCTCTGTCCGTTCGCCCAAATCATAATTGTACTAAATTTAGTACTTTTCGCACACATGTGTGCACTTTTCCTAAACCACCTCCTTATGTCAACCGTACCTTTTAACCTTGATTCTCCCACCTACCGGTTCGCCAAGTACAAATGGTACCATATTTAGTACCTTTTAGTACTTTTCGTATCCTTCCAGTTCGAATTTCCAAAAACCCAGCCTTAGCTGACCCCTTCAGACCAAGAGTGATCCACACCCAAAATTTCAGGATTCTAGCTTCAGCCGTTTCGTCTGGCCGTTGATGAATCAATCAGTCAGTATGTCAGTCAGTCAATCACTTTGCTCTTTTATTAATATAGATAGCGTCAGTCTATTCACTAATAAATATACCAACAATATTTGCCTCTCCAGCACTCACTGCTTGGTCGTTGGTCTGTTCATAGCGAGGTAGTTACATACACACACGTTGATTGCTCTGTCGACGCTAATTGTGTTTTTCTCCCTTTTGTATGGTATTCTTTATTCACCACGGTACAGTGGGCCCATGTGGAAAAAACATTTTAATTTTTAATTCAAAATTTGCATTGCGGAGTCGCATAACAGTGGGATTAGTTCATTTGGTTTGCATATGCGGCTACGAGAGTTTTTGAATGTCACATTTATTATTGAGCTCGAGTCGTCATAAAATTGGGGAAGAGTTCTTTGCTTCAATGCAAAGAGCTAAAGGTGAGAACACAGTCAGCTCTTAGCTTAATTTTCCTGCTTAGCTTATTTCTTCACTAGGCCCCTTATTTCTTGGTATCACACATCGAAACGTAAAATTCACGGGCGCTATTAACATGATTATTTCAATATATCAAATAAAATTCATATTTTTAATATGAATTGTTCGTAAATAATTAGTACCGAGCATAAAAATTACAGGCAAATTCTATTTTTCATATTGAACACGTGTTTATATATCAAATTGAATGTCTAACGAAATGTCAAAAATGAAGCCAGGTGAAGAAGTCAAAAGTTCAAAAATTTTCAACTTTGTGTCCTGAAGTCTCGCTTCGCTGTGGTCTGTCTAATTGAAAACAGTACAACTTCACTTTTCCGCTTTGAAGCGAGGAGGAAAAAATAAACAACAAAAATCGATTGAGTGGTGGGATTTCACATGAGAAACAGTGTTATCACACATACTATTGAATAAACCAAATATGACTAACATATGAAAAACAGGAGGTCTACACAAGCACCACCACAACCGAGCTGACTGAACTGGTCTGTAATGTAAGTGTCAAATTCCAAACGACATTTTATATATTTATTTCTATGTTCGATGTACATTAGGGATATATATTTTTGAAGAAAAAATATATTCACCAGAAAAAACTATTTCCCATAAAGACTTCTTCATATCAATGACATTTAACCTCTTCCAAGTCCGAACGACGTGCCGCACGCTAAAACGCAGCTTATAGAGGCGGTACAGCATTTGTTAATGTGTATGGTATTTTGTTAAGTTTGAAAAAATTAAGCCCTCCCTCGCCGGGGATAACAATCTTGGCGCGATGCGGGGGCTAGACGTCACAACACTCTCATTTAACTTCTTGTAGTGTTGAACTGGGAGGTTGTGACTGACCAAAGGTTATCCACTCTCTGTCACGCACCAACACGGTGCACTAGAAATTCATAGTGCATCTCTGGACTGAGTGACACATATTTGGTAGCGATCTCCTACCAAAATAATGGTGAGGTCCCCTAACACCGGGGTGTTATGCGACCTCGTGCTCATCGGTGTTCCAAAGGTTTGCAGTTAGGGTACCAACTGTATTAGAACGGAGCCTCGCCTCTGGATATTCTAGTTCAGTATCAAGCATCCCGTAGTGCCTTGAGGCTTAAGGAGCTTAACCAGTGGCGCTCTTCAGGGTCTGGACATGCTAGCATTTTACAACAGCTAAGCAGTCAGATCGGACTAAGGGATGGGGGGAGTGTAACCGATTACATTTCGACTTCACTGGATTTCGATGTAGCGAAGGTGATCATCCCTGATAGAAGTGAATGGGAGCATGGCAGACCACTACCCGATAGCCTTTCCATCTTTACTGATGGTTCGAAGATGGATGTAGGTACTGGAGCGGGGCTGTACTGCGAAGAGCTAAACATTAAACGCTCGTTCAAGCTTAATGCAAATTGCAGTGTTTTCCAGGCTGAAGTCTTCGCAGTATTGAAGGCCTTAGAATTAGTAGCAGGAATGACGGACAACGCAGGCAGGACAGTTACAGTCTATGTAGATAGTCAGGCTGCCCTTAAGGCGTTAGGATCCTACACTATTAAATCTAAGATCGTTCAAAAATGTAGGTCCACCTTAAAAACTTGCAATTTAAGCGTCAACCTTTGTTGGGTTCCAGGGCACTGCAATGTTGAAGGGAATGAGATTGTTGATGAATTAGCAAGGCGAGGCTCCCAGTCCTCTGACCTTATGGTAGAGGACTATGTCTAGCCACCGCTCTGCTACTTCCTCGGCAAACTCTGCCAGTTCTATGCAGAGAAAACCGTAAGAATTTGGCAAGACGTACCTGGTTGCAAGGTATCGAAGTCAATCTGGCCGGCAATCTCAGGGCGTAAAACTGCATCCCTTCTCTCATTTTGCAAGTCAGAAATCAGAATCGCTACAGGGGTCATAACTGGCCATTGTAGAATAAGATCTCTGACATGTAAGTGGGATGATAACAACATTGAGTACTGTAGGCTATGTGAGGATGAGGAGGAAACGGAGACAATCGAGCACCTTTTATGTAGATGTCCTAGACTGATGATCAAACGGCATAGACTATTTGGTGTACACGTGATTGACTCTCTGTCTTACTTCTCCTCTATTGACCCTACTATCCTGGTGGTTTACTGCAAGAGTCTAAAGTGGCTCTGGGGCGGGTCAGAATAGGCTTAGCATATTTGTAAGGAAATATTTGTAGGAAAGCAGACAATTACATTTATGCACTCTTACTTAACAGAAAATGAAAAGTTTGAAATAAATTTTGCTGTTTTGGAGTTTTATATTAAATTTCCAGATCAAAATTATTAGAGAATAGACTATAAAAGTGACCCAAATACCCCCTTTATTACAACTCTTATTTTGTTATAGTTTGAATTTTGCGTACAGATTTATAGCGTTTCGGCTAACTTAAAGTTGAAAGTAATGATTAAAATTCTTCTTTTATTAAAGTGTGAAAATTACACTTTTTATGCATGCAAATTGGTTTTTTTTTTGCGTTTTCATATCCAACCAATAGTAAAAGAAAGGATGTAATAATTGCCCTTAAACTACTAAATACAATAACTCCATATAAGGTAACCTCAAACGAAGTTTTGCTTATTATGGAACCAGTAGTGCGATTCTCTAACTCATTTTTCGAGTTACCGACAAATGTCGGTAAAATTAAAATGCTTATAAATTCGGTAATTAACGATATTATTCGGAAAATTAGCGACCAATAAAAAGTAGTCGAAAAGTTCTACCGATATCAACAGTTTTGTCAACTTTCACTTGAAAATTTCATTCATATTTTTGCGTTTTTATATTACCGATTTTTGTCGGTAACTCAAAAAATGAGTTACAGAATCGCACTACAGGTATTACATTTTCCCAGACTGGAATTCGCTAAGACTCGGTGAAACTATACTTTCTTTCATCTCAAAGAACACATCTTATACTACCTTTGGAATTTTTGTTGTTGAAAAATAGTGCATATTCTTGAGGTAAATGGCTATCTGCGAAACCATATTTTTGTAAAAGCGTTTTGCGGTGCCAACGATATCTCGAAAACGGATGTCTCGCTTAAAGGCAAGCGTTTTATGTATTTAATAAGCTCACATGAATAATATAATAAGGTCATATGAAGATCGGTCAATTCGTTTTAGAGCTATCGGTGGCACCGACTTCAAAAACGCCGTTTCGAGAAACACGCTCTTAAAGTTTATATACTACATTCAAATCACAATAAATTGTTGCCTTCTAATCATTATATCTCAGACAATTTTTTGCGACATACTACCTTTACGTAAAAATAGACAATATGTTTCGATTTTTCTAAAAGTAATAAAAGGTATCTATGAGAAATATATATTTTTGTTTTAATTTGTAATGTTGGGCCGTTTTAGGTCGTTTTGGGCCGTTTTTAGGAAAATTTTGGGCCGAAAAAAATTTTTCGAACGGCAACACTGTTTAGGGAGCGCTCTATTCGGCCATGTATTTTCGTATGCAGTTGAGAAATTAATTGTTAGAAGAAAACAATTTTACAAAAAATGAAGGAAATAGGTAAAGAAAACGAAAATGTGAGAGCAATTAAAGTTTTGGCTTAAATTTCCTTTAGAGGCACCTAAGGTAGGAAGACCATATTTGCACCATAGGTAGTCCTTTCTATTCTGATTCCAACGGTGTATAACTTTTGTCCCGGAAATGTATACTTCCCCAGATATAGGCCTCGAAAGTTCCACCAAAACCCCAAGTTGGACTTAAGTTAAACACATTCCCGAGGATTGCGTATGTCCATAGGAGAAAGTCTTAAATACCCGGCTATATACAGAAAAAATTGAAAATTTAGGAAAAAATGTTGTTCCCGTTGTTGAGATTTGCACCTGTCTATAAGAGAAAGTCTTAAATCCCCGGCCGAATGCCGGCTATTTAGAGAAAAAATTAAAAATTTAGGAAAAAGATTTGTTCCCGTTCCCGAGATTTACACCTGTCCATAAGAGAAAGTCTTAAATCCCTGGCCGAAGGCCGGCTATTTAGAGAAAAATTGAAAAAAAAATCTGTGATCTATTTCTCGGGAAGTGTGGACTTCCCCCATATAATTGTATTCCTGTGTTGGAGGAGACGAGACTTACCAGTAATAATAAAATTTTCATACGATACGAATTTAGTAAATATGTTTAAAGCGGGGCACTCACCTATCAGTCTGCCCTACAGCATTTGTGATAGTATGTGTAAATTTTCGAAAATTTGAGAATGTATGTGTGAGTTTTTGAAGACTGATGAAAATCAAAATAGTTTTGATTTCAAAATGAATCAGTCTGGATGAATTGTGTTTATTTTCAAATTGTCAATACACAATTTTCAAAAGCAAATACTAATGTTTGTGAAGGAACAAAGAAAAATTTTGAATTAACTCATTTTTGGAGGAAAATTTCAAGATTTCGTGAAATGACTGAAGGCTCGGCTACACACTAGTCATGCACACACATACAAAAAGGGTTCATCGGCCCGACAGCATAACTGATAGGTGGTGCCCAGCTTAACTTAAGTCTGACATAGGGATTTTCCGGAACTTTCGAGGCCGATATCTCGGGAAGTATACATTTCCGGGACAAAAATTATACATCTAAAGTTTGTTCCAAAGTTTTTAACAATATAAATTGTGTTATTTGCGTGATTTATATATTGTGGTCATATGAAATTGTATCCTAGTGTGAACGCAAAAACTAAAAGTGGTATGGACTTTGTCAAACATAAAGGATGTCGAATGGATAAAGAAGTGACAGACTTTTAGTAAACTTTGGCAGGATAACAGTTGATAACCAAAACAAAAACATTGGCGCCAATGCGTGAAAGAAAAACTTACTCCAAAGCAATGAAAAACTTCTTCAATTTTAAGCAAAATAAATAAAAAATAATTAATATATTAATAAAACAATCAATAAATATAGGTGAATCGTAATATTTATAGTATTTTTCCACAAAAATAAAATAAACATTGAGCAGCTGACCATTAGCAGATGTTTAAAAAACAGCTGATCGAACTTTCTAAATGTTGCTGGAAAAATTCTTTCAGCAACTTTTAGCAATTTCTCAGCAAACAACTGTCAAAATTGATCTCTCACTTCGCTATCTTTTACTGAACTTTGGTTAAAAATACAGCATTTAGTAACATTTCGTAATAATTATTAAAAATTATCACGTAAAAAGACACACCTAATATAAAAATTGTCATATTTCCTGTGTATAATACTAACAAAGTGCAAAAAAATTTATGTATCATAATAGCACCAATATTAGAAATTTTTATTGATAAATGGTATGTTCCAGAACTGTTCCAGAATCTACAAAATTTTACTATTTTTTTTTGATAGCATAAGGGAAAATTTTTATCGTACTAAAATTTTGTAGATTCTTGCAGGTTCTAGAACCGGCACAAGTTGTGTTCCAGAATCTGAAACTAGTACTTCTTGCACTATTTTGCCAGAAACGCGTTCTTGTACCAAACTCGCACTTCTCTTAATACAAAAATGGAGCAAAAATAAAATTTTCTGCTATACAAATTTGACCGAGTAGAAACTAGCAGCTTGTTCGCTGTCATCTGATTGCCTGATACGTTGCAATTGCTGTCATTTTTTCAATTTGTATAGGAAGGTATTTTTTGACTTTTCGCTCATTTGCTAATTTTACCACGAAAAAGTACAGGAAGTCAATGAAAAATTAACATTGTAACAAAGTAATGTATTTATTTTTTTCTTTGTTTGCCCTTGGTCACACTAGCGAGTTTCTTGAAACGAATAATAGCAAGAGACAACATCGCAAACACAGAAAACCATGTACAGCTGTATCACTACCTCATACCCCTCGTCTATAAACTAGAAGTCGCCATGTGAAACAGTGCTAATGTGACCTTCGACTTTACAAATTTTGATATTAAAATTTATTATTGCATAAATTCGCCATCTACCTTGTTTATTGTGATACGTGAAAAGTGTTGCAACTTTTGGTACTTTTTAGGCAAAAACAGGGTTGTATATCATGAGTACTGTGATTTCGATGTTGATTTACTGAAATCACGAAATGAGATGATTTCATTTTTGTATGCAAAATCATGGTAAATTTTGCTTGATTTCGCTCAAAATCACGAAACGATGCCGAGTATAAACCAAGCATAAGAAAATTTAGCGTAAAGGAACAAAGATGTTACTTTTTCTCAAATCTGATTGGTTGATTTGAATTTGCTGACGTTTTTATTTGTTTTTTGTGCAGCATACTATCGGGCTCACCTTTACAGCGTGTTTTTGTAAAAAGTTTTTGCCCATTCGTTAGTCGATTTCATGAACGAAGACACAATGTGGTTTTCATAGCGATTGACGTTTGTATTCGTGTGACATTCGAATGAAAGCTTTTTATTTTCGTATTCTTTGGGTTTCGTAACAAAATCAGACGAACGAATACGTCAAAATTAAACGAATGGAAAAGACCTATCGTTTTGAATGAAAATTAAATAATTTGAATAATAATAGGCACAAAACATACGAAAACTGGAAGGTAATGCAATTTTATTTATTTCCACATCCGTATCATCATATTATCACAATTCTTTTTCGACAAATTTGTTTACTTTTTTTTCTTATTTGTTGTTTGTCATCTGTTTATTGGGGTTGCCATCAAGTAACACATATTACGTACATATGCCTATGCAAAATTCACAAAATAAGTATTATGGAAACCCTGACATATAAACGCTTTTCTGAAATAAGCTGTGTTCCAGAACTAAAAAGTTTTTACAATTTTTACGACTTTTACACATTTTACTCGAAAAAGCGTTCCCGTACACAAAAAAGTTGTAAAATGTTCACTTCTCTTTAAACAAAAATGGCGCTGAATGACGCTCTCTTTAAAAACTTTTTACACGACAAATTTGGGCGAGTAAAAAAATAGTAACATGGTTGCCGGCGTCTGATTGGCTGATACGCCGACTTTGACATTTGTTCCAGTTTTTTTGACGTATTTTCCATTTTTCCGTTCCCGAACTATTTCAAAAAACTTGTGTGTGAGAACAATTTTTTTGCAGTTCTCTCTTTTACGAGATTTACCATTAAAAAGTACGGGAACGAAGCTATAGACGAAAGCTTTTAGATAAAAACGAGTGGTTCGTAAAATTTTACAAGAACCAAATTTTAAACGTATACGTTTTAGTATGAGCGGTTCGTTTGACAAGCAAACATTTTTACAGAAACAGGCTGTTTTAAATAGAACACATCGTTTCTTTTAAACTTGTAAGAATGAAAAAAACTTGTAAGAAAACAAATAAACTTAATGTTGTACACGTAAAATGTCAAAAATAACTACGTATCAACTTTTTATCGGAGTAGTGGTGTTCTTCCTGTCAAAAGTGGTGTTCCTCAAGCTTCGGTGCTGGGGCCACTTTTGTTCATTATTTTTGTTAATGATATTAGTTGTGTCTTTTTACTTTTTCAGTAATAATTATTCAGTAACTTCTTTTCAGAGAGTAAGAGAGATTTTGCTCTTTGATACGAAAATAGAGAAAAATGTAAAAAGACAGCATTTAGTAAACTTTAGCAAGATAACAGTTGATAACCAAAACAAAAACATTGCCGCCAATGCATGAACGGAAAAATAACTCCAATTAATAAAAAATTTCTTCAATGTTAAGCAAAATAAATAAAAAATATTTAATGTATTAATAAAATAATCAATAAATAAACCCGAGTCGTAATATTTATAGTATTTTTCCACAAAAAAAAAGATAAACATTGGGCAACTGACCATTACCAGATGATTAAAAAACAGCTGATCGAAGTTGCTAAATGTTGCTGGGAAAAATTCTTTCAGCAACTTTTAGCAATTTCTCAGCAAGCAACTGTCAAAATTGTTCTCTCTCTCTTCGCTCTCTTTTACTGAACTTTTGTGTAAAAAGACAGCATTTAGTAACATTTCGTAATAATTATTACAAATTATCTCGTAAAAAGACACAGCTATTTGTTCTAAGTTGCAAAGTTGGTGCTTTTCATTTGCTTTTGCATATTGTTACGGAATTAGATTTAACTAATCTCCGTGTAGACGTTGTTTTAATCCCCGATACGATTTGTACCAAATAAAACAGGGTTCGTTTTAGATTACCTTTCTACAATGCTTTATTTACTTTATTACACTTATTCGGAACCGACTTTAATTACTAAGCACACAGCAAGTCTCTAGTTAGCACGCAGCTATTCGTTAACCGATCTGTTCAGTTCAACGCTTAAAACACAACTACTCCGTCATTGCCATTTCCCCGGTATTTATACCCCAAAGTCTCCCTGTTCTAGAGTCCTCCAGAACACATATGGCAACATCTCGAATCTGTGCAGCGAACACACAGACGCACATTCGCACTAAGCGAACAACCATACTCACATACATACATGGGGGTATACAATTGGACGACAAGCACAGTAATGACGTAACTACAACAACAAACAAGTGCAATAAAGAAGTAACAAACTAAACAATAATTACATGATTGTGGCAAAACAAAACAAAAGCACATTAATGAAAGGCAAAGAACATCTAGAATAATGAAGATAATTCTACATGATAATTGTTGTTGCTTAAATAAAGTAACTGCGTAATAAAACTTTACGTTACAATTCAAATTTTTAAATTAACGGAAATTAAACTAAATTAACTTAAACCTATCAGTTCCATTCGTAACATTGCCTCCCGCTTAAGCCTGTTCGTCCCGAATAGGCACAGTTCCCTCTCTGTGGTATGGGCATTGGTAACACTGCCTCCCGCTTAAGCCTGTTCCTCTTGACTAGACGCAGTTCTCGTTCCGTAGTGGTGGCAACCGATTTAGATGTACCCTCTCTCCAGGAATCTTGACGTTATACCTTCTTTCTTTGTGGTCACCTTCCTAAGTGCCACCTGGTCTTCATCGGACTTGTCCTTCCTTGTTGTACGGCCGCTTTTCGATGGACGTTTCCTCGACGTACATCTTCGCTTTTTCCTCCTCGTTGCGAGATTTTTCCGCTTTCGTACTGGCCATTTTTCGGCGGCTTCCACCTTCAGCGTACGGACATCTACAGCGATTTCGTCAGATTCTGCGCTAGGGCGACACATGCTTTTCTTCTCTTTGTAGCCCACATTAATCGGTATTTCCACATTGGACCAAGTCATCACACGGTGCTTTATGTCCAGGTTTATATCGAAGGCAATCATGAAGTCTACACCAAGTATAACTTCGTCCACAATATCGGCCACTACAAAATCGAAATTTACCGATTTTCTACCCATGCTCAGCCTTTGGTAGGCCTTTCCATGCACCGTTGTAGTCTCGCCTGTGGCCGTCCGCAATTTGACTCAATTTAACGGCAATACCTTCCCCTTTACCAAATCCGGTCAAATAATGGACTTTGTTGCAAATAATGGACTTTGTTGCATAGGTGTCCAATGTCAAGGTACGCAATACACCATTGACGAAGCCTTTAACCGTTAGGTTGTGATTCTCCTGCTGGACTATGGCTATAGAAATTGTGGGACCATCGTTTTCATCCCCTGCCAGCGGCGCCTCGTGATTGACGGAATTCATTTTATTCGATTCACCTGATGTCTCTCTTTCCAGATTCTTGGCCACCGGTTGGTCGTCGCTTTTTGAAGGCGGTGAGGTGGATCTGAGCCTTGGTCGTTGCAATATGCATTCTCGTGCAATGTGTCCAGCTTTACGACAGTTGTAGCAAGTCTTTCTCGTTTTACCAGCCCTTCGTTTCACTTTACCTACTACCTGCATTAGTGCATCTTTCATTAGTTCGACAACGGTCTGAGGATTGTTGTCCTCAACTTCCAGCCTCTGCACATTGCAAGCCTGAGGTTTCACCATTGTCTCTTGCTTATGTCCGCCACCGTACTTAGGTTCAAGAGCAGCCATTATATCTCCATAACTGTTTCTAGAAGCGGCGGGAATATTCTGTAATACGTCAGCAGCACCGCCCTTCAATGCCATAAGTAGTCGAACCGCCTTTTCGTTATCGTTCCACGAATTTCTCGAAGCAACCGTCTCAAATTGTAATTTGAAGACATCAAACGATGTAGATCCGTCGAATTCAGGAGGCTTGATTTTCAGAGTGTTATCAATAACTCGCACTGGTCCTCCTTTGATTTTCAGTTCAGACATTTTCTTTTCCAGATTCACAATCTTCTCGTCGTGGGCCAGAAATTGCCTATCCAATTTCTTTAAATGGTTTTCCATAACCTCGAATCACTTTCCAATAACTTGCGTAATATTATCGAGTCTTTCGCTGATTTTTGCCTCTAATTCTTCCAATTTTTCGTCGAATTCCTCCGTCAGACATTTGAAGCTTTCATTTATTGCAATAGATTCCTCTTCCATTCTCTTACTAAATTCCTTCGCCAACGTTACTGCAATAACTTTTGCAACCTCCGTATAACTCGGAACCGCGTCTGAAGTTTCATCTCTAATATCAATCTCATATTCGTCGATGTTCATTCCACGGCGCTCGAACTCTTCCAACAAGCATTTTTGTAGTTCGGCCTTGTTGTCAGTAGAACACAACTCCAACTTACTTAGCTCCTTCTTCAAATCTTCCTTTCGTAGATCCTTGAACTTCATCTTCATTGTAGGATTATCGTAATCTCACTTCCTGACACCAATTGTTACGGAATTAGATTTAACTAATCTCCGTGTAGACGTTGTTTTATTCCCCGATACGATTTGTACCAAATAAAACAGGGTTCGTTTTAGATTACGTTTCTACAATGCTTTATTTACTTTATTACACTTATTCGGAACCGACTTTAATTACTAAGCACACAGCAAGTCTCTAGTTAGCATGCAGCTATTCGTTAACCGATCTGTTCAGTTCAACGCTTAAAACACAACTACTCCGTCATTGCCATTTCCCCGGTATTTATACCCCAAAGTCTCCCTGTTCTAGAGTCCTCCAGAACACATATGGCAACATCTCGAATCTGTGCAGCGAACACACAGACGCACATTCGCACTAAGCGAACAACCATACTCACATACATACATGGGGGAATACACGACAAGCACAGTAATGACGTAACTACAACAACAAACAAGTGCAATAAATAAGTAACAAACTAAACAATAATTACATGATTGTGGCAAAACAAAACAAAAGCACATTAATGAAAGGTAAAGAACATCTAGAATAATGAAGATAATTCTACATGATAATTGTTGTTGCTTAAATAAAGTAACTGCGTAATAAAACTTTACGTTACAATTCAAATTTTTAAATTAACGGAAATTAAACTAAATTAACTTAAACCTATCAGTTCCATTCATAACAATATAATATGAATTTGCTCTTTGTTGGGGATGTTAGATTTTCACCTACACTCATGGTGGAATAGTGGAACAGATCTTGCCTTGCCCATCAATGTAAGACAAAGATTAGCCCATGCTCTATATATATTTTTTGAATTTATTGCCTTCTGATGAGCGTAAGGTTATTTTATCTCAAATTTTAATTTTTTTTTATTATTGTACTAAAGTCTTTTTGATATACATAACTGTTGGGGGTAGTGTCAACATGCATAAATGTAATATAATTTAATTCTTTTCTATTGGCACGATGACTTGAATTAATGTAAAGTTGTTTATGAAATAAATAAATGTTTTGTATGTATCTACAAAAATGTTCGCCTTTGGTTATGAATTTTGACATTTCAAATCGTTGTTTTTCTCTGAATCCGCTTGCTGTAGGACCTGTAATTGGGCCATGATGTCAACATTTGTATAAAAGGCGAAAAGCAAAACAATTCGCCTTGGCATATGAACATCGCGGCAAAATTATTTGACCAATCAAAACACAGAAAACACGAATCATATGATTTTTGTTCTGATTTTGCATGACGAATTCCTAGTTTTTTTGACGTTTTAAATTCGACCAGCTGGCCTGACACATCTACCTAGGTAATTGTGCCATGAATAATACCAACTGATGTCTTTATTTGTTGGCAAAACATTATTTTGAACAAAAATAAATAACAAATATTTCGCTTCTTTAAAGAATATCTGTGTACTACATCTTTATTTAAGCTTCGCGAAGAATATTTTATCGTTTTCTTCTCACTTTTGTGGATATTTCGCGCAAAAAAATTTTTGACAGCAAATGAAGACTACCTCTGAATTCGCATTTTGAATCACCTAATAAATCCACTGGATTTCAAAAGTCAATTCCATTGTGTGTATGTCAATAACTCCTCATAAAGAAGACTAACCATGGCAATAAAGCGGTTTTTACACGGTCCGCTTTTTACATATTTTTGTAAGTCGGCTTTTACACAGTGTCGTTTTGACGACACCATATCGAAGTTTCCGTTTTGATGTTCATTCGTACATGTTTTCAGGGTGGGAAAATGTAGTGGCAAAGATGGGAAGAAAGCGTACGGAAAAGTATTATTGATGTGAATTCATACACAAAATAATTCTTTTATTGCACTCATTTATTGTCTTTCTTACCTGCAATGATGTTTTTCATCAGAATCAATCTATACACATATTTTGTAATCTCAATTTCAACATATTTCATTAAAACATTTTTGTACATTCGGTACTTGAATAGTACGCTTAGGTAAAGATGTACCATTGGCACAAAAATCCCCGAAAATGCAACCCTACTTACAAAAATACGAATGAAGCGAAAACGGAGAGCAAGAAAGGACGTCGTCTCCGTGACGAAAGTATACTGTGTAAAAGCCGACTAATTCCTCCTGCACGGCGAAATTCGTTTTCCGTAGTTTTCGTTATTAATAGCTCTGTTCCTTTACGTGCAAGAATCTTCAAGTTTTACCACTTTTTACTTGAAAACCGTTCCTTTACATCAGACACCATACAATTCATATGAGCGCAGTTTGTAACTTTTACTACTTTTGCCGGTTTTACCACAGACAAAACAGCTGCATTCCTTTTATTGTTCATGAACTATACAACTCTAGTTTGCTGGGAATTATCGTGTCTGTGTGTTGTGTGCGTGTGTATGTGTTTTTGCGTGCGTGTGTATACGTAAACAAATGACGCAAAAAGCAAAAATATATATATATATATATATATATATATATATATATATATATATAAATAAACTACATTTATTTCTAGGATTTCGTAAAATGAAATCACATAATGTGCTAATTTAAAAAGACTTTAGGTCAGGTTCTATAAATTGTGAAAAACGAGGCTTGGGTGTATTTGCTTATTCTGTCTAAATATACAACAGGTTGTACTGTTTATTTAATTTGTTGAATTATTAACTAAAAACGCGAAAAATATATGGGGCTTTTTACAGAGTCAGCTTCTGTATATGTTCAAAAGTTTGTTTCATCACAATATTGATGAATTTCATTTCAATAAATGTTGTAGTAAAAAGGTTCATTCCGACTGAATTTTAATATGTTTCAAATATTTTGGCATATTTTTCAAAACAATACGCATGACACACCTGCTCAAAATAATATACAAAACTTGTAGAACGGTTATATTTATTTAAAGAAATTGAGAATATGTTTTTTCTCATCAACAAACAACGCAAGTTTCATTTAAAATTAATTAAGTATAGGGAATGTTTCAACTAAGGGCAGTATATTTGCTGCTCATAATAGTACGTTTATGTATAACCGGGTTTAAAATGTCAATTCCTTCCCAGCAAAAAAGTTTGGAAGTAGTGCAATGCAGAGTTATGATTTCAATACATCTTTCGATGCAGTCCACACGGAGTTATGAAAATGCACTGCGCTCGATACATTTTGGAAGCACTCGTTTAAAGATCCCTATCCAAGCAAGCCTACAGCCGCATTCTTTTTTTTCTGAACACAAGAAAGAGTGTTAAAAGCAGAGTAGAGGAAGTAAACTTAGTTACGATCAAATTTAATGGACAGTTTTTATAATTTGTGTTAATATAATATAATAAAGTTAATATTGTTACGGAATTAGATTTAACTAATCTCCGTGTAGACGTTGTTTTATTCCCCGATACGATTTGTACCAAATAAAACAGGGTTCGTTTTAGATTACGTTTCTACAATGCTTTATTTACTTTATTACACTTATTCAGGACCGACTTTAATTACAAAGCACACAGCAAGTCTCTAGTTAGCACGCAGCTCTTATTTAACCGATCTGTTCAGTTCAACGCTTAAAACACAACTCACTCGTCATTGCCAGTTCCCCTGCATTTATATCCCAAAGTCTCCCTGTTCGAGAGTCCTCTAGAAAATGTCTGGCAACTCCTCGAATATGTACAACGAACACACAGACGCACATTCGCACTAAGCGAACAACCAGACTCACATACATGGGGGATGATCAATGACGTAATTACAACAACAAATAAATGCAAGAAAAGAAGTAACAAACTAAACGATAATTACATGATTTTGGCAAAACAAACAAAAGAACATTAACAAAAGGTAATGTAACGACTAGAATGATGAAGAGAGTTCTACATGGTAGTTGTTGTTGCTTAAATAAAATAACTGCGTAATAAAACGTTACGTTACAATTCAAATTTTTAAATTAACGGAAATTAAACTAAATTAACTTAAACCTATCAGTTACATTCGTAACATTGCCTCCCGCTTAAGCCTGTTCGTCCCGAATAGGCACAGTTCCCTCTCTGTGGTATGGGCATTGGTAACACTGCCTCCCGCTTAAGCCTGTTCCTCTTGACTAGACGCAGTTCTCGTTCCGTAGTGGTGGCAACCGATTTAGATGTACCCTCTACTGCGTCAGCTTTGGACTTCTGCTCTTCTGGACGTTGCTTTCTCTCCAGGAATCTTGACGTTATACCTTCTTTCTTTGTGGTCACCTTCCTAAGTGCCACCTGGTCTTCATCGGACTTGTCCTTCCTTGTTGTACGGCCGCTTTTCGATGGACGTTTCCTCGACGTACATCTTCGCTTTTTCCTCCTCGTTGCGAGATTTTTCCGCTTTCGTACTGGCCATTTTTCGGCGGCTTCCACCTTCAGCGTACGGACATCTACAGCGATTTCGTCAGATTCTGCGCTAGGGCGACACATGCTTTTCTTCTCTTTGTAGCCCATATTAATCGGTATTTCCACATTGGACCAAGTCATCACATGGTGCTTTATGTCCAGGTTTATATCGAAGGCAATCATGAAGTCTACACCAAGTATAACTTCGTCCATAATATCGGCCACTACAAAATCGAAATTTACAGATTTTCTACCCATGCTCAGCCTTTGGTAGGCCTTTCCATGCACAGTTGTAGTCTCGCCTGTGGCCGTCCGCAATTTGACTCCATTTAACGGCAATACCTTCCCTTTTACCAAATCCGGTCTAATAATGGACTTTGTTGCACCGGTGTCCAATGTCAAGGTACGCAATACACCATTGACGAAGCCTTTCACCGTTAAGTTGTGGGACCATCGTTTTCACCCTCTGCCAGCGGCGCCTCGTGATCGACGGAATTCATTTTATTTGATTCACCTGATATCTCTCTTTCCAGATACTTGGCCACCGGTTGGTCGTCGCTTTTTGAAGGCGGTGAGGTGGATCTGGGCCTTGGTCGTTCCAATATGCATTCTCGTGCAATGTGTCCAGCTTTACGACAGTTATAACAACTCTTTTTCGTTCTAGCAGCCCCTTGTTTCACCCGCATCAGTGCATCTTTCAGCAGGTCGACAACGGTCTGGGAATTGTTGTCCTCAACTTGCAGCTTCCACACGTTGTAAGCTTTAGGTTTCACCAGCATCTTCGCGGTTTCTTGGGCCAGGGCAAATGACACGGTTTCTGCCAATGTTCCTATCGGTGCCGCATACGTCGCAAATTTTACCTCTGGATCACGAATACCACTAGCAAATGTCTCAATCTTTATGCGGTCCACCAATGGATGTCTCTCCTGGATATGCCAACTGCGCCAACCGCTCTATATCAGCCGCAAAGTCTTGTAAGGTCTCATTTGGCTTCTGGACTCTTCCCCTCAGTTCCATTCGGTAGATCTCTTGCTTGTGTTCACTACCGTACTTACGATCGAGAGCAGCCATTATATCCCCATAACTGTTTCTAGAAGCGGGGGGATACTCTGTAATACGTCAGCAGCATCACCCTTCAATGCCATAAGGAGTGATACCGCCTTTTCGTTGTCGTTCCAAGAATCTCTAGCAGCCACTGTCTCGAACTGTAATTTGAACACATTGAAAGAGGTAGAGCCGTCGAACACTGGAGGCTTAATTTTTAACGCGTTATGGATAGCTCTCACTGGACCGCCTTTAATTTCCAGTTCCGACATTTTCTTTTCTATGCCCAGAATCTTCTCATCTTGAGCCAGAAATTTCTCGTCAACAGACAAAATCTTTTTATCCAACTCTTTAATTTGTACCTCCACGTTCTCTACTCTCTTTTCAATCTCCATCGTGATATTCTCGAGTTTCTCGTTAATTTTTCTAGAATTCTCTTCCAACTCCTCTTTTAAGTTTCTTGAATTTTCTTCAAACATCCTAGAATTCTCTGCCATTAAGTTTTCGGTGATTTTTCTAGAGTTCTCTTCTAACTTTTCCTCTAATTTGTTGTCGAATTTGGCAAATCTTTCCTCCAACTTTCTGGAATATTCTTCACTCTTTCTGGAATTTTCTTCCATTTTAGCATCTAATTTCTCCATCATTTTACTGGAATTTTCTTCATTCTTTCTAGACATCTCTTCTAACATCTTACTGTTGTCAGATTTCATTTCCAGCATCATCATAGCCAGCATTGATTTCAAATCGTCACCCCTGGCAGCTACCGACGAAATTTCCTCAACGCTGGATTCGCCCTTTGCCGATAACTCGACTTCCTCCTTACCGTCGAACTCATATTCATCGATGTTCATTCCACGGCGCTCGAACTCTTCCAACAAGCGTTTTTGTAGTTCGGCCTTGTTGCCAGTAGAACACAACTCCAACTTGCTTAGCTCCTTCTTCAAGTCTTCCACTCGTAGATCCTTAAACTTCATTGTAGGATGATCGTAATCTCACTGCTGACACCAATTGTTACGGAATTAGATTTAACTAATCTCCGTGTAGACGTTGTTTTATTCCCCGATACGATTTGTACCAAATAAAACAGGGTTCGTTTTAGATTACGTTTCTACAATGCTTTATTTACTTTATTACACTTATTCAGAACCGACTTTAATTACAAAGCACACAGCAAGTCTCTAGTTAGCACGCAGCTCTTATTTAACCGATCTGTTCAGTTCAACGCTTAAAACACAACTCACTCGTCATTGCCAGTTCCCCTGTATTTATATCCCAAAGTCTCCCTGTTCGAGAGTCCTCTAGGAAATGTCTGGCAACTCCTCGAATATGTACAACGAACACACAGACGCACATTCGCACTAAGCGAACAACCAGACTCACATACATGGGGGATGATCAATGACGTAATTACAACAACAAATAAATGCAAGAAAAGAAGTAACAAACTAAACGATAATTACATGATTTTGGCAAAACAAACAAAAGAACATTAACAAAAGGTAATGTAACGACTAGAATGATGAAGAGAGCTCTACATGGTAGTTGTTGTTGCTTAAATAAAATAACTGCGTAATAAAACGTTATGTTAAAATTCAAATTTTTAAATTAACGGAAATTAAACTAAATTAACTTAAAACTATCAGTTAGATTCGTAACAATATTCTTGTTTTACACGAATAAGCTATGTATTTTATTTATTTTGGGATATTTGCAATGGCTTGCATTTTATAACATCTTTAGACTGCATTTAAATTCAATCCAAAATACTACATCAAAGGCTGTGATTTGGATCGAAAATGGAGTGCATCCTAGCTGTGTGCCGTGGAAACAAAATGGAGTGCATCCTAGCTGCGCGCTCTCTTGTAAAATTCATAAGTGAATTCATAGGAAAAGATGTACTCCAGCGGATGCAAACTTTTTGTTGGGTTTGCTTATATTTCAAATAAATCCTCATAAAGAAGGTTAACCCTGCAAAAGGCTATAATATAAACATGGCCTAATAATAGCTACACTTCAGTTATAGTAGGAAATAATTAACGTTTATTAATTTTTCATATATATTGTTGAAAATAATACAATCGAATTTTACCCCTACCTCTTTCCTAACAAACAACAAAAATAAGAATCCTTCATTTTCGATAGCAATTATCGTTGAGTGGAGTTGCCAGTTGTCAAAATTACTTTATGTATGGCAATCTTCAACTCAAGTTGCGAATCTCAGTTGACGAACCGGCTATTTTTCAGCAAATCCAAATATTCTACAAAATTGTTCGTCATAAAATTTTACTATAGGTCTCAGAACACACCAAAACTGTAAATCTTATGTAATCGCCAGGAATATTTAAAAATGAAGAACAAGTTTTAGGGTTAAAGTCCGACTTCATCTGAGTTTATTCAAAATTGTCCCTCAAAACATAATTTTAGAGAGATGACATCAAAGACAAAAAAATTCTTCGTCAAATTTCACTATGGGTCACCAAAGAAATGAAATATATATTTACATTATATATCATGAAAATATCAGTATCAATTTTGCTGAAAACTTGGGGGTCGATTGTCGATAGCAATTATCGTTGAGTGGAGTCGTCAGTTGTCAAAATTACTTTATGTATGGCAACCCACGGGAGTTGCCAATCTTCTACTGGGCGCGTCTTCCCGGGTGGCGGATGGGAAGGTGGTCTCTGAGTTATGTGGGGTCAGCACCGCCCGAGGGAAACTGAAGGCGATTCTGTCTTCACATATCTCAGAGACCCTGGGGGTTTGTCTTTTCAAACCCCCCGTGGACCAAAATTGGAAATGATTTTTGTTTTGTCTTTTTTCCTCCTCCGACAATTTCGAAACGATCCAATTTTGGCACAATTTGTCCTCTATCAAGTGGACAACTTTCTTCAATACGTTCGACAATATAGATTGAGCAATGCAAATGTTGTAATCGTTGTCATGAGACTTTTGGAAACTTCCCTCCGCAAATAATCTCAACGCAGCGCACACTTTTAAAAGTTGGGGTATTCCCGGAGGAATTGCTCCAGAATCTGACCCAGACTGATGATGAGCTGGACACTACGGTGATCCCAGCCAAGTCTACACAGGAAGATTGCTATGGCTCTAGCAAAGGGAGTACGAGCCGGATAAAGTAGTGGCGCAGGCTAAGCCTCCTGCCTATGGCAAATGTGCTGCGCCGAAACCTGTTCCGAAGCATAACCCGAACCTCCAAACCAACGGGCACCCCTAGTGGTGACCGACCGGTAAAGGGCTCTGCCTCAAAGCCCGATTCTGCTCCGAAAGGCAAGGGTGAAGCGGCTGGAAATGCTGGTTTCAATATGAAGATGGTTAGGTCAGCTAAGGAAACATTGTCTTCTGGTGGAACGAACAGTGCCCCGCAGCATATATCTGTGAAGCGCGTTCGTTCCTCCGAGGGGTTGAACCATCAACTTCGTATGCGGCGGCCGTTGAGCGTACAACCAAGGGGAAGCAACTGAGTACAGAAAAGGCATCCACCTCCTCTGGAAAAGTTAACTCCAAGGCGCACGGTCAAGGACGCAAAAAGCCATACCGCCGGTCACAGTGGCAGATGATAAAGAGCTTCAATTGGCAATCATCGACAGAGCTGACCCAAATGGTAGAATCAGCGACAGTCACTGGCTGCTTTTTGAAACTGGTCTTCGGTCTGCCATAGTTTCTGGACCTGAAGATCAGGAAGACCGACAGTTTGGCAGCGCCTTCTTACGAAAGGGTGTCAAGGTTATTAACTGTCTGGCCAAGAAGTCACGAAATGTCCTTTTTCGGACAGTTGAGGGTTTTGGCGCTCTGTGGGAAGGAGCTGATCTTGCGGCGGTCTCCCTATCCGATATTCCGTCCAGGAAAATTCTGGACATTGTCTTAGTCCAGGAGCCTTATATCTATAAGAATAAGGTTTCTGGACTAAGCAATGCCAATTTCGACATCTTCGCCGCGTCCGAGGGGGACAAGGTGAGGACTTGTATAGTAAGTAAAAAGAGCTTACATCTAATCTTTTTATCTAATTACAGCAACGGTGACATGTGCACGGTTAGGATGGAGCATGGTACGGGGATGACCACACTACTGCCCTCCGTATACATGCCTTTTGAGGACCCAGACCCACCAAACCTAGATATCCGACGGTTGCTCGATGATATGATGGGTACCTGCAACGTGATCCTGGGATGCGATGCAAACGCTCACCATTTTCAATGGGGCAGCAAGGACACCAACAAAAGGGGTGAGTCAATATTCGATTTTATTTTTCATATAATTTACGAATATGTAACTGGGGTAATGATCCAACCTTTAGGGTCATCGACCTAACCCTCTCTAATCTAGATGACTCCGTCCTAAGAAATTGGAGGGTATCTAAAGAATGTTCCTTCTCGGATCATATGAAGATATTCTTTGATGTCTTTTTGGACGGAGGTCGCCAAATTCCTTATAGGAACCCGCGAAGAACAAACTGGGATAAGTACACGGAACTAACGAGTTCTCAACTGACTCTTAATATTAATATAGAAACAGTTGAAGATCTTAATGGGACAGTAAAGCTAGGTTTCGAAGATTACTCTCCAGGGAACCTAAATCCATCGGAAGTATCAAGAAGCAAGATGGTGCGTGGACAGACTCTGCTACTGCGACTCTTAACCTCTTGGCAGAGACCCACTTCCCAGGCTGTAAGGATGCGGAAACCGTCAATAGTGAATGTGACGACTTCCAAATTCAAAAGCCTATGGATTCGGACCTTATTGACAAGGTGGTTAACAGAAATAAGATTAAATGGGCTGTCAACACTTTCAAGCCATATAAGTCACCTAGACCGGATGGTATAACGCCGGCGATGCTTCAATTTGCATCGCCACGTTTATATCAAATCCTGGAGGAGATCTATATGGCGTTTTTGACTCTCTCGTATGTACCGGGTCTGTGGATAGAGGTAAAAGTTACTTACATTCCCAAAGCGGGAAAACCTAGTCACACTACACCAAAGGACTACAGACCCATCAGTTTATTATTCTTTCTCCTTAAGACTCTCGAAAGACTGATCGATCTGGAGATAAGGAGCCATGTAGACACCGCCTCTATAAGCAACTCACAGCTTTTCGTGATTTCGCGCGAAATCAAGCAAAATTTATCATGATTTTGCGTACAAAAATGAAATCATCTCATTTCGTGATTTCAGCGAAATCAACATCGAAATCACAGTACACATGATATACAACCTTGCTTTTGCCTAAAAAAGTACCAAAAGATGCAACACTTTTCACGTATGACAATAAACAAGGTAGATGTGCGAATTGCTGCAACAAAAAATGTTAGTATCAAAATTTGTATACAATGTGAAAAAATATTAAATTACTTTGTTACAATGCTATTTTTCATTGTGTTCCCGTACTTTTTTAATGGTAATTTAAGAAAATGGAGCGAATTGTCAAAAATTGCTTCCCCACACAAATTTCCTAAAAAGTACGGGAACGGAAATTGCAAAAACTCCAGCAGAAATGTCAAAATCAGCTCATCAGTTATAATATTAGATACCAATGAACATATGAACATGCTTGCTGCTATTTTCTACTAGGCCAAAATTTTATGGCAGAAAACAGGAGAAGAGGGTGTTATTCGGCGCTATTTTTGTTTAAAGAGAAGTGCAAGTCTTGCTAGATTTCGGTGTACGGGAACGCATTTTTAGCACTAAACGGGAAAACTACTGCAAGTACTAATATTTTGCAGGTTCTGGGCACAACATTTATCTATCAAAATTTATTATTATGATGTCTCAACGATAAAATCATTATTTATTTATTTTATTATTATTTTTTTTTTTTGTTTGTTTGGTACTATACACAATTAATACGATATATTGATAATTTTACGATAATTTTCGAAATAAAGTTGTAAAGTTCTATATTGTCGTATATTTTTGATGTTTAATTCAATTTACAACAACTTGTGTTGAACATTCATGTTCGATCAGCTGCGCATATGCATCTACCTTGATCATTGTGATATGTTTGAAATCAACAAAAAATAAGTGTAAACACCGGGGTGTATTACAGGATTTCGTGAAATCCAGTGTATTTTGGAGCGCAAGTGTAAACTTGGCATAAGATTACTATTGGAGTGTGAGATTGGGATACTTTTGGAAATTCGTGCTTATGGCAACGAAAAGTACTAAATGGTACCAAATTTGGTACAATTTGGATTTGGATGATCAGATACATTTGGAATCCTGAAATTCAAAATTAAGATTACTTTTGGAGTGTTGGATAGAGGTAGGTTTGGAAATTCGGAACTTTGGGAACAAAAAGTACTAAATTTGGTACAATTTGGATTACGGTGATCTGATGCAGCTGTATTTCTGAAATTTGGAATTAAGATTACTGTTGGCGTGTAGGATTGATGTAGTTGTGAATATTCGTACTCTTGGGTACGAATAGTTCTAAATAGTACCAAATTTGGTACAATTTGGATTTGGGTGAACGGATATAGCTGAAATTCCGAGATTTGGAATAAGGAGTACTATTGGAGTGTAGGATTGATAAAGTTTTGGAAATTTTTAGTTATGGGTAGGAAAAGTACTAAATAGTACTAAATTTGGTACAATTTAGATTTCAATGATGGGATACATTTGGAATCGTGAAATTCGGAATTAAAATTGCTGTTGGAGTGTTGATAGAGGTAGGTTTGGAAATTCGTACTTTGGATACGAATAGTACTAAATGGTACCAAATTTGGATTTGAGTTATCGGATATATCTGGAATCCTGAAAATCGGAATTAAGCTTATTGTTTGAACATAGCACTTAGGTAGTTTTGAAAATTGGTACTTATGGGTACGAAAAGTACTAAATGGTACTAAATTTGGTACAATTTGGATTTCGGTGATCTGATGCAGCTGCCTCAAGTTTGGAATTTAAATACCTGTTGAATTGCAGGATTGATAAAATTTTGGAAATTTTTAGTTATGGGTTGGAAAAGTACTAAATAGTACTAAATTTGGTACAATTTGTTATTGTGTAAAGGGAATTTTGAAATAATAGGAAGAGGTCTTTATGTATTTACATGTAATGTAATAAATAGTTCTATAATTGGTTTTGGGGGAACAGATAGAGCTGGAAATGAGGATGGCGGTTGTTGGGTTAGGCCGTACTTGCGCTGAGAACCTCTATTAAAATATCTCAAAAAATGTGGATTGCTCTTGATGTGTAGGCGTGACGAAAATCGAACTAAAGGTACGTATTAGTACACAAAATGTTTCCACCATTCTATATTATATATTGTTTATTTGTTTTGTATATTTAACGCATACTAAGTAAGGGGCACTTTGCTAGTAAACAATAATTTGACTGATCTGGACAATCAAGGTATAAAAGTATAAAAGTTGTTGTTGCCTATGCGGACAACGTAGTACTACTGATTTCCGGTAAGTTTTCGTCAACCATTTCAGAGCTTATGCAGGGAGCATTATCGACGCTTTCGCGCTGGGCAAAGGCCAATGGCCTTGGAGTAAACCCAACCAAGACAGAACTGGTAATGTTCAAGAGAAAGCGTAAGTTCGGCGTATTTGTACCACCAACACTGGATGGAGTGCAGCTTCAGCTCTCGCCCGAGGCAAAGTACCTTGGCACAATCCTGGACTGTCAATTGCGATGGAACAGGAATGCTGAGTAGCGGGCGAAGAGAGGATTGATTGCACTTTATTCATGTAAGAATTCTATTGGGAAAAGTTGGGGTCTAAACCCATCGATTATACACTGGTTGTATAACACCGTGGTTAGACCCATCTTATCCTATGGTTCTCTTGTTTGGTGGCACTCCCTGCGCCAAAAATCGACATCCAGTAGGCTTGACAAGGTGCAAAGAGCTGCCCCGATTCTCATAACTGGAGCCACCAAGAGCACACCACAGCCTGTTCTGAACGCAATGCTGAACTTAAAACCACTGAGTCTCAGCATTAAGTTTCAGGCAACTCGCAGTGCCCTACGGCTGCATGAACAGGATCTCTGGCGCGGTTGTGCCTATAGGCATGGATGTATCCTGAACGAATCAGGTATAAATGTGAGCCAACGCGGGAAACTGAACGCCTATATATCACCAGTCCTGAGATTTGACGATATAGACGTCGTTATACCTAGTAGAGACGACTGGAACCGCAGTAACCCCCCTCTGGACGGTCTGGCTTTTTATACACACGGTTCCAAGATGTAGGAAGGTGCCGGGGCTGTAGTGTTTTCCAGGCTGAAATCTTCGCGATTTGGAAGGCAGCGGAATTGATAAAAAGTTTGGATGCAGAAATCTTTGAACCGGTGACTATCTTTGTGGATAGTCAAGCCATCAAATCCTGCAACATCAAATCCGATGTCGTCCTTAAGTGCAGATCAGCCTTGGGAACGCTAACTAACGGCTTTCGGCTATGCTGGGTGCCAGGACACCGCGACTATCTGGGTAATGAAAGAGCAGATGAATTAGCTAGACGAGGATCGCAGTCTACAGATCTAGCTACCGCTGACTCCATCAAACCACCCATTGGTCATTTCTTCCAAAAAATTGAAGCGTTCTCTGACGAAAGAGCCAGTGAATTGTGGCATAATGAACCTAGGTGCATTATGGCAAGATCGATATGGCCGTCTCTGTCAGTCAAAAGAACGAACTCTCTGTTGAACCTGAGTAAAGCTGAAGTTAGGGTAACGACGGGAGTCATCAGTGGACACTGCTATATCAGGGCCTTTACCATCAAATGAGATGTTACTGACTACTGCAGACTCTGTGAGGATGAGGAGGAGTTGGAGAAAATCGAGCACCTCCTGTGTCATTGTCCAGCCTTGGCTCGTAGACGACATAGGTTAGTAGGTGTTCACTTTCCACCGTGTTTAACTTTCTACTCAACTGTGGAACCTGATGTGATCTACAACATCATCAAAAATCTGAAGTGACTGGGACAGCGCAACCTGAACGCGTAAATGAAGTTTCAAATACTCTGCCTACCATCAAAAATAAAACTTTTTCCCTTCTATTTTGTTTTTCAAAATAGTCAGGCTTAATCCCATAGTCGTTGTATAGTCCGCACTATAGGGACTTGTGAGGAACAAGTGTTGCAAAGACTCCCCAATGGAGCCAGTACGCCCAATGCGTACGAGTGGCCATCAATAGAAATGAAAAGAAATAGAAAATAAAACACGATAGTTTTAATAAAAGGTTGGCTCAATTGCCGATGTTTATTTGTGGTAAACAATATTACCTTTGCGAATTAGAATACAACGATATGTATTTATGCTTACAATAAAGCGCGGGTGATGTGCTTGCGATTCAAGCCGTCGATCGATCTTTTTGTTTATTAGTTGTTTTGTTTATGTTGACATCTGCATAGATGCGTCAAATGGGCGGTTGTCAAGAGAATATTCGTTAAAATCTCTCATACTATTACAGGGATGTAATAAATGGGAATGAGGAGATTTCAACGAATATGCCTATGCAATTCATAGGGCCAATTTAAATCAAATTATCAATTCTAACTTAAACATTTGCCGCCTCCCTTGAAACATGCATATGTTTTAACAAATACAATTTAAATCAATGAAGAATCTGTGTAATTAAGAAGTATATATGGTAATATTCAAAAATGTTTTACAATCGTTGAAGTTGAGGTTCACCATTTAATAAGTCGCGAACTGTCAATATAATTTATATAATATGAATATATTTATATTAATATATATAACAAATAATTTATGTGGAAGCTGTGTTCGTCGTAATATTAAAAAATTGGTAAAAATGTGTTGAAGTTTACAGGTTTTTTTGTGTTCTTTCTTGATTTCTGGTAAAACCACGGAAAATTCAGACCCGAGCTCAAAGAAAGAATTGAAGAATACCCCTTGGGCAACATGGTTCTATTGTATGACTTTTCGATATATACACTGCATCCCCCTAAAATCGATGCTGACATTTTGAAGTTTTGAAATCTGGGTTTTTTTGAACTTTTCTTATAATTGGGGGGCGCAAACAGATAATGACCTAAACTATTTATTGGATTGTAGAACTCGTGATTCCACGTCGTTTGATATATATCTCATGAGTGTGCTTCATATAGCTCCCTAGTAATAAGAGTCCAAAGTCGAAATTTTAGTGCGTAAATTTTCTTTAAAAACCTATTTTTTGACTTCAAAATGTACAACTGTGACTCAGGTACCCTTGAACCCCGCGTGATTTTAGTTTTTTTACGTGCCGGATCTAATGAACCCTTCCGCTTTCAAATCCATCCACCAAAACGGCGGTTATAGATACCTTGAAAGTAGGAAATTCTGCAAAATTATATTTTGATGATTCCGCGCATTGAACCGCGATTTTCTTTGGTTATTTTTGCATAAATGGAAGCCTTCATACGCGTTTATATTATTTTCCAAAACCGTGTGGCATAAATTACCGAGATTCTGGAGTAATATTCGTATTTCATATAAAATAGAATTTGGTAGCACATCCGCGGTTCTTGACGAATTTGTTTAAAATTTGTTATAATGACGTATTTTTTATAGGCGGTCACTGAAATCGAATGCGCCTTATAATCTTATGTACATCGCGCAATTTTTACCCACATAAAGGTTTTTTGAACAGTAAGATGCAGCTGACGGCACACTTTGGCCGCTGAATGAAAAGTGGAAAAATCGCTACATATTGATAGAGATGCACTCGCTGCATCTGAAAAGCGCATGCGCCTTAACTGATTTTAACGAATTCGCGAATTATACGTTTTTTAACTTTTATGTTTTTTCTTTGGTTGTAATTTCAATATTACTTTCTATTTAATAATCCTATTGTTTATCAAAGTAAGCAAATACACTTTCGGGTTTGTCATCGCATTTTCCTTGAAGAAGTTTCAGCGAAGTCCGTCAGTCCTTGCATCGAAATTTAGCGAAAGAGTAGAATAACTCCCAAAAATGTTTTTTCTATTTTTCGTATTAAACAAAAAATATATTTTTGAAATAATATTCCAACAATAAGTTGTTGCTTTTGTTGTTGCTGTAATATGGCAGTTATAAATCCAATCGTTAAAAATTTGGTCTCATATTTTTCTACGCGTTGTCTAGAATCTGTACGTATTTTTAATTTATTTTTTCGAGTTTTATTTGGACTCTAAATTAGAATAAATTAAATTTACTCCAAGATTTATTCAGTATTTCTTGATTTTCCGCGAAATTAGAAATACATTTAGTAAATATTTAGGCATCTACGGATAGATATTAAATGCTGTTAACGCTTTATATATACATTTTCTTATTACAGCAAAAATTGAATTTTTAAATATTTGTTCTTTATAAGGGAATAAAACCCCCCATAACTTTGGAGCGCAGCATCCAATTTTGTGAACGCGAACAGATTTGAAATCATGACTTTTTTTCGTAATCTATGTTCCAAAAATTGCGGATGTGCTCGCAAAAAATTTTTTAAAATTTCTTCCAATGGAATTGCAAAAGAAATTTGAAATTTACCATATGTATGTATATACGAAATTAAACAATGGCATAGTGCAGGCGTGAGCAGTACCTACATTTTACATTTTTTCTTTCAATTTTTGATTTTTTTCTTTTTAGCATATCATTTTTTTCAAAAACATTCTTACATGCTAAGCGATGGGCCATGAGGGACCCGGGCCATTAGGGACCCCGTGGTCAATATGGCCATTAGGGACCATGATATAAGCTAACAAACTAAACGATGGGGCCATTAGGGACCCCGGGTCATTAGGGACCCCGCGGTAAATATGGTCATGAGGGACCATTCAAGCGACTAGGCCATTAGGGACCCAGCTGTTGTGCAGATCACTATAGACCTGGCTAACGAAAGGGCCATTAGGGACCCTGCGAACGATAGTGCAACGTGAAATAACGTTCGTTATGTTCGTTTGAGGCCGCTTTACAACTTTTTTCCCTACGATTTACGAAAACGAAAAATTATGTGACAGGGCCAGTAATGATCCACCCAAACGGTGTATTTTGAGTGAGCAGTGAACCAGACGAAAGTCGAAGAGAATGATTTTTAATTATCTTCGGGTACAAATCTGCTCCTATCAAAATATCTACGGGAGGCGATTCGCCGAATTGAGGATCTGCCAAAACTATATTTGTCACGTCTTCCTTAAGGTCCGAAGTGACCGAAAATGTTGGAAGATTTCCTGATATGGAATCTACAACCAACGCGGAAAAATGGACGACCTGTCACCACGACTAACAAGTTTCAATAAACAACTTTTAGGACACGTAGCTGCGACAGTCCCATGAACTCCAGAGATGGTCGATTTAGTGAATTGAACTTGGAGTTTTAGATCCTTCTGAAGTCTTTCCGAAATGAGGGACGACTCAGAAGCGGGGTCGATCAACGCCCTAGCAGGAAAAGAAATGCCTTGGTGAACGATATTCACCAGTGCTGTTCCCAAAAGAACTTTTCTTTTCTGCCTGACGTGGAAGGATTGTCGAACTACATTATCTACCGATGTCGAAGGAATGCTAGAAGCTGAGGAAGAAGCACAACTGCCATTTAGAGTTCTAGGCCGAAAGGTGGAAGCTGAAGCTGACAACTTCGAACTTCTGGGAGTCACAATTTGACTCGGACTGCTCACCATAGAGCGATCTCTGTGCAACAGAGTGTGATGTCTCTGGTTGCACTTTCGACAACAACGACTAGCACAATTTTTGACTTCGTGTCCCTTCTGAAGGCAATTCACACACAAACGATGCCTTTTGACCAATTTATATCTTTCCAACGGCGTACAATTTACGAACCGCTGGCAAACATTTAATTTGTGTTCTTGCTCTGCAAAGAACGCAACAAAACGTAGGGGATGAACGAGGGGATGTCGAAAAGTGTTTGGGACTGGAAGAAGAGTGAGGAGAAGAAGTACAAGATTTAGGAGACATTTTACAAGTCGAATTATACAAAGTGCCAACATTTTCATTTCATGCAAACACAGAAGAGTTCGAATTTTCTCTGTCAAGAATGCATCTAATTCTTTCCAAGTTGAAAGACGAGACTTATTTGTCACACTTTGCTCCCATAAAGCGTGTGTGATCTTAGGCAATTTTTGTAAACAAATGAAAACCACGATCGGATCCCAATTATCCGTAGGTATTTCATAAATTGCCATTGCCGAAAGGCAACTATTGATCCCACGTTGTATTGACTTATGTCCCGAACTATTTTCCTGACCCAACACAGGAAGCGAAAACAACGATTTCAATTGGCTGTGGACAAGAAAACGTGGATTATCGTATGTGGAGTTCAATTCATTCCACGCGAAATCTCTAAAAGTTGGCCAGTTTAAAATGTTTCCATCGAAAACCTCAATATCACATGGAGGTAACGCAAGATTGTGAATGCTATCCAATTCTGGGGGATCATCAACGAAGTTTGTGTCTATTCTAGGATTCCCAATACTCAATATTGAAGAGCTAGACGCCTGTGTTCCCACATCACGAGAGAGATGGGACGAAAAACTCACGTTTTTAACATTCACATCACAGAACTGTTTTTCCGCAGAAATACAGCAGAGACCTCAAACGAAAGCAAAATCCACAGGGGCAAATTTGCCTAAACCTAAATTAAGTTTTTACATAATTTATCTTCGAATAAACTTAGGGATATGTTCTTAGCACATTTATGTCTACTGCTCCTTTTATTGTTTTTTGTAGTTACAGAAAAGCTTCCAATAAAAAACCAAAAGACTATATTACAAAGTTTCTTCGTTACTTTTCAATAATAAGGATAATAACGGTCTAGAAGGATAAAAATCAGTAATGTCATCTTTTACTTTGTTTCCACTTCTTGGCCTTAACTACAGCCTTGGCAATGGTACGCTATTCTGCAGCCAAAGAGACGGAGCGGCGGAGGCCCTCGGCATAAGGAATCAACTTGATAAGTTGACGGCAAGGAAGACTTTCTTGCGGAGTAACGGAGTACCTTGCGGATTTCTTCAGATTTAAGAAGGCGACATAAACCTGTGCTGGTCATCTTGTGTTGACGAAGTTTGCATCCTTCTTCACGGTAGAAACAGATTTCCAACTATAAAAAAGCGCATACAACTATCATTTGTCTCTTCTCGTTTCGTATTCAGTTTGAACGTGGTAAAAGAATATGTTCGTTCGTCTATTATATGAGTTATCAGATGCAACCTGGACTGGTTGCATCTATAGATAATCAGGAGACAGGTGAGTGGGGTTAGCTGGGAAACTAATTGACATGGATTTCGTCGCATCAATTCGGACCCAATACGAATAAAGGCGGCTGCATTGTACGGATCTTAACTGGGTTAAAATCACTCGCGTTTGCATTGGCAGCTGGCGCCCTTCTGCTGCGATGGATGGGTGTGGTCTCTAAGTACGGTGGTGGACAATGTGGCAGTGGATGTAGTGCTGATATTTACATATTCTTCAGATGGAAGAACTGCAAACAGAAAATAATTCCGATTTGCTTTCGTGCAGTTATTTTATCGCATTTCCACGGAATTTCAATATATCTACAGGGACCGCGAATTCTGTTTCTTTTTTGCACACTGCTTAAAATTTTTTATTAACAACTTTTTCCAAAATTACTAAAACATTTAATATATTTAATATACATAAAATTTCAAAAGAATGTAAACGAACAATATTTTTTTATTGTTGTCATTGACATACAATAACAACTACTTTCATATTGTTTCGAATGCAAGGTTGTATTTGGCAGCTCAAGGAAGGTTTTTTTCAAATGAGATTACCTTCTTATTATGCCATGAATGTACTGAAGTGTTCAGTGAATGTCACGATAGACTTGGAAGCACGAATTAATAAATAAGGAGGAGTAAACGCCATATTAGTCAAAAAAGACAAAGTAAACCAACAAAATGGTGGATGAAATTTAACAGCAAAAATGAATGTCTATTAAATATATTACTTTCCACAAAAGGATAAATTCTCAAACTACCAATTGTAGCGTGCTGATTTAAAATCGGAAATCTGAAATCTGAAACAATATTCAAAATCCCACAAATTGCACCAAATTATTGTTACGAAAATCAACCAAAAAACAATTGACAACTCTAAGGGTCTAGGAACAACCTATTTACAATAATAATTTTAAACCAATAGTTTAACATCAAAATTTGTAATATAAATTTACAAAAAAAAAAAAAAAAAAAAACCAAAAAAGGCGATATGCGATATAGATTGTCCACAAATATTTAGCACAGATATTTATCCACCAAAATTATACAAACAAGTACCGAATGTAGCGTATTTGTTTCTAAAAAATGCAACTGGAAATTCAAACTATATCAAAATTCCAATAAAATTTCTCTAAATTTTGCAAATCAAAAGCAACCAAAGATACAATTGACAATTGTCTACGAGCAACGAAATTGGCTTAGAATTCAGCAATAAAAATTTGAACCACTATTTTGATTCTAATATTTGTAAATTACTATTTAATTTACACAAACTATGAATCTGGTAATAACAAAAAATGGCACTATGTGAGATAAATGACAGTAAAATCCAATAATAAATACCTAATGTCAACCAAACATTCACAAAATACTACCGTACGTAGTGTATATTTGTCCAAAAATGCAAGAGGAAATTCGAACGATATCAAAACTTTAGAAAAATATTTAAAAATTAGCAAAAGTAATGGCTAAAATACACTCTACACAAGAAAAAGTCCAATTGACCGGTTGTAGGGTGCATGCAATATTAAATTCAAACAAATAACCACCGAATGTAGTGTATTTGTGTCCAAAAATTCAATGAAAATTTCAAACAATATTGAAATTCCAAGAAAATATAAATTTGTCAAAATTCCGTTTAAAAAACACCCTACACAAGAATATGTCCAATTGACCGATTGTAGGGTGCACGCAATTCCACAGTGTCCAAAATATTAATAAAATGTTCCTTGACACCGATTTATTATATTTACCATAAAATATAATATGTGTCACAGTACTAATTTACTGACCGGGTATTCTGTAATAATACACCGGCGGGTTACTGTGCAATAAAAACGGACACGACAGAAAGAGGAATACCCAAAAATGCATGCGTGTGTGTATATATTTCCATGTAACTGACTGGCTGACCGACTAGACGGAACAACAGAGCGACGATGCAAGTGCATGTAGCGTATGTAGCTATACTAGCGTGTTTGTATCAATGCAGAAGGGACCACGAATAGGCCGTGCAGTGTAAATATGTAACCGATGTATTTATGAAAATATGTTTGTATATTTACACTGCTAAAGCGAATCGAAATCAATGCAAATTATTGTATGCACGTCTGTCCACGATTTGGACTTTGACCGATCGACAAAAAAGGAATCGATGACATTGTAAGACGGCCAAACAAACAAACCAGCACTTGTTTTTATTTTTTGCTCACAATGCACTATACGTACCTTGTAAGGAAGGCGTGATGATGGACTGTATATTTATTTAGCTTTCCCAAAGATGAAGCGATGATCCAATCTGGCTCGAATTGACCAAATGTTTAGTCCGCACTATAAGGACTTGGGAGGAACAAGTTTTGCAAAGACTACCCAATGGAGCCAGTACGCCCAATGCGTACGAGTGGCCGTCAATAGAAATGAAAAGAAATAGAAAATACAACACGATAGTTTTAATAAAAGGTTGGCTCAATTGCCTATGTTTATTTGTGGTAAACAATATCACCTTTGCGAATTAGAATACAACGATATGTATTTATGCTTACAATAAAGGGCGGGTGATGTGCTTGCGATTGAAGCCGTCGATCGATCTTTTTGTTTATTAGTTGTTTTGTTTATGTTGACATCTACATAGATGCGTCAAATGGGCGGTTGTCAAGAGAATATTCGTTAAAATCTCTCATACTATTACAGGGATGTAATAAATGGGAATGAGGAGATTTCAACGAATATGCCTATGCAATTCATAGGGCCAATTTAAATCAAATTATCAATTCTAACTTAAACAGTCGTTGTTTTAATATTTTATTAAAACAACTTTATTTTATTAGTGGGAAAAAATTGGCGATGTTTACCAAGGGGTAAGGCAGGGAAGACTATAGTTTCAGATCTCACCACAGATCTTCATCAGTTCCCTTGTTTCTTGTTTTTCAACAAGAAACTTTTTATACCCAAGTGTCAATTGCCCGCTCAAATAGATACGTGTGCAAAGAAACACTCTTATCGGGAATTTCTTTGGCACTACCTCATGGCAGAATAAGAAGGCAATCTCATTTGAAAAAACCGTCCTTGAGCTGTCAAATACAACCATGCATCGAAACAATATTAAAGTTGTTGTTATTGTATGTCAATAACAACAATAACAAAATATTATTTGTTTACGTTCATATCTATTTTTTTCAATTATTTTTTAACAAAGTTTAATATTGTCAAAAGTTTTCGTTTTGGTTCTTGGAGGACTTTTCTGTGTCTGGAGAAAAAAATATTTTCGAGATATGTAAATGGTAAGCATATATGTATGTAAGTAACTAAGTTTGTCTTCAAATACAACTCTGATTTACTAACACATACATACACTTCTCGGCTATCTCCCAACTGTCCATCTTTTTTGCACAGACAAAAGGGAAGACAAATTTTTGGCATTTTTGTAAAAATAAGTGAGATAACAATTGAAATGTGTTTAAAACAAAAGAGTATGTACAGAAACAAAATATGTGAACGAAAAACGAAAAGAAATCGATGATTTTTATTCATAATATTACAACTGTTTTTGCAGTTGTCGGGACGCCTACGTCACACAGGCAAGTTGTGGCATTTTGACAATCAATACATGAACTCAACTGTCCTGTCATTTGTAAACGCAGGGTAAATGGTAACATACATACATACATATATCGAAATTCTCCCAAAATTTCTCGGTAAAATAAGTTGTGAAATTCAACGTATTGTTACAGAGTCCAGCCTAAAAAAGAAAAATGAACAAATCAAGGAAAGAACACTGCTTGCCAGCAATTTCCAAGGTTCTAATTCGCCCCGATGGTGACAACGATCAACAGCAAATACATAAACAGTTGAGGAATGTGAAAATATCCCCCGCCAAATATCTGGTGAACATTGTACCAACTCTTGAACGGCTGAAATGAGGGCCCCACTGAACATATTGATCGATTGGTTTTCGGTACCCAAAATATTGGGTGTAATATTCAAAAGAATGTTTAAGTCGTCTGCGCAAGCCACAGATATTTGCGACAAAATCAGAAGTAAGAACAAGGTCCCCCAAGTTGGTGCTTGTTGATTTGTTACAAAAGAATACATAGTCCGGTCTGTGGCTCTGTCTGTATGAAAATATTAGCTCTACGCAATGGGAGAATATTCAATGCCGACAGAATGCCGACCTGAAGATGTTGTCGATGCAGTAATGCAGTCATTATGTCATTATTTAGGGAAAATGCTTCTCCCAACTAGGTACATCAGGAGAGATATTAATGATCTAGAACGATACGATCAGGTAGGCTTGAATATATTCATACTGATGCAGGTGCGCGGACAGTTCAAAGATAGATTGTGAATGCCGTACTTGTAAGACAAACACAGCCGCCACAATTCATATTGTATATTTATTACACCAATTTATATTTAATAAATTTTTCTTTGTAATGCCCGTCGTCTCAATCCATTGTCCAACGTTCGTCAAATCGACACCTCCATATAATAGTTTGCTAATTCTGAAAAGCGAGTTTTGCAGGACAAGCTCTAAAAGTTTGGAAATTTCTTTGACCTTCAGTACTATGCTAAGTAAATATTTGTCGATAACTTCTGTTCGGATTGTCCGATCATTACCAAAATTTGACAGAATTTAAGTTAAAGGACGTTAAATATAAAAATGTAAAGAACTTGAAAACAACGAACGAGAATCGACGAACGCATAGCAGTGGGAAAGATTTGGTTTTGTTTGCAAGTGAAGTTGCTCGAGTTTAGGTAGTGCCAAAGAAATTCCCGATCAGAGTGTTTCTTTGCACGCGTATCTATTTGATCGGGCAATTGACACTTGGGTATAAAAAGTTTGTTGTTGAAAAACAAGAAACAAGGGAACTGATGAAGATCTGTGGCGAGATCTGAAACTATAGTCTTCCCTGCCTTACCCCAAAGACGGTTCATTTGCCCCCCTTCTATTCCAGAAATAAATTTTTAAATATTTCATCATATTACAGCCTGTATAAGTTAGATACTTTGTCGCTCAACTTCCCTAGCTCAATCAATCACGGATGCTGATTGGCTCACTGGCATCTCCTCTGCAACTCCCTTGGCGGAGACCGTAGCGCGGATCGCCGCTGGGCAGTGGTTGTTGTAGGTTTGCTCACCTTGTTACACTTGTGCTTTTAACTCTAACTTAAATTATTTGTAACGGTATTAGTTAAGGACATGGAATACTCAGCGATCACTCAGAACCTCAGCGTTCACAAGTAGTTTGTCATTGCAACCATCAAGGCCTCTGACGCCACTAAGCATCATAGAAAAAAGGTATAAGCTTTGTTACAGAACTAAAAAGTTTTTACAATTTTTACGAGTTTTACACATTTTACCCGAAAACCCGTTCCCGCCGACGTTGACATTTGTTCCAGTTTTTTTTGACGTATTTTCCATTTTTTCGTTTCCGAACTATTTCAAAAAACTTTTGTGTGAGAACAATTTTTTTTCACAGTTCTCTCTTTTACGAGTTTTACTATTAAAAAGTACGGTAACGAAACTATACTTATTGTTAAAAAGATATACACAACAGAATTCAATAAACCAGCAAATTTTTTATTATTAAAAGAACTGATACCACTTGTTTTATTTTACCTTTCGTTTCCCCAACGCTCTTCACAAACATTTGGTTTCATCGAGCCGGATTTGTGATTCTAGTGAAATTTGCCTGGATATTAATTGCTGTTTTTTTTCTATTTTTGCAAAGGAATCATCAACAACAACAACACATCCCCTCCAATAAATTGCGCCACCGCATCTTCTCATATCCATCAACATCAAGAAATAATGTATGTAAATTCAGTGCATTTTGTTATTGTGAGCTTATAGTGCTAAAAATTTTAAAAGACAAATTGAAAAGTGCTTTGCTCCGCGATACTGTTCGCATTTTTGTCACCCTATTTCGCGGTATCGTTGAATATACAGTCCACTATAATTTAATTTTGTCTATAAATAGATTAAAATTCTTTTGAATCGAGTCGTGTTCGCATTATTTTCCATTTGGTCGCGAAATACCCGAATTTGGCCATCAATTTGTGCTAATTTATTAATATTTACCAAAAAGAAATATATTTTGTTCATTAAAATAATCTGCCGCTGTAGTGTGCATATATTTCTTTTGCTTATTGCAATATTCTCCACACATTTTGTTCATCGCCGAGTGATCGTGTTTGCAGTCAACAAATATTCGTATTATTTTCGTGTTTTTCTCTCCGAAAATAATCTAATAATCCCTGTGCCCTTTTTTCTAAATAAGCCACAAACATACCAACAATTTATTTAACTCTCCACGTCTCATTGTTAAATCATATTCGTTGATCTGTAATTCCAATAATAATACGCGCCTTTTTTATCTTTTTACTAGCAAAGTGCCCGCTACTTCGTATGCGGAAAGGATATAAAACACAAATAAACAATATATAATATGGAAATGGCGAACACTGAAAATTTTATTGTACTAATACCAATTTTAATCAATATTTATTGTTATTTTAGTACTGTTCGTACCGCTTTAGTTCGATTTTCAAAAAAGATCAGCCGTATCTCACCCTTACATGTTAACAGCGAGACCAACACTGCACACCAATACTCACACAAAATCCAAAAAATACAGATTCCAGCACTGTCCCTACACCCAACAACAAATTGAGTGCCATTAAATACTCTTCATACCCATAAGTACGATTTTCCAAAACTACCTCAATCCTTCACTTCACCAGTAACCTTAGTTCCAAAAAACAGGATTCCAGCGCTATCGGTGCTCTCAAATTCAAATTGTCCATTTGGTATATTTCGTGCCCATAAGTACGAATTTCAAAAACTACCTCCATGTCTCAATCCTACTCTCCAACCGTAGTCTTACCAAAATTGCAGGATTCCAGCTCTATCCGTTCCCCCAAATACCCACTGTACCAAATTTAGTACCATTTTCCAAATATAAGTATTCCAGGTCTATTCGTTCACTCAAATCCAAATTGTACCAAATTTAATACCATTTAGTACTTTTCATACCCATAAGTACGAATTTCCAAAACTACCACAATCCATGGTAGAACAAGAAAAGGTAACAGCAATACCCAGCTGATTGAACTGTTAGTGTCAAATTCCATACGACATTTTATATATTTATTTCTATGTTCGATGTATATTAGGGATATATATTTTTTGAAGAAAAAAATTATTCATCTGAATTAAAAACAATTTCCCATAAAGACTCCTTCATATCATTGACATGTAACCTCCTCCAGGTCCGAACGACATGTCGCACACTAAAACGCCACTTATAGAGGCGGTACAATATTTGTTAATATGTGTGGTATTTTGTTAAACTTGAAAATAATAAAGCCCTAATAAACATGAGCTTTTTGTTTTCAAAAACAAAAGATTGAAACAGCTTCTCTTTTTTCGTGTTTAGACTATTAGTATGGAAGAAATTTGTCAGCTTATCATTGCAACAAACATTTTATCATATCCGAAATTAGATTATGTGGAGAAACCTTGGCCCTTCATTCATTTTTCGTGTTTTTTCTAAAATGCTCAAAATTGGTATTGTAAACAAACCCACTTGTTGCTTTTGTGTTTACGAATTTTGATGTTTTAGGAATTCAGGAAAAACAAGGGTTTTATAGATTTTTTCATTTAAATCTACCTCTTTACTTATACCATGCGAATTTCCAAAACTACCTCAATCCTACACTTCAACAGTAATCTCAATTACGAATTTAAGGTTTCCAGCCCTATTCGTTCACCCAAATCCAAACTGTACCAAATTTAGTATTTTTCTTACCCTAAGAAAGAATTTGCAAAACTAACTCCATCTTACGCGCCAACAGAAAGCTTAATTATAAATTTCATTATTCCAGCTCTGTTCGTTCACCTAAATCCATATTTGGTACTTTTTGTACCCATAAGTACGAATTTTCAACACTACTTCCATTTTACTCTCCAACAGTAGTCTTAGTTCAAAATTTCAGGGTTCCAGTTCTATCCGTCCGCCCAAATCATATATGTACCAAATTTAGTACCATGTAGTACTTTTCGTACCCATAAGTGCCAATTTTCAAAACTACGTCCATTCTACTCTCCAACAGTACCCTTAATTCAAAATGTCTGGATTCCAGCTCTGTCCGTTCGCCCAAATCATAATTGTACTAAATTTAGTACTTTTCGCACACATGTGTGCACTTTTCCTAAACCACCTCCTTATGTCAACCGTACCTTTTAACCTTGATTCTCCCACCTACCGGTTCGCCAAGTACAAATGGTACCATATTTAGTACCTTTTAGTACTTTTCGTATCCTTCCAGTTCGAATTTCCAAAAACCCAGCCTTAGCTGACCCCTTCAGACCAAGAGTGATCCACACCCAAAATTTCAGGATTCTAGCTTCAGCCGTTTCGTCTGGCCGTTGATGAATCAATCAGTCAGTATGTCAGTCAGTCAGTCAGTCAATCACTTTGCTCTTTTATTAATATAGATAGCGTCAGTCTATTCACTAATAAATATACCAACAATATTTGCCTCTCCAGCACTCACTGCTTGGTCGTTGGTCTGTTCATAGCGAGGTAGTTACATACACACACGTTGATTGCTCTGTCGACGCTAATTGTGTTTTTCTCCCTTTTGTATGGTATTCTTTATTCACCACGGTACAGTGGGCCCATGTGGAAAAAACATTTTAATTTTTAATTCAAAATTTGCATTGCGGAGTCGCATAACAGTGGGATTAGTTCATTTGGTTTGCATATGCGGCTACGAGAGTTTTTGAATGTCACATTTATTATTGAGCTCGAGTCGTCATAAAATTGGGGAAGAGTTCTTTGCTTCAATGCAAAGAGCTAAAGGTGAGAACACAGTCAGCTCTTAGCTTAATTTTCCTGCTTAGCTTATTTCTTCACTAGGCCCCTTATTTCTTGGTATCACACATCGAAACGTAAAATTCACGGGCGCTATTAACATGATTATTTCAATATATCAAATAAAATTCATATTTTTAATATGAATTGTTCGTAAATAATTAGTACCGAGCATAAAAATTACAGGCAAATTCTATTTTTCATATTGAACACGTGTTTATATATCAAATTGAATGTCTAACGAAATGTCAAAAATGAAGCCAGGTGAAGAAGTCAAAAGTACAAAAATTTTCAACTTTGTGTCCTGAAGTCTCGCTTCGCTGTGGTCTGTCTAATTGAAAACAGTACAACTTCACTTTTCCGCTTTGAAGCGAGGAGGAAAAAATAAACAACAAAAATCGATTGAGTGGTGGGATTTCACATGAGAAACAGTGTTATCACACATACTATTGAATAAACCAAATATGACTAACATATGAAAAACAGGAGGTCTACACAAGCACCACCACAACCGAGCTGACTGAACTGGTCTGTAATGTAAGTGTCAAATTCCAAACGACATTTTATATATTTATTTCTATGTTCGATGTACATTAGGGATATATATTTTTGAAGAAAAAATATATTCACCAGAAAAAACTATTTCCCATAAAGACTTCTTCATATCAATGACATTTAACCTCTTCCAAGTCCGAACGACGTGCCGCACGCTAAAACGCAGCTTATAGAGGCGGTACAGCATTTGTTAATGTGTATGGTATTTTGTTAAGTTTGAAAAAATTAAGCCCTCCCTCGCCGGGGATAACAATCTTGGCGCGATGCGGGGGCTAGACGTCACAACACTCTCATTTAACTTCTTGTAGTGTTGAACTGGGAGGTTGTGACTGACCAAAGGTTATCCACTCTCTGTCACGCACCAACACGGTGCACTAGAAATTCATAGTGCATCTCTGGACTGAGTGACACATATTTGGTAGCGATCTCCTACCAAAATAATGGTGAGGTCCCCTAACACCGGGGTGTTATGCGACCTCGTGCTCATCGGTGTTCCAAAGGTTTGCAGTTAGGGTACCAACTGTATTAGAACGGAGCCTCGCCTCTGGATATTCTAGTTCAGTATCAAGCATCCCGTAGTGCCTTGAGGCTTAAGGAGCTTAACCAGTGGCGCTCTTCAGGGTCTGGACATGCTAGCATTTTACAACAGCTAAGCAGTCAGATCGGACTAAGGGATGGGGGGAGTGTAACCGATTACATTTCGACTTCACTGGATTTCGATGTAGCGAAGGTGATCATCCCTGATAGAAGTGAATGGGAGCATGGCAGACCACTACCCGATAGCCTTTCCATCTTTACTGATTGTTCGAAGATGGATGTAGGTACTGGAGCGGGGCTGTACTGCGAAGAGCTAAACATTAAACGCTCGTTCAAGCTTAATGCAAATTGCAGTGTTTTCCAGGCTGAAGTCTTCGCAGTATTGAAGGCCTTAGAATTAGTAGCAGGAATGACGGACAACGCAGGCAGGACAGTTACAGTCTATGTAGATAGTCAGGCTGCCCTTAAGGCGTTAGGATCCTACACTATTAAATCTAAGATCGTTCAAAAATGTAGGTCCACCTTAAAAACTTGCAATTTAAGCGTCAACCTTTGTTGGGTTCCAGGGCACTGCAATGTTGAAGGGAATGAGATTGTTGATGAATTAGCAAGGCGAGGCTCCCAGTCCTCTGACCTTATGGTAGAGGACTATGTCTAGCCACCGCTCTGCTACTTCCTCGGCAAACTCTGCCAGTTCTATGCAGAGAAAACCGTAAGAATTTGGCAAGACGTACCTGGTTGCAAGGTATCGAAGTCAATCTGGCCGGCAATCTCAGGGCGTAGAACTGCGTCCCTTCTCTCACTTTGCAAGTCGGAAATCAGAATCGCTACAGGGGTCATAACTGGCCACTGTAGAATAAGATCTCTGACATGTAAGTGGGATGATAACAACATTGAGTACTGTAGGCTATGTGAGGATGAGGAGGAAACGGAGACAATCGAGCACCTTTTATGTAGATGTCCTAGACTGATGATCAAACGGCATAGACTATTTGGTGTACACGTGATTGACTCTCTGTCTTACTTCTCCTCTATTGACCCTACTATCCTGGTGGTTTACTGCAAGAGTCTAAAGTGGCTCTGGGGCGGGTCAGAATAGGCTTAGCACAGTATAGAAAAATAATCTCTTTCTTCTTAAAACAATCTGTCTCCTTCACAATTACTCATTCTTCTTATTCTTGTCTCTTTTATCTTATCACTTTCTCCTTCCCTCCCTTCAATCTTTCCAACCTAATCCACAATTTCCTCCCACTTAGCTCACCATATCATCATAAACAGCTTTGCATCATCATCTGCAGGCCCACAGCACCATTCAGAATACAATCTGCACTCTCGTAACATCATACAACATCGCCCATAGCAAAAAAAAAACACATCCCACCATCAGCACTCACGCACCACCGTATACCGTATGCACAAATCACCATTTACCCATCAGTCACACATCACCACAATCTGTAGTCACGCAACATAATACATCCCCGCACATAGAAAGAAACACATCACACTCTCCGCTACACATCTACAGTGAATCTTCTTTTCAACACTATCCATCATCTATCCATAAAATCCACAACCGCACACTTCATCATCATCAATAGCCTTGTATCATCATATGCCGACAAAGGGCAACATTCAGAATATATTTCACAGCTCATGACTCCTGTACACCATCATCACCACACGTAACATCATACAACCTCATCCATTACACACAACATATCACACTTCCACTTCACATCATCACCATATACATTCACACTTCACCATACAGCCGCATCTATAATCACTTCATCAATAGCTGACTTAAACCCCCATCATATCACAACAACATCATCACATACAACACATATACTTCAATAGTCAGGATGATCACAATGGACCTCAAGGTCTCCGAGTGGAGTGGCTGCCAGCACGGCAGCTGCGCATCCTAAACCTAACCTAACCTAAGCCCTAATAAACATGTGCTTTTTTGATTTCAAAAACAAAAGATAGAAACAGTTTCTCCCTTTTCAATGAATTTCCAGCGACCTCAAAATATTTGCAAGAATTAAGTCTTCGTCACATAAGAGGATTTCTGGCTGGCTGAAGTCATCGGCTGGCATATTTGATAAATGAGCAAAAGGAAAATGGTAACTATGTTATAATTTTCCTTTTGTTCATTCACGAATATGCCAACCGATGATGCTGACTTAACAAGCCATGCCGCTAATGTGACGAGCCATTTATACTTTCTGCGAGAAATTATGCATTTGGTGGAACGATATGGAAACATTCAAATTGAAAAGCTAACGAGCTTTCATTCATGTTTTTTCAAAATATTAAATCAAATGTGAAAAATATTAGTTTTTTAAATTCTAATAATTTATAGACATTTCCTTATTTTATTTACATATACAGGTGATACTAACATTACAAACAAAAACAAATTTCTTTGTGGTTGTTGTTGAATTGTATTTGTTGTAGTATTTACCTTATTTCATGGTAGAACAATATAAGTTAAGCAATATCCAGATGACTGAACTGTGGGCCTATTCTCTAACTTTTTAACGACAGTCGATATTAGGTGTGTTCGTTTACTCAACAATTTGTACGAATTTGTACAAGTTCAGTAACTTCTTGTAATCGGCTAAGATCTTTTGCATTGTACTGTAGAGTAAACGAACAACATCCAGTAACAATTCGTACAAATTTTGAGTAAACGAACACACATATTGTTAATTTTTCGAGAAACTAATTTTAACAACATAATTAACAACATTGGTATTCTGTACACAAATTCTAACAACTTTTGTTAAAAATGTCGTTATAGACACCACACCAAAGTTGATGTAGTTTAAAAATCGACAAAAATTTTCAATATTGGATTTGCCTTTGGTTTGTATTTATGTTTTGTTTATGAATACATTCAAAATTGAAAGCTTTTAAATGTTTATAGGTAATTCGTCTACATTTTAACAGAATAGCACAATCGTTACTGCAAACAATTTTTAGTGTCGATAACGCTGTCGATTGTCGGATTGTTAAAAACTTACAGAATAGGCATACTGGGCTGTAACGTTATTATCAAATTTGTTTCTATGTTTGATGTATATTAGGGATATACATTTTTTGAGGAAAAATATATCATACAAAAAAAACTATTTTCTGTAAAGACTTCTTCATATCAATAATATGTAACATCTTCCAAGTCCGAACAACGTTCCGCACACTGTAACACCGCTTTTAGAAGCAAAAAGTAAAAGTTTGAAACAGCTTTTCCTTTTCACTGAATTTTTAGCGACCCCAAATAATTTTGCAATAATTCTACTTTCTGTGACAAATTATCCTTTTAGTGGAATGTTGTGGATAATTTCAAATTGAAAATGTAACGAATTTTCATTCATTTTTTTTCAAAATATCCAATCAAATGTGAAAAATATTAGTTTTTTAAATTCCAATAATTTATAGACATTTCCTTGTTTTGTTTACATGTACAGTTGACACTAACATTACAAACAAATACAAATTCCTATGTGGTTGTTGTTGAGTTGTATTTGTTGTAGTATTTACTCTACTTTGTTTCTTTGTTCTACCATTACCTTATTTGTTCTACCATGTGGACCGGTACTAATTATTACTCAGGAAATTTCGCCAATCTTTCCTTGGAAGTGTATTGTTATCACCGTTGAAAAAAGTAATGTCTGGCCTGGGAACATCTTCTCGGTATTTCTTTTCATCAGTTGTGGGATTCGCATTTTTCATTTTCATCTATTAATACACTAGATAGACGGCAGCGTTAATTTGCATCAACTGCCTTAATTCAAATTAATTCGTGCATTATCCTCTTTCTTAATGTACAAAATCAAAGGAAATTATACTGAATTTAGCTATTTCAATATGGCAATGCTGTGAAAGAGAGCCCATATTCATGTAGGAAAGAGGGCATATTCATGCTCTGAGACACAATTTGCATTGAAAATCAATTGTCTTTTGTCAAATTTCCATGTTTAAGAAAATAAAAAAGGAAAACAAATCAGAAACTTTCGCGTTTCTTTCAAATAAGTAGTGGTCTCTCTCGAATAGAATAGCAGCTAATCGTTTTTTGCGCCTTCTATCAAATCTATTTTTTAAATTTTAATTTTCACAAGCATTTCATTACCCACCATACCAATTCTATCGGAAATAATATCTTTCTCATATGTTCCTTTAGAGTTTTGCGACATTTTTTAATATTAAAAGGACTCAAAAATATCGCGAATAAATTAAATTTATTTTTGCATTATCGTGGTGAAAGGGTCAATGGTAGAAAGTATATTTGTTTCGCATATTTTGGCGAACTTTTGTAAAACTTTATGAAATGGTCTGCTGGGTACAAACAAACAACACAAACAGCTGTTTCATAAATGCGGAAACTATCGTCTGTCAGGGTAAAAAGTTAATTCAAATTAAGGAATTTTTAATGCAAATTAACTCTGCCGTCTGTCTAGGGTATAAGGTAGAAACAGAATCAGCTCGTTGCTTGCTTTCCAAATGTCAAATTATAAAGGAATGCCAGAGCATTTTCGCAATTCCGCCGCCGTTCTCCCATGAAATTTGTCACTTGAAAAGCAAGCCAAGCAAGCAATGCACAGTGGTCGAAAACACTGATCTAGCGGCGCGAAATTAATAAATTGGAAACGAATAAGGTATCTTTCTGAAATTTGGCACAAACTCAGTCTGCGTCCGTGGGTAATAATGGACTAAATATGAACAACATCGGCTAATATTTTGGTATAGCCCCCATATAACGGTACATCCTGATATTCGGTATTTTTAGGATACAAGCCACAATGATACAAGGTAACCTCACGCTCAGAGCTCACAGAGTTGTATTCGCTCTGTCGTCCCTTCATTGCCAACAAGAGTTTGACAAACTTTGTATGTATATGTTAAAACATACATACGTCAGGTTAATTTACATTTCAAATCTAAAAACAATTTAATTTAAAAATTTTAAATTTAAAATTTTCAGACCATTTGCCGTCGATTATGTCTTGTCTGTCCGCCCGTCTGAAGGATAAATCTCGAATGAATCTGCTGATGTGGTCCAAATATCGGTCTCCGTCATATTTTTCCAAACGTTTAATCAATTTCGAGAATAGGGGAAATGTTTACCTCTTCCCCTATAAAAGTTGAAAGATTTTCGCTAAAATGGTGCGTACAATAACTTACGATTTTGTCAAAAAGTCCCGGTCCACACTAGAGTGATTTCATTGTAAAAATTGCATGAAATTATGCGTCTCTAGATCGACTTTCATAGTAGATTAAAATCATAAAATTGCTGTAGTGGGGAATTCGATTTAAGAACGCATAATTTCATGAAATTCACGCTAGTGTGGACCGGGACAAATTAATCCTCGCAATATTTTTTCCAGACATATATTAGGGATGGACTATATCGAGGCAGTCCTTTGAGTACCTCCACACAAAGTTTTCGCTTAAGGGGTGTTCGAGAAACGTTTATAAATTCCGTGTGGTCCTGTTTACAGAGGTGTGATGTGTTTCGTGATCAAGTCCATGCTTTCAGACGTACATTTTTGTTCAAGCCTTAAAAAATCCTATTGCGACAAATATAAATGGCTGTTGGTCACAATAATTGAAAGAATTAGTGTCAAGCATCCTATTCGATATCGCAGTGATACAGAATTAATGCGAAGTATTGAAATCCACAGCGTCATTGATGTGCATTTGAAACGCAGAATACACACTAAATAAGCAGCAGGTAGAAAACTGAGGTAGCTTTTGCAACAGTGTGCATTTTAAAGTACTTTTAAAAAGCATGTGCAACAACTGAAAAAAATCCTGCGGTGACAAAAATGGCTGTTTGGCAAGACAACAATTAAAATGACTCCACAAGATCCAGCTTTTACAATCATGACTACAATATCGTATTTTTCCCTTGGGAAGGTTTTATTTTTTTAAACAAACATACATAGATGTCGGTTTCTTAAGAAATATGTAAAACTTTAGTTAGTTATATATACCAATTCTTAAATTTTATACAGAATCATACATTTTGCTGCATTAAAAAACATATTCTAACAAAGTTTATAAGATTTAAAAAGTTTACATCTTGGGGGTAGCGGGCTTCTTCTTTCTAGATTAAAAGACCTTCTTTTACATTTTTGCGCGGTTGGTAGCAGCTTTGCTGGCAACAACAGCAAAGTGGTTTTTAGCCAATTCAATTAACATTGGATTGAGACGACGAATACGGCCAAAGATCTTCTTGCGTGGGTCACGAAGTACCAGCGGATTTCTTCAGATTTAAAATTGGGATACAAATCGGTGTTAGCAAACTTGGAATGCGGAAGCTTCAAGGTGGAACCACATTTACAAAAAACCTTCATCTTTTTGGTATATGATAAGGGGTCCACGACGGCCGCGTATGCTACCACTGCCCGCACGGAATCTGTGGGGTTTGTACACCTGTTGGATTCTAGCCCAGATCTTCAACCACATCATTAAATTGGCATATACATTAACCTCCAGCGGCGTAAATTCGTAGTAGAGGCAACCATTTTTTTGATTTATATCACTTCCGAAGACCTTTCCCGTGTCCGCGACGAGTTTGCCAAGATTCCGTAGATGTTTGATGATCTGCAACAAGGAACACATATGAATTTAAGCAATTCATCATCACTCCAACCCATTTACATACCGGGTTGTTGCTGTCATCATTATGCGCATTATGCTTGTTGTTGGTTGCCGAAACGCTTTTGGTATCAGGTCAATCAATTGGTGTATTCGTTGACGGCTTGTAAGCAAAAGTTTATTTTCCTCCATTTGTTCACTGCTTTTCGAGTGTATCCTGAGGAGCGTGATACAGAAAAACACTGTTATTTTAGGGATTTTTCACAGGATGTCTTTTTGAACGCTTACCATCTTTCTTGACAATTTTCCCATAATTATTGCATTCTGCAGCCCTGAATTGCATTAACAAAAACAAGCGCGAAAAAAACTTAATGCGAATTCTTCCGAAATTGTGCCAAAGATTGTGGCATCATCACTTAATTGGAATTTATTTGTTCCAATAAAAATTATATACATACACACTAAATAAAATAAAATGTAAATAAACAATTGTTGTTGTCATTGCCATACAATAACAAAAACAACTTTCATTTCGTTTCGAATGCATGGTTGTATTTGGCAGCTCAAGGACGGGTTTTTCAAATGAGATTACCTTCTTATTCTGCCATGCCAAATTAGTTGTAAGTTGGTATTTCAGTATTTTGGGAGTGTTGGCGTGATACCACTGAGAGTCGATAGCTCAGGAATGAAAAGAAAAGAAATAACAGACAAAACAAACAAGTGTATATCAGTTTCAAATATTTTCTATTTATTGGTGGTAAAAGTGAGTTTCTTAGAATAAGAAACGGTTACCTTTTGTGACGCTACGAAACGAAAGCAATAGGGGTGTGACTCCTTAGAAAAAGCAAGTGTAGTTGCCAGTGAGCATAATAGCGCTAACAAGGTCGTGATCAACAACGACGACCACAGTATTGGAAGCGAACTGAGCGAATGTGACTTTTAGGAGAGAGTGTGGGAAAGAGTGAATATTCTCTCCCAGCAGAGAATATGACTCCTAAAAGAAAGGCAGAGAAGATTTCCCCTTTGAGCTCGAAAGAGCAGCCAATTAATGCGGTTAATTGTAATGCTGCGGAAGGGGAATACAATGTATCGAACGTATACATTGGTGTAACCAATGTATCGAATTTAAACATTAGCCGCCCACCTTAACGTGCTATTAGCAAGGCAGCAGGGTAAGACTAATTCGCGAGCAAACTTAAACTAGAGTTAGTAGGTTGTGTTTCAAGTTAGAGGTACGCAAATCGAGTTTCAATTGAGCATGTTCAAATAATGTGCGAGATTTTCTAATGCAATTAAACTACGTTTAAGTTAAAAGTGTTCGATTGGTCGACTATGTAATTTGACTACAAGGTATTGGGCCTGCGAAAATATACCCGAACATAGTTTTCTGAGCCACCAACGAATTCAAAACAAGGTGGGGTGACTCAGCCGACAAAATTTTAGGATATAGATCTGCTCCCAATACCAAATCTATTGGCTTGTCTTCGAAAGTATCTGCTAGTTTGAGGTGAGGCAAATTAGAACGCAGGTTTCGATATAGAAGACAAAGACAGCAGGTTTTTCGAAATGTTTGGTAAAATTAAAGCGTCGGTTGGTAAAGTAAGAGATGGATCTTTAGGACACGATAACTTCAAAGAATAAATTTCTTTGGCATTAGCTGAACGAGTTTTAACTCCAATTGTTTTTGTAGTCTCTTTGTGACTATAGAGACCTCCGACGAAGGGTCAATTATGGCTCGAAAAGCATAATTTTTGTGATTATGAATGACATTAACGAGGGCAGTTCCCAGGAGCACATCTCTATTTTGTGTTGTGTGCAGAACTTTCTGATTGACCAAACTAGAATTAGAACTCTGATCGGAAGAGTTTTGACTAGAAGCGTAGTACGATACAACAGAAGAATTAGCCGAAGAAACTAATGAACCTGATGAGGTGTTACTATTTTTGGTACAGTGGAGTAGTGTGTGATGCCTACTTTTACAGACCGAACAATTGTGTTTGCTATTGCATTTTTTAACTTGGTGTCCATTCGAGAGACAGTTAATACAAAGGCGATGTTTTTAAATAAACGAAAACTTTTTCTCAAATGAAAGTTTTTGAAATCAAGAACAGTGTCGAAGCAGATGTCCGTGATTTGGGCACATCACACAAGCATGATTCAACGAAGATTTCAGTTAAGATGAGCTAGTTATAGAATTTGAACGTCTAATTGCTATTTTTGAGGAGATAGATGAGCTAGATTTTGAACGACTAATTGATGAGATGCATGAGCTACTTTTATAATTTGGGCGACTAACTGGTGAAGATGATTTTGGCGGAGATCGACATTTTTGGATGTTTCCATAGCAGTAAAGTTTTCAAGACACAACAAAGTTTTTATTCTATCTGTTAGGAACGAATCTAATAGATTCCATGTCGAAAGAGAGGACTTCTCTTTGACACTTTGTTCCCACAGAGCGATTGTCTGTTTAGGAAGACGTTGTATGCAAATATAAAAAAGAAGTGGATCCCAATGATCCGTTACAACGTCGTAAATGGACATAGCGGAAATACAACTATTTATTCCGCGCTGGAGAGATTTTAGCCCAAAGATCGATTCTTTTTCTATTGTTGGAAAGCCGAAAATAAGATTGAGGTGATTATGTACGAGGATACGTTTATTATCATACACATCCCCCAACGCTTTCCAAGCTAATTCAATACTACGATGGGTGAGTGGAAAATTCGAAATAATTTCTCGAGCCTCAGCGCTGGTTTCTTGAACTAAGTGACATAATTTCTCAATGCCACTCAAGCGAGGATTTTTGATAAAAATGGTACTAAAAAAATCTCGAAAGGTTGGTCATGAAATGAAATCTCCAATAAAGACTTCGATATCGATAGGAGGTAAAATAAATTGTGAGAAGGTGGATCGACATGAGGGAGAGGACTAATGGAGTGGGGTTGGGTTGAAATAGATGCGAGAGATTCGCTGGGATGCAAAGGAGACGTTTGGCTTTCTTTACAATTGACACAAAGGGTTTTGTGTTCAAACAAGTCGTTGGGGGAGCAGACGTACTCACTGGAAGTTCCTCCGAAGGTGAAAGTGGTTGAGGAACCATTGGTGGATTGTTTTGTGGAGTTGGTCCATTCAATGATGGAGAGGACTTGGACGATTTTAGTCCGTCTAGCTTCTTTTTTATTGCAGCACGGCAATGTAGATAAGCCCGAAAGGAACTGTCGTATTTACCCTTGACGACATTTTTGTCTGAGGGTTGAGAGCTCAGTGATGTCGTCAGTTGGTCAAGACGCTTCTCATAAGTGCTTTTCAAATTTGTCCATAAATTACGAAGCTCAGAACAGTGTAGTTCGAGACTGAGCAATGACTGATTCTCGGGCTTAATCAGCTCAAAAACAGCATCGAATTGAATAAGAGCGTCGGCAGCTCTAATGAAATTCGCGAGGGGAGTTATGGACATGATGCAACGAATTTAGAAAATTGGAACGAAAAAGGGAAACGAATTAGTTCCAAAAAGGTATGTGGGTTCAAAAGTTTAGGACAATACTAATGAATTCCAAGCGTCGCAAATTTAGAAATACGAGAACTATTCGAAATACTTGAAGCGAAGTAAAAGCATTGACAAATGCGAATTCTACAAATTGGGGATAAAAAGAAACAAGTTCATACGAAAACTCAACCAGAGAAAGATCGAAAACTATTCTAAATTGCGACAATGAAATGTACAGCACAAAATTCCACCAGCGGAGTCCGTGAGTAGACAGCAAAGTTGCAAGAAAGACAAGAAACTGAACACAAGTACCTGACTGGGCCAATTTGCCGACTAGAGAATATAATTTACCAATATTGCTTCTAGAAGAATTGAAAAATTACGACAGATAAGTAATTTGAAATGAGAATTTAGAGCAACAAACAAAAAACAAGAAGAATATTTCCAAAAATTTTCGATTTTTTCAAGTGTTCTACCAAACCTAGCATGCAGCGTGTAGGGTACAATGAACAAGACGTCAAAAAAGCCAAACAAATTTCAAGAACGTGATTTCTACAAGACAGCAGCAGGTAAAAATCGAAAAATGATTAAATTGGTGGATTTTATAAAATGCAAATTATATTTATAAAATGCAAACAATGCCGAAAGTAGGGTGCCTTAACCGAAGACAAACAACAATAAATGGTATTGTAGCACCACACGAAGTAAAAAGAAAAAAATCTAATCGAAAAGTTTCCAAAAATATTAAAAAATATTTCATTTCCCTATGTCCCACTGTGCGGCGAATTTACACAGCAAAAGGGACAACCAAACAACGCACAAGCAAAGGGTCGACTAGAACAAACTAACTAGTGATAGGTGTTCGTACGTTTGAACGACGCTAGAGAAAAGGCTGTTGGATTGCAATAGTGTTGTTATGGTTATTTCTCACTGCTGGCTGTCGATATCAACGAGAATGCGTGGGTGTGTACGTAGCCTTTGAGTGAGAAATAAAATAAACACTGCAGTAGTTATTTTTTGCAAAATAAATAGCGGATAATTGTAGTGATGTTGTTGTAATTATTTCTCTAAAAGGGCTCTGCCTTAGAAAACAGAACCAAGCGAGAAAATTATAAAACAACAAATGCAAAGTAATGGTCAACGACAAAGGGGAAATTTGTTGTTTCGTTTACTATTAATGCATTTTATTATTGAAAATAGAACCAAAATAATAAAGCGACAACAACAAATTGAAATAGGCAACACTGTGGGCGAGGATCACTACAATTACTGCTAAGTGGATGCAATATGTTATTTTTGTAGTTGTGTTTTTAAAAAAGGCCTCTGCCTTTGGAAACAGAGCAGAACTAAAAGAATTATTAAATTAAAAACGACAAATTGAAACAAACAGCAATGCTAGGAGAAACCAAGACAATAAATCGACGAAAAAGTAGAGGTGGGGGAAATGTTGTTGTGTTTTCTATTAAAAGGCTTTACCTTTGGAAATAGAACCAAGCGAAAGTAATAAGAAGACTACAACAAATTCCTATAAGCAGCACTGTTGGTGTTGGTCGCCTACAATCGATGTAACGATTAAATGGACTGTATGTTAAGTGTTGGATGCAAAGGAATGACAATGTACGAGCAAATGCGCGATGTAGCGAACAAATTTAAACCGAAAAAGTATTTTTCGAGTATTTCGGAATTTAAATCAAACAAGACTCGCGGTTCTGCTCAATTTTTGCACAGAAACTGATTTACGTACCTGTGTTTTGTTGATGTAATTGATGATGATGAAGGAATGATGTTGCGAATATATGAGTAATTTCCTTCACAACGATAGCAAATTGCTCTGCTGGCAACAACAAAGAATGTGGGTATCCAAGATTCTTCTCTTTAGCAAAGGTGATTTGATTTGCAGGACCACTGAGAGTCGATACCTCAGGAATGAAAAGAGAAGAAATAAAAGACAGAACAAACAAGTGTATATCAGTTTCAAATATTTTCGATTTATTGGTAGTAAAAGTGAGTTTCTTAGAATAAGAAACGGTTACCTTTTGTATTTCACGCTACGAAACGAAAGCAATAGGAGTGTGACTCCTTCGAAAGTTAAGAAGCAAGTGTAGTTGCCAGTGAGTATAATAGCGCTAACAATGTCGTGATCAACAACGACGACCGCAGCATTGGAAAGCGCCACTCTGCATCCGAACTGAGCGAATGTGACTTTTAGGAGAGAGTGTGGGAAAGAATGAATATTCTCTCCCAGCATCCGAACCAGGCGAATATGACTCCTTAAAGAAAGGCAGAGAAGATTTCCCCATTGAGCTCGAAAGAGCGGCCAATTAATGCCGTTAATTGCAATGCTGCGGAAGGGGAAACAATGTATCGAACGTATACATTGGCGTAACCAATGTATCGAACTTAAACAGGGAGTTTAAAGCTACATTTTCCGGCCAAATTAGGTGAAATTGGGTATTAGGGGTTCCCAGTGGACACAAACATTCTCCACCAAAAATTGTGGACATAGGTCTACGTTTTGGTATTGTCCCCATATAACGGTACCTCCCAATATACGGTATTGTTAGGATTTTGTCTACATTCTCAGACCAAGTAAGCTGAATTTTGGCATAGGATGTTCTCGTTGGTTATACATCTTCTCCACCAAAAATTGTGAACATAGGCCTACATTTTGATACAGCCCCCATATAACTTTACCGACAGATTTTGGGTATTTTGAGGATTTAAGATATTTTTCAGAATTTAGGAAGTCCAAATTAATTAGTAAAAAAATGGACTGGACCTTAGAGAACCTTTGTAGTTACGCTCCATTCAACAAAAGTATATTGCACTAAAAACATAAAAAAATATAATTTTTGAAAATTTATTGCTATATAACTATGCAACTTCAGGCACCAAACATTTTTTTTAAATTTAGCTTACACCCTCGCCTATCAAAAAAAATTAACTATGAATTTAATATTTAACAATTAAATAAAAAAAATATTAAATAAGGTTTTATCAACAATTTTGTTAAAATCTGATGCACCAAAATTTCTTGCACTTGACAGTGAATAACTGAGTGAATATTTACAACAACAAAAAATTAAAAACAAAATTTTAGTCAGCAGAGTGTTTGTAATCGATACAATAGAAAACATTTGGCAATTTTATACGTTGATTTTTTGACTTTCGCGGCGCTAGATAAATTGTTTTGGCCTGTGTGCAACGAGCTGATTCTGTTTCTACCTTTATGATACAGAAAGAAATCGGTAAAAAAAAATGATTATAATTTCGTTAATTAATGAAGTATATAGCTAAGTTAGCGACCAAAATAAAGTTGTCGCAAAGTCCTACCGATAGCAACAGTGTTTTTTACTTTTATTTGAGCTTTTTATTCATAATTTTGCGTGTTAATTTTACCGATTTTTGTCGATGACAAATTACAGAATTCCACTTCAGGGTTGAAATGTGAAGGAAACATCTTCTAGGTGCCGTCAATTTATTACGAATTATTGAGGTTTCTGATTTATTTAAATATTGTATTTTTTCCACAATTTGTACGTACAAATATAAGAATTAAATTCATTTTTAATTTTGAACGTTAATTTCTGTCAAGGGTAAATTTATGAAAAAAATTAATCATATGTTTGCATGACTCTTCGTATATTATTGTGCCATGCCTTTCTTTGTATTGATATTAAATAAAAACCGATCCATGTTGCTCTTGCTCTGTTATTCTTTTATCAGAATTGACGACCAAAACGGCGTTGGCATTAAGGCCTGGGTACATATGCTACCTCGCCTGGTTGCCTTGCTTGCTTCTGGTAAAAGAATAAAGAAGGTCGAGCCAATTTAGAACTAGGCTGCCCTTTTATTCTTTATTCTTTCATTTTTATTATGTCAAAATTGAAGTAAGCAAGCGAGGCAGATTATGTACCCAGTCCTTTAAGGCCTGCGTACATAAGCTGCCTTGCCTGATTGCCTTGCTTTCCTGCTTCATTTCTGACATAATAAAAATAAAAGAATAAAGAAGGCCGAGCAAAATTCGAACTGGGTTGCCCTTTTCTTTTTTATTCTTTTATCAGAAGCAAACAAGGTAAGCAGGCAAGGCAGCTTATGTACTTAACCCTTTAGAGCTTTTTGCCGGTTAACATACTTTATGAGGATTTATTTGGAATTGACATTTGAAACCCAGTTGGGTTATTATGGATGTGTTTTCGGTTTTAATCATAAATTGTATTATATTTATTATTTTTTTATTTCTTTATAAGTGTATGGACCATTATTACGTGTGTTCTTTTACTATCTGATGGATTTGAAAACGCAAAATAAACCAATTTGGAGGCATTAAAAATGTAATTTATACATCGAAAGTTAATTCAAAGAAGCTCCTCCTTCAAATTCAATCATCACTTTTATCTTTAAGTTAAACGGAACGCTCTAAATGTGTTCGGTAAATCCAACATATAACAAAAGAAGACTTGTAATAATAGGGGTATGTATATTTTCCTTACAGACTATATCGTTAAAATTTTTGTACTTAATTTTCTGAATTTAAATATATTACAATTTTACTTTTCAATGTATTAAGATTCATAAAAAAATCAATAAGATTATATAATTCATTGAAATCTTTAGACATTCTTGTTAAGGGATCAGCATTTGTATAATTCATTCTAGAAAATTTAATAGCTCGTGGTACATAATTGCGAGTAGCTCTTTTTGGGGAATATTGAAGCGAATATTGTTGATTTGAAATCCATCATTAACGTCAGCCATTATAGGGATACGCAGTGGAATGCAATAATCGGTTTTTCAATTATACGGTTTTCGCGAAAAATGTAAAACTCGATTTTCGGTTAGTCGATTATTTGAGGGTGTACTGAAAGTCGACTTTCGATTATTCGTTAACCGCCGAAAACCGATTATAATCGACCATATTCGTTGATGCGATCCATAATGTATATATGCATACAAAAGTACCGTCCATTACGGGGTTTTAGCACACCCAATAGTCAACTACGACTAATAGTCGTCCGCGATTAATAGTCGACTACGAATAATAATAGACTACGACTAATGGTCGACTACGAATAATAGTTGACTCCGTCTTTCGAAAGTCGATTAAGAAAAATCGATTATCCGGTTTTCGCACAGTCAATAGTCGACTACGACTTTTAGAAATTTTGCTGCTAATAATCGATTAATCGATTAACCGAAATCGATTTTACGTATCCCTAAGCCATTATCACATTAAAAAGGAATGATACGTTTAACATTTTCGTTCGGCTTATGATTTACTTTATCAAATGCTTTGCTGAAGTCCGTGTAAACAGCATCAGTTTGCTTTCCTTGAAGAAATCCCCTATTGATTGTTGTGGAAAAGTGGTTAGTTGCTGTAAAGCACTTTTTCTGAAAACCGTGCTGAGAGGAAGATATAAGATAACTAACATAATGGTAACTGTTATCAGTAAAGATTTTTTTTCAAAGAGTTTTGGAATCACACTTAATTTTTGCTTTTTGCCGGGTAAACCCACTTTATGAGTATTTATTTGACATTTGCGCAATGGAATTGACATTTGAAAACCAAACCCACTGCGTTAATCCGGTTAGGTGTAACCGGGGTATAAATAGTGGTATGAAAAACAGCTTGATTAATCGAAGCGTTAAACAGCATAGTTAAAGGTAAAACAAAAGCTTCAGCACATTTTTTTTAAAATGCATCTTGGGATCTTATCAGGTCCAAAATCATAGCCATATTTTAAATATTTCAATCCATTTAAAACCATTGTACTGTCCAATAGTGTAATTGATATTGATTGGTTAGAGTTGAGTTGGAAGGGGTATATGTTGTTAGAATATGTTTTAAGGCCTCGACACAGCATGACATTCTTGCTTAAGTCATATCTGTTCGACCTAATTCAAATGTGATTCTGAAATCTTTTTATTAGGTCGAACTTGGTCTTTAGTCGTTTATCAGATATGACTTCAGCAAGAATGCCATGCTTATGTGTCGAGGCCTTTAGTTGAATATGTTGTAGTGAAAAAAATCTACGAATAAGTTGCTTATAACAGTGTTGTCGGATGATTCAGTGTTACCGTACCTTAAAGTTGCAAGGAAACCGCTAACTTTTCGTTTGGAATTGACAAATTTGTAAAAAGATTTCGGGTTTAGTTAAAGTTGTGTTCGAGTTTTGCAATATAGTTGCAACTGAATGTCTTCCGTAGACGATAGCAGAACCGGCAGGCTTGTATTTTTGAACTGTTCATTTGTTTATTCTTAGATCTTGCTAATGCTCATATATCTTTTTGTAAAACATGTTTATGGCACAATTCAGATCATAAGTGCAGGATAAGATGGCATCCCAGTCAGTGTTCTGTAACAATGCACATAACTGTAGATAGTTTGTTTTCGGAAAACATAAGGATTTTTCAATACGAATGATATGTTCAACATTATTGATAGCTGGAAAGGCGACCTTCATTTCTATTGTCGGATGGTATTGATCTTTGGGGCATATTCGTGGATCAGTTGGTTTAATGTAGCATTCATCGACTTGATTTACAAAGATAAGGTGTAGTAACTTATGGCCGGAGTTTCGGATAGAATTTACTTGAAAAAGACCAAAATCGAAGAGTGTATCGAAGAATCCTTCATTGGATTTGTGTATATTTGCAGGCATTAAGTATTAAAAGTATTAAGTACATTAAAATCACTCAAAACAAAAATTAAATCCGCTTTTTGTAGAACAGCTTTAAAAGCTTGGCTGTGCTATTCATATGTTATTTGGGGAGATGAAGGTGGAATATAGGAAATTAATACTGGCATTTTCATAGCATTATGTTTAACTTGAACGACAACAAACTCAATGTTAAGTAAAGAATCAGTATCCAACAATTCACATCTAAAAATATTAGAGACGGCTATTGGTATGCCACCACCATTGCTACCTCGGTCACGTTTAAAGATATTGTATTTAATTTTTGATTTTGAGTTGTTTAGTTTGTTGCGTAACCCCTTTCACCCGGCTGGGCTGATCTGGGCCGTGGACTCTTAACCCTTGGACATATTGAGTTCACAACAAGTAAGTTACACTACATAGAAAATGGACTATCGACACAACACCATGCGACCAAACAACCAATGCCTACAGGGATCCAGATCACTGGTCCAATCCCTTTACTCTCCAAACCAGATATCCCCAGTATTCAGGGACCCCATTTTTACAGACACCATTGCTTCGTGAACATACGTCACCGATTCCGTTTTCCCTTCATATCCTTTCTCCCCTTCCAAATAACAGATTAGACCAACATTTTCAATACAAGACTTAACATATATTACATAGTTTAGGCTTAAAAATTTTTCAAATAGTACATAAATCTCTGCTCTTTCTTCTTCCAGGTAACGTTCTCTTTATATTGATTTATAATGTAAAAGAAAAATGTAAAAATAAAAATTAAAAGCGGACTTAACCCACTATCAATTCCCACACCTAACCAAAAATTTAGCGTTTGTTTTATGGGAAATGACAAATTATTGAAATAAATCGGTACTACTTCTCTTTCTAGGATATAGCCTACCTGCTGAGTTCAAAGCCCTATTCTAGAAATCTCAATTATCCGAGCTCTTCAAGAGGAAATCCTACCAGCACGAACTAACGTTAATTAGACTAGGATAGATCCCTCATAAAAGAAAAATGATCTATATCTAGAAAATATCAAATTAAAATGAAAATGTTAAATTAAAAAATAAAAAATCTTATCTATAAAATTTAATCTAATTTAAAAACTTACAACTAACAAAAATTAACAACACACAAACAGACAATCACAAATTGCCTTGCATGAACGGCGCCTAGAGTTATGCTAGGACTTATCTTTTTCTTCTTCTTGGGACAATATCCACAGAGCATTCTCCGTAGTGGATTTCAAGAGGGAAATGGACAGCAGCTGGAACCTGCTCTCTTCGAGTTCCACTTTCAATTTCCTGATCCACAAGATCCAATACTTTGATTATTCTGTAGCCACTAAATGTGTTGGACGCCTCACTTTGCGTATAACCCCAACAACACGCTGACACACTTCAAAACTCCACAGGATACTTTGCCCAAATTATTTCGAATTTACTAGATTAAAAGAAATTATTACAATAAGTACGTACAATCTCACTAGCACAACTCACATTAGCATAGAATTTGCCGAACCCGTTTAGGACAAAAATATTGATTTTGGTTTTCAAACGTTTCAAATTTTTTTGATTGTTTTCCAATAAGAAACCTTTTTTTTTTGTTACTTCGTTTTAACCGGATTTGACAACAATTTTTTCAACTATTTTCAGTTTAAGTTATTGTTCGAGCTTTAAATTCAAACTAGTCAATGCAAACCTGGAAAAATTTACTGAAGCTCGTCTGCTGTCAATTTATAAAAAAAAACAAAACATTCTCATAATCTGTTTACCCATTTGCCTCATTCTCATTACAAATCATTCTCCGCTACCCTCTGATTTTTTCTCTTCTATCAACAATTTTCCCGTGCTTGAACAACGGTCCAAGTTCACTGTACGCCTGTCCTTGAAATTGGTGAAGTCTGATTCATTTTATTGAGGGCACAGCTCTCTTACATACGCTTTTACGTGTAACTTTACCAGAACGTACGCAACATCCCAACCCTGCCAACTGTCAAACGAACGAGTTCCACATACCACATGTTTCACACCGTCTCTTGGCAATGACGGTGTCAAATGCTTTTCAGACGAAATTTTGAGAAAAAAAATTATTTTACAAATAAAGGGAACAAGATGATACGGGTGCACAAGTTATTAATCTTGTGGCACTCGTTTTCATATCTCTACCGCCAAAAAAACTATATGCCCATCCCCAAATGTGTTAAACACTACATCGTGGCACTGGTACAATGACTTGGCAACTGCCAACATAAATGATCCCGGTTACAATTGGGTCATCAATGCCTTGGAATCCATGCCCAAATGTGTATATTGAGGTTTTGTTCAGGACTACGAGATGTGTAAGACAGGTATGTGCCATGGATTAAAAGGAACAACCCCACTGCCACATTCATTCCGGGTTATGGTCGGCTTAGTCGACTGTATTACGCCCCTCCATCTCAAGTCGAATCCTCTTCACTTCTCGATGACTTTGGGTAACTAAGGCTACTGAACATTTCCCGGGCAGCCCCATAGGCTGACATTGTGACAATTGTGTTTGCATCCGAACAAATGTTTTTTTTATTCTCGGATGTTTTTATCTTACTCAATACGCCAACAGTGCAAATCTGGCCGGTTCATACTCCAACCTGGTAATCTTTAGTGTGCCGTTGTGCACCCAGTAACCTAGTGACGGCCGCGGGCTTCCGGAGAGTGTTTTAGTAGTTTTGATCAAACCCCATTCCCTTACTATATCTACCCGGGTGAAGCCCAAGTATACCAATTTAATTAAGTCGTTGTACAAAAATAAAGTCGAATGAACGATCGGGTCACTTAAAATAATTGTGAATTATTCAACAAAGAATGATTCTTCTATACGATTCTGATACCACTCTGTAGGCCACAGTTGGTCATTCTGACAACTAATTTGAAAAGGATTTTTTTCGTTCACCACCTGAAGGCCGTAACCATTTTGGAAATTAGCTGAATACTATTCCCGATATCGGTCCATAAAAATGCCCTACTTCCGTTTACATAGTTGGTTTATTCATCCCTCAACAAAACTCTGGGGTTTCAATGTTTACTGATGAAACACCAGTGTGAGGGATGTTGGACGTGTGTATCATTGCATGTTGTACATGTTACTTGGGTACTAAATACACTCCTTTATTTTATATTTCAACATAATATGTTCAATATACATATATATATATATATATATATATACATATATATATATAGTCAACCAAAAAAGTCTACATACATGCTATAAATCTCGAGTTTTAAGGGTAAGGAAGCATATTTTGAAAATCCAAGTACATAGTTCTATTTCATATCCCTAATAAACAATATTACTTACATCAAAAATATATTCCATAATACGAATAACGGTAAATTCAATAAAAATTAAAAAATCAATATGGAAAAAGTGTACATACACCCAATGAAATATTATGATTAGCGTAAAATTAATGGAAGGTTAGGTTAGGTTAAAGGACGCGCAGCTGTCGTGTTGGACAGCCACTCCACTCGGAGACCTTATGGTCCATTGTGTTCATCCTATAGTAAGGGTAGGAGAAAAGAAAAGAAATAATAGCATATCGAGTTTAGAAGTAGGAAAAAGGAATAGTTAAGTAAGTTAGAGGATAGTTGAGAATGATTAAGTAAGTGCTACGGATTGAGAGATTATTTGTAAGGAGAGAGAGAGAGAGCGAGTAAGGAGGTTAGCCGTATTAAGATGCTGTAGTTTGTTCGTGTTGAAGCCACTTCAGACCCTTGGCGAGAAGAAGCAGTGTTGTCGGCTCGGCTTGGCAGAATGTTGTCAGAGATGATAACGTATGTTCACCCATTGTTTGAACTCTCCTGGTCCTGAGCATTGGACAACGGCATAATAAGTGCTCAATCGTCTCTGTTTCTTCTTCGTCTTCGCATAATCTGCAGTAGTCCGTGGCATCATCTCTATCCCATTTGCAGGTCATTGATCTTATCCTGCAGTGTCCCGTGATAACTCCAATCATTAGTTTTAGATCGGGTTTTCTCATAGAGAGTAGGGAAGTGGTCTTCCTTTTGGAGAGGTTGGGCCAGATTGCCTTTGATACCTTGCAGCCAGGTTCGTTATTCCAGATCTGACCAGCCTTCTCCCTGTATGTTTGTTCTAGGAGCCGCATGAAGTGACACAGGGGTGGCCTGATTGAGTTATCGATTTCGATGTCGTTTGACTCAGATCCGCGACGTGCCAGTTCATCCGCCTTTTCATTTCCCTCGATGTCGCAATGCCCCGGGACCCAGCACAAGGTAACGATTGATCGTAGGGCCTCCAAAGCTTTCCTGCAGTGCAAGACCGCAGCAGATTTGATTGAATGGGATCTAAGTGATTTTAGGGCCGCTTGGCTATCCACATAGATAGTCACCGGTCCGGCTATATCCCCTTCCATGTTTTTAATCAATTCTGCTGCTTTCGTGACCGCAAAGATTTCGGCTTGGAAGACGCTACAATTTTCGCTTAGCTTGTACGAGATCCGTAAGTTGAGGGTATCGCTGTAGACGCCAGCTCCTGTTCCCTTTTCCATCTTGGATCCATCGGTATAAATCTCTATACCGGGTAGAGGTAGGGAGTTGTGGGTCCAGGCTTCTCTGTCAGGTATCCGAACTTCAATGTCGTCGAAGTGTAATTGTGGTGATATATAGTCACTGATTACCTCCAAACCCACCGATAGTCCAGATTGTCGTAAGATAGCAGCATGGCCGTAGTCGAAGTTACGCCATGAATTTAACTCCTTGAGTCGGAGAGCACTCTTTGCTGCCAACTCCTGTACCACGAGATTCATCGGATGAAGATCCAGTAATACATTGAGAGCAGCCTGTGGAGTGCTTTTCATGGCACCGGTAATTAGGAGAGATGCCGCTCTTTGAACGACATTAATCTTACGGAGAAGGGATGTCTTACTCAAAGCATTCCACCATACCAATGAACCATAAGTCAGAATGGGGCGAACTATGGCCGTAAAAATCCAGTGTATGACCTGTGGTTTCAAACCCCAATTCTTACCAATAGAGTTCTTGCAAGAATAAAGGGCTATAAGTCCTCTCTTGGCACGTTCCTCGACATTCCTTTTCCACGTTAGTTGGTGGTCCAGGATAATGCCAAGGTACTTGGCTTCTAGGGAGAGCTTTAGGGCCACTCCATCCAGCGTTGGTAGGGTGAATGGTTTGACTTTTCTCTTGTTCGTAAATAGAACCAGCTCTGTCTTAGATGGGTTCACCCCGAGTCCATTGTTGTGTGCCCATCTTGATAATTTGTCCAGAGCTCCTTGCATGAGTTCCGATAGCGTTTGTGGGAACTTCCCGGTGACCATTATGACCACGTCATCAGCATAAGCTACAGTCTTTATACGTAGTTGGTCAAATTCCTTAAGTATTTCGTTAATCACCAGGAGCCACAGCAGTGGTGATAATACACCTCCTTGTGGTGTGCCCCTGGTGACATACTTCCGAATGGAGGTCTCACCGATATTTGAATTGATTATCCTGCCGCTAAGCATTCCATCGATCCAATTGATCAGTGTAGTGGAAACACCTAAGTTCAAGAGTGAATTGTGGATGGATTCGAGTTTGACGTTATTAAAGGCGCCTTCTATATCTAGAAACGCTGCTAACGTATAGTTTGAGCCCATCATATTCCTCTCGATTAAACCAACGACTTCATTAAGTGCAGTCTCCACCGATCTGCCTTTGATGTAGGCGTGTTGGGCAGGACTAATAACACTGTTTCCAAGTTTGGACCTTATTCCTAGGTCAAGCAATCTTTCTAACGTTTTCAATAGAAAGGAAGATAGGCTGATTGGTCTGTAGTCTTTGGGAAGCGTGTGACTTGACTTCCCCGCTTTGGGGATGTATGTCACCGTGACCTCCCTCCACAGAACCGGTGTGAACGATAGACGTAGACAGGCCCTATAAATATGATCCAGGTGTGGTATCAACACCTCCAATGCATTTTGTAGCATAGCAGAGAAGATACTATCTGGACCAGGTGATTTAAAGGGCTTAAAAGTGTTTATCGCCCAAGCTATTTTTGTGTGACTTATGATCTCCTCGATGACACTCACTTCCCCTGTGGCTTGGTTACACATTGGTGGATCGGCTGAGCGATCTGGTGCATCCATGCAGTTGGGAAAGTGGGTTTTGGCCAGGAGATCCAGAGTTTCTAGACCGGAGTTAGTCCATGTGCCATCATCCCGCTTGATACTGCCGATGGATTTAGGGTCCTTAGACAGTACCCTACGAAACCTGGCTACATCCTTTACTCCCTCTATAGACTCGCTAAAGCAGACCCAAGATCTGCGTTTAGCCTTCTTTATTTCGCTGTTGTACTTATTGAAAGATACCTTGTAGTTCTCCCAATCTGTGGACAACTTCGTTTTGTTGGCTTTATTGTAGAGCCTTCTGCTAATCTTCCTGAGATTAGCCAGATCTTTCGACCACCAGACCGGTTGACATCTTCTGCCTGGGTAAGTGAGTGGGCAGGCGGTCTCATAGCTGTCCACCAAAACCTCTGTCACGTGATTCACTGCACTATTAACCTCTGTGGCTGTTTGGGGGTATCGTGATACTCCCAGCTTGGAGCTTACTAGTTCATTGAATTTGTTCCAGTCGGTTTTCCGTGGATTTCTAAATGGTGGCTGTCGAATGCCATTAACAGAGACTTGGAAGAATATCTTCCGATGATCCGAAAAGGAGCATTCTTCCGATACCCTCCAGTCACTGATAATAGATTCGTCTTTATTAGTGAGGGTTATGTCTATAACCTCCCCCCTGATTCTATTTTGAAAAGTGTATTCATTTCCCCTGTTGCATATTCTGAGATTATATTTTAAGATGAAATCGAATACGGACTCACCTCTGGCATTTGTGTCTCTGCTGCCCCAGTGGAAATGGTGAGCATTGGCATCACATCCTAGGATGAGGAGGCAAATGCTACCCATCTCCTTGACAAGCTTCTCCACGTCATTACCCGGTGGGTCAGGGCTCTCGAATGGCATGTAAATGGACGAGAATATGGTGGCTCCATGGGAGCTGCATTCCATCCTTACAGCCGTAATATCACCTCCGCTGAAATTAGAGAGGAATATTAGTTTAAGACTCTTCTTAGCAACTACACAGGTTCTTACCTTGTCCCCGTTGGATGTGGCGAAGGTGGTGTAGTTGCTATCGTTTAACCCAGCAACCTTATTCTTGTAAAAATAAGGCTCCTGGATTAAGACGATGTCAACTTCAGACTTCTTGAGGGCTAGAAGAAGTTCAGCAGCAGCCGCTTTGCAGTGATACAGATTAATCTGCATTATGCGAAGCGGCTGCTGCCTCCGTTCCTCCACTACTTTCGTCCTAGGCGGAATCTGATCCATCCTAGACCAAAGTGTAGTTTGCCCTCACGAGTCCTTAAGTACTCTTGCCCCTGAGTGTCTATTGACACCCTGATGGCAACACCTCCATTTTCCGGATTGTGGCTGACCAGATTCCATGTGCTGGTCCGGAGATTGGGGTTTTGTCTGCCGAGTATGGTCAGTATGCGCGCGGGATCCACAGGTGGAGGTGGCACCCAAGCTGACAACACTCTTCTGAAAGGGACCTCGTTGACCCCAACGACTGCCAATTGACATCCCTCCCAGAGTTCGCCAAGACCCTCTATCGTGGAAGTGAGGAAATCCAGAGATTCCCTATTTTCACAACAGATGACCCTAACGCCTCTGTATGGAGCGGCACTGCCAAATTGGGTGTGTTTAGGAGGTTCCCCTTCTCCTGCGAACACGATGTCACGCAGACGAGTTTCGATAAGTAGCCATCGATCCTCTCTGATTATCCAATCAGGGTCAGATTTATCGATGACCGCTGCTCGCAACTCATCCGGCACCATCGGTCTGCTTGTTCTTTTTCCCCTGCTGTTGGTCTTGAGATGGGAACTGGAAGATTCCTTGTGGCCCAAGTTAGCTTGTGAGGCTGAACTGGCTGCGGCATCTTTCCTGTTCCCCGTCCCGTCAACCGTTGGCTGGGTTGCCCCAGACTTGGTATTAGATTTTGAATCTGAAGAATTGTCCTTAGGCATTGTATTGTTGTCATCAATCGGATTAGTTTTGGTTGTTTTTTTTTGTTTAAATTTTTGCTCTCCATATGTCATAGATTTAGTGGGGGAAGTGAGGTCCACCATGGCATAGCCCTCCTGTACCATGGCAAGGACATGACAACTAAGCCATTACTGCGTTGAGATGCCCAGGTATCAACGAGGCTCCGTTCTAATACAGTTGGTACCCTAACTGCAAACCTTAGAACACCGATGGGCACGGTTTCGCCTGACACCCCGGCGTTAGGGGGTCTCTAATAAGTAGGAGACCGCTTCCAAGTAGTTCTTATGGATAATATATGCTCCTGAGCTTCGCTAAATATGCGAATTCCTGAGTTTCACATAAATTTTATAGTTTTCACAGCATTCCAAGGGTCAAATTACAAGCAAGAACCTTGGAATTACCTTGTAATAAATTCTTGGACCTTAACTCAATCAGTAATGTACAACATTATTCTACAAACCCGCTTCTAAAGTTTCCAAGGAATCAAAATAAAAGCACCACCAAAGAATGCATGAAATTTGTATGAAATTTACACTGTTAACTAGTATGCTCTCGTATTATGATCGTTAGGGTCACTTGAAGCACTATAAATGCCGGAAACTTTTACATTGCTGATTCAATGGATGCTCGAGGATTGTACCAGACCTTATTATAAGGTAATTCGAAGGCTTCTGAATGTAATTTGCCCCTTGGAATGTTGTGAAAAGTATAAAATTTATGGGAAAACTTAGGAATTCGTATATTTAGCGAAGCTCAGGAGCATATATTATCCGCAGGAAAAACTTCATAGCGCTGTTATTATTAGTCCGACTGTATTTTCTGGGGTTTCATAAACTACTATACTGAAAAACTCAAAGAAATCTGCAAGGGTCCGCCTTAACGAGCTGTACGCGAAGTCTGACCTTAAAGAACGTCAATTTTTTTTTTCATGTCTATTCTTTATTTATTGAATCTTTCATAAAATAAAATGAAAATAACAATAAGTATTCAAATCTTATCCTAACATAAATTTCTTATGGGGTTATGCCAATGCATATTCCTCACTTGTGTTTTTCGCATTTATGTTTATTTGCCATTTTTGTTTTTTCACTCTCCCAACGTTACGTGGAGTGTATCTCTTCTTCTTATTCGATGGTGTCCTTCGAAGTTTAACAGTTGACGAGCCAGGGGATTTGGATGCACTATAAGTTTGGCTTTGTAAGAATTGCAGCATTTTGGTATTTCTTCTTCTATTTGTAGCACATTAAGATCTTTGTGTATATTTGCATTTCGCATATACCAAGGAGCACGCGAAATTGATCGTAGTATAATAGATTGTCTTCTTTGCAGTTTATTCATATTTGAAGCACTTGCTGTTCCCCAAAGTTGGATTCCGTATGCCCATATAGGCTTTATTATGGCTTTATATACCAAAACTTTATACGACAATTTCAAATTAGATCTTTGTCCAATTAACCACTGCATTTGGTTGTACTTTAGTTTAATTTGAGTTAATTTAGAGTCTATATGTTGTTTCCATGTTAGCCTACGATCCAGATGAATTCCTAGGTACTTCACTTGTTCGTATTGTGGTATTTGCGTATTGAATATATTTATAGTAGGACATGACTGTTGCCTTAACGTGAATGTTACATGGCTACATTTATTTGCATTTACAGAAATTCTCCATTTGCTTAACCAATCTTCCAACAATTTAATGTAAGATTGTAGGTTATTCGATGCCTCTATGGGATCTTTGTGTAGGCTGACGAAAGCAGTATCGTCCGCAAAGGTGGAAGTATGTATGTCAGAACTAGTTGGCATATCACAAGTAAATATTACATAAAGGAGGGGGCCCAGAATGCTTCCTTGAGGAACGCCGGAGTTTATTCTTTCTAGAGTTGAAAATATGCCGTCTTTCTTTACTTCGAAGGTTCGGTCAGATAAGTAGCTTCTAAAAAGTTTGTGGGTATTGGTTGGTAGTAATTCGCATATTTTATGCAGGAGCCCTTTGTGCCACACCTTATCGAAGGCTTGTGAAATGTCTATAAATAGAGCTGAGCAATACTGTTTTTTCTCGTAGGCTTCTCGGATATATGTAACTATTCGATGTACTTGTTCAATGGTACTATGTTGTTTGCGAAATCCGAATTGGTGATTTGAAATAATATTTGTTGCATTGATAAACGGTGTTATTCTTTCTAACAATATTGATTCAAATAGCTTGGATAGGATCGAAAGGAGACTAATTGGTCGATATGATTTTACATTTGTTGGGTCTTTGCCCGGCTTCTGAATCATTACAATTTGTGATTTTTTCCAAAATAACGGGAAGTAACCAATCCGAAATATGCTATTGAATATAAATAATAAAGCTCTCAAGGCTGATAGTGGCAATTCCTTTAACATTTTTGCTGTTATGTTATCACTCCCGGGGGTTTTTTTGGGCTTTACAGATTTTACAGATGATTCAATGTCTTTAAGTGTGATGCGAATTGGATGTTGAATTAGATCTTCAATCACAGGCTCAGGCGTCAAAGATGTACCTTGGTTTGGGGTGAACACCGTTTCCAAATACGTTGCAAAGGTATTTAATTTTTCTTGAGAATTTTTCGCCCAATTTCCATTTGGTAGTCGTATAGGCGATTCTCTTGGCGTAGGACCGTTAATGTTTCTTGTTGCTTTCCACAAACTGTAATCCGATCTTTCAAGTGGATCCTGATTTTCTAAATATTGTGCTAGATTTCGTTCTTCCAACTGTTTTAGCGCAATTGAAAGTCTTCGTTCGCATATTCTAAGATTACTTTTAGAAGCAGGAGATCGAAACCTTTGCCATTCTCTTCGCGCATTTCGTTTTTCTGTTATGAGTAACTGTATGTCTCTAGGATGACTATTTGCGATTCTTACGTAATTCTTTTGTTTAGGTGTTGCAGCTTTGACGGCATCATTAACAATTTGAGAAAACATTTCAATCGCGGAATTTATTTCATTTTCGGACTTTAACCGTATACTTTGCGGCATGTGTGCACTAACATATTTCTTGTACTTCATCCAGTTTGTATATTTTTGGGAGAGAGTATCTGTCATGTTGTGCTGTATTGCTTCGTATAGGGACAAAATGGATGGGGAGTGGTCCGACGATAGGTCAAAGGATGAAAGTATAGTTATGTGTTCCCGTTTTATGTTCTTCAGAACAGCAAAATCTATCAGATCGGGTATTTTGTTTAAGTCAGAGGGCCAATATGTTGGTTCTCCACCTGAAATAACGTCTAGTTTCGTAGACGATATTGCGTTTAACAACTGCCGTCCCCTGGGAGTGATGAGTCTGGAGCCCCAAAATGTATGTTTGGCATTATAGTCTCCCGCTACCAAAAATCTGTTACCAAGCGTTGAAAAGAACTCTATGAATTGATCCTTGTTAATGTTATATCTCGGAGGACAATATATCGCCGAAATTACTAGATCTGTTCCTGCAATTGAAATTGATGTTGCTTGGATATGATCAGTTCGATATTCTGGTAATGGATAGTGTTTTGTTTTGTTGCGTATAATTACCGCAGAACCGCCGCAGGCCCTTCCACTCGGGTGATTTGTATTGTATGTTATGTATTCATTAATTCGGAAGCAGTTTTTAGCTCCGAAATGTGTTTCGGATACAAGTAAGATGTCGATGTTATGGGTATGAAGGAAGTTGTTGACTTCATGTTTATGTTGGCTTAAGCCGTTTGCGTTCCAATAGCATATTTTTATTGGAGTCATTTTTGGTTTAACAAAAATTGCATTAAGATGCTTTGATTTCGCATGAGTTCTTGCATCATGCTTTGGAAGTTCGTCATGAAAGTATTCATTGTCTCCATCAGCTGGTTAATAGTATTCTCGGTTGAGGATTTTGGAGGAATAGTTTCAGTATTTCGTGTAGCATTTGCATATGACACATTTGGCAGAATAGGAATGTTACTGGATGAAGAATGGATGTTTCTATTCGTGCTGGGGGCGGGGTTAATTGTTTGATGTGTAGTGTAGTGTAGATTTTTTCCGGGAATGTTCGGTTTATTCTTTGCCATTTTGGTGTTCATTATGTACTTAAAAACTGGGCAGCCTCGGTAATTTGCAGTATGATTTTCGCCACAGTTGCTACATTTTTTAAATTTAGGTTCAGTTTTAGGGTGGGGACAGAAGGCGGATTTGTGTACGTCTCCACATATAACACATACTGAAGGCAGCCTGCAATAAGTCTTTGTGTGTCCAAATTCTTGGCAGTTTGTACACTGTGGGGGGTATTTGCGCTTTAGTGGCTCTTCCACAGTTACTTTTCGACCACATAGATATCTTATGTTGTAAATGGGGTGTACTTCCCCCTTCTTTTTTATAATAGAAGATTCGTATGTTAGTTCTACTTTAAACATTGGTTGCGGAGTTTTATTCTTATTAAAAATATTAGTAATCGCCTTGGTTTCATAGCCTTCATAGAACGTCAATTAAAGCACAAATATGTTCCTATTTTGTCCAAAATATGTCATAGACAACCAAAGACATCCGATAAAGCAATAAAATGTAAAATTTGTATTGCTTATTTCATAAATTTTACGGTAATCTCTATATTTCATCGGGTGTATGTACACTTTTTCCCTATTAATTTTTTAATTTTTATTGAATTTACCGTTATTCGTATTATGGAATATATTTTTGATGTAAGTAATATTGTTTGTTAGAGATATGAGATAGAACTATCTATTTTCTTGTTCCTTACCCTTAAAACCCGTGATTTATAGGGTGAATGTAGACTTTTTTAGTTGACTCTATATATATATATATATATATATATATATTTTTTTTTTATTACACACATTGGGGCACATGTCTAAACGGTTATCTTATTACTCTATACGATCGCCCGAGAGGCTTAGGCATTATCCACAAAACTTTATTAGAAACGTATTGTCTTATGATTCATAAGTATCCATCATATTTAACTAGACAAGTCTACCACTACTGAAATTCATCACTTCTACCACGGAATTTTATCCGATAGCCTTTTTTTAAATATAACTGTATTTTTTTTATCATAATTAAAATTTCAAAAAAAAAAAAAAATAAATAAATGAAAAAATGAAAAAAAAAATTTAAATCTGTGAATTGATCGCCACTATTGGCACGTCACTACACTTTCTATTCGGAACCTTAAGAGGTTATTTATTATTAGAACTATGTTCAAAAAAATTTGGAAAAGCATTGGTATTCAAAGCTTATCGTAAGCCAATAGGTTTCAAATACACAATGTTTTCCTAATGTAAGTAGCGTATCCATGCACCGCTCTAACGATTCAATGAACTTTTACGCGCGCAACGTAGGCTACATCCACTCTACCCGCCTTCATCCCTCCTTAAGATTCGAAACATAGTGGATATAAATACCTCCTACCCATAAAAGAGTTAGCCTTTAAAATATCACAGGGTATACACTGAACACTAGGGCTATAACCAAAAAAATACCACCACATAGCCGTGTAGAGCATTGAAAACTATTATGAAATACGGCGTCAATTTTTCTCTATCTCGAAAAAAGTTTCCGCACCAAATGCATTGAAGTTCAGTAATGCATTTTTTAATTTTACCTGTTATGACAACATATTTGTTTTTAATTAAAATTTTTATTTTTTTGTAATCTAATTTGAAATCATTATCAAGGCGTTCTGGACCAATTTGTTCTCAAATCGCGCTATTTCGGAGCATTTTAGGAATTTTTGACACTATTGCAATTTTTGCTTTTTCTTTATAAACTCGCGAATTTTATGTTTATATTTATTGTATCTATTGGACAAAAGAATATGGGGTCATTTGTATATATATATATTGTATCAATAACTCACATTTATAAGAAGAACTCTAACAATGGAAGAAGAAATGTTAAAACGGCTCGTTCAATCCCGCAATGCTTTGAACAGAAAATTATTTATTATGGTTTTTATTGTTGACCTTAGATATCTAAGTTTTACTTTTTATCTTTGTTCGGCTTCAGGTCCTTGTAATAAAACAAACATTTATTTTGTTTTATAATTGCATTTATTTCCGATATTTCGATTGTCTTCGACAATCATCATCAGGGAGATTTTTCTTTAAATAGAGAAAACAACAAACGACGTTTTCTTATATGTAAATATAAACAAAAATATTTTTAACAGATATGTAATAATTACATTGTTAAAAATCAATCGATGACCACTTCAACCTTTTTTCTTAACAACTGACTTCTAACTAAACCTTTTTTTCCATTTTTATGTTTTTCTATGACGTTTCTATATATTTGCACGCAGTTTTCGGTGTCCGTTTTAAGATTCATCCGTTTTTCCGTCGGCACATTAATAATGTGGAGTATTTCAAGCATGTATCTCCTTTTGTAATTGCTTGCTTGTGTCAAAATCTGCACTTCCTTAAAATTACGTGTATGACCAGTTGAAGCGCAGTGTGCTGTAAGCGCAGTTTTTGTTCTGGCAGTTTGTTTTTGACCTTTTGGTCGGATTTGTGTGAGCTCAGTCTGGTTTTTAGTTTTGTTTTAGTAGTGCCAATGTATACCTTTTGGCATACATTGGACTTGTCTCCATTGTATCCAATTTTATAAACGACATTGGACTTGTCGTCATTCGCTAGTTTAGCTTTAGTCTTGCTGAAAAAGGTTTGGTTTGTGTTGCAGCTTTTTAATGCCAATTGGTAATTATCCTTATTGTATAAGTTCGACCTGTAAATCTTTCTGAAAACCCTGGTATATATGGAGATCGAAATATCGGAAATAAATGCAATTAAAAAACAAAATAAATGTTTGTTTTATTACAAGGACCTGAAGCCGAACAAAGATAAAAAGTAAAACTTGAAAAGAAAATTTCAAAACATTAAAAGGGGAGAACAAGCAAGAACAACCCAATTAGAAAATACCTTCAAACTATATCAGAAGAGTTAAACAAATTAGTTAAAACAAAAAGTGAAAATTCATCCAAATACATGATACCCAAGACAAACATGAATATGAGAAAACACCGTTTTCCAGTATCAAGAAACATAAGGAAGATGTTAAAGAAGAACCCACTCCAAGTGATGATGAGTACGAAGAAGATAATATGCAAGATGACTAAAGTAACGACGAGGGTGGATAAGAATCTTTTTATTCTGATCATGATGATTATGAAAACAATCTTCTTCAATTGAAAATCAATAATAATCTGGACACTGTATACGGTCCACCTAAAGATGACAATGAGGAATGGAAATTTGGAGATAAACCTTTACAAATAAATAATGAAAAAATTATCTTATGGAACCAGAATTGGGCGCTCACACCAGGCTTATTTAACTCGCATGCTTGAACAAAAACCAAAAAACTACGATGAATCAGAGTTGGAAATATATAAGAAAATTTTACTAGGCTCAAATGCACATAAAGTAAACTACAACCATAATGAACGAGTAAAATCTAACAAAGGATATAAATACACCAATATAATAAAGAAGATAATCGATGGCACTCATACTGGTAAAGGCCTAATGAGAGTAAATCCCTCAATATGTATATTGGAACGATCCTAATCTTCTTGTTGAACGACTAAAGCTGTTGATGGAATCAAATCAAAATGGAAAATATTACCACACAAATGAGATGGTTTCTATAATTGAAGAACTACGAGAGGCAGATATTATATATTAATTATTCAAATGTGTACACTACGATTACGAAATAAATGCAATCTATGGTCTTTTGAATATCATTGTTATACCCTACACCACTATGTGGGGAGGGTATTATAAGTTGGTTTTGGCCAAAAAGTTTGTAACGCATCACGAAATTTTGGATGTTGATGTGGGTCTCGGAGGGGAAGAAGTCTATTGATTTTGGTGATGGTCGGATAATATCTAGGCATCGGAAAGGGCAAAAAACTTATTTGGATAACAGGACAACGTTTTTTTCCAAAGCGAATATCTCAGCTTCTATACGGGGTATACCAAAAAGTAGGTTCTCATAGGTGATCAAACAACGAATATATCGCAATAGCCGCTAATAGAACCCAACTTTTTATTTTTGCGATTTTAATAATAATGACGAATATCACAGCTTCGGTTGGGGATCTTCCAAAAACAAAGTCTGACTATCAAAGTAGAAAATCCCATCTTTACAGTCATGCAAAGTGGGTTGGCGTAGGTGGCCACATAACGGAGATATCACAATAGTCGGCAATACATCCCATTTTTTCATTTTTTTGTAATCACGCTACAGGTCGCAATTTTGATCGGATCGTCACGAAATTTTGGGGGCATATCGGGATCCTACAGAGAAAGAAGCCCATTGATTTGGTGATGGTCGGATAATATTCAGGGGTCGGAATGGGCAAAAAACTTATTTGGAGAAAAAGTCAACATTTTATTTCAAAGCGAATATCTCCGCTTCTAAAAGAGGTATATCAAAAGCAAAACCTGCTGATGAATGTAGAAAATATCACCTTTGCAACGATGTTACGTAGGTTGTCGTAGGTGGTCAAACAACGAAGATATCGCAAAAGCCGCTAATAGAACACAACTTTCCATTTTTGCTATTTTAATAATAATGACGAATATCACAGCTTTGGTTCGGGACCTTTCAAAAGCAAAGTCTGACAATGAAAGTAAAAATCCCATCATTACACTGATGTAAAGCAGGTTGGCGTAGGTATCCAAATAACGGAGATATCGCAATAGTCGGTAATACATCCCATTTTTCCACTTTTTTGGAAATCACGCTACAGGTCGCAATTTTAATTGGATCGTCACGAAATTTTGAGGAAAAACCTTTTGATTTTTTATAATGGTCGGATATTATGCAGGGGTCGGAATGTGACAAAAAAAATATTTGGAAAAAAGACCAACGTTTTATTTCAAAGTTAATTTCTTCCTTCTGTAGGAGGTATATCGAAAGCAAAACCTGGCAAGGAAAGTAGAAAATATCACCTTTACAACGATGCGAAGTAGGTTGTCATATGTGGTCAAACAACAGAGATATCGCAATAGTCGGTACTGCATCGCTTTTTTTTATTTTATTTATTTATTTTATTTATTTGCTTTGCAATTGAAGCCAATTTTGAGGCCAATTTATATAATTACAAAGAATACACCTAAATATCATAGCTACTCTAAAAACAATTTCATATATATAATTCATCTTAAATCTAGAAATTGGAGATCTAATTATTTTGGTTACAATTATATTCTTTAATTTTTTTTTTTTTAAATTCTTCATTACGTCATAGCTACTCCAATTTTAAAGCAACAGATTAATAATAAGTATATCGTATAAGTATTAGTTAAATTATGAAATGATCATTAAGAGATGTATGATGTGGTATGCAAATGATAATAAGTTTTCGCGCAGTGATAAAAACTGGTTAAAGCTAGAAAAAAATTCTTCATTACATCATAGCTACTCCAATGTTAAAGCAACTTGTAAATTGAATACAAATTAATAATACAATATAAAAAATTTAATGTTGATAATAATTAACAGATATATGATGTAGTATGTATGTAAATGACAATCAATTTTCGCGCAGGGAAAAAAGTTGTTAAAGTTAGAAATTGGAGATCTAATTACTTTGATTTCATTCATTACATCTTCATTACATCGTAGCTACTCCAATGTTAAAACAATTCGCAAATCGAATACAAATTATGATGCTGTATATAAATGAAAATTAATCCGAAATGAAGAATTGGTTAAGGCTGTATAGGTCTGGTATAGTGTTGAAGCAGTTTTTTCTTGAAAACGGTATAAGAGTAACAAAAAATTTTTAAGTCATCTGGGAGTACATTAAACAACCGAGCTACTCTAACTGCAAACAAATCATTCATATGTGGCCTTATTAGTGGTATGATTAGTTGATTTATTCGAATCGAATGTAAGAAAGTAAAATAATTCGTTAAAAACAGAGGTGATTGTTGTTTGAAAACTTTGTAGAACAATAACAAAAGTCTATGGTTGATGAAACTATAAAAAGAACAGCCCAAGAAACTGCGTACATATGGTGATATATGATCAAAGCGTCGACGGGAATATAAGTAGCGCATTACTCTGTTAAAAGCAAGCTCAAGCATAGACATGTATGTAGCTTGAGTGCCTGAATACACCTCTAAACAGTATAGGATGTTGGGGATAACAAGGGCTTGAATTAGTCTTTTTTTGATATGACGTGGTAAGACTAAGTCAGTGTGATAAAATTGTCGAAGAGTGCAATTTATACGAGCAACCACAGCATTAATGTGAGATTCAAATGTAAGTTTGTCGTCCAATATAACGCCCAAACATTTCATATTGTGTACAATGTTAATATTTACTCCTTGGTATGTCAAATGGAAATTAGAGACATCTCTATTTCCAAATAGCATTGCCTTAGTTTTGGAAACGTTAACACAAAGTCGATTTTCCGACATCCAGTCACTTAAAATTTTCATAGCGAGATCAATTTTGGATTGTAAAACATTTAGGTAAGTGTAATCGCCGGCAAAAAGGAGTTGAACGTCGTCGGCATATGCATAAGGCACGCACCAACTTTCCAACTGACTGAACAGGTCATTCATAAACATTATAAATAAAAGTGGGCTCAACACCGAGCCTTGGGGAACTCCACTCTTAACTGGAAGTATATTAGAACAGTTGCTCTTCAAAGAAACAAATTGTTTCCTACCGTGAAGGTAAGAATACATTAATTTGCATGCATTTTTGCTAAATTGGTATGCATTGCTAAGCTTACTCATGAGGCAGAGATAGTCTACCTGGTCAAAAGCTTTCTCCAGATCGAGGGAGACTAAGACACAAAGCTTATTGTTTGCGAGATGCCTTTTTACAGCATCGGTTAAACCAACAAGCAACATATTAGTACTTCTACCGTTTCGGAACCCGCACTGACAATCGTTTAACAATGACTTTCTTTCAATGTACGATATAAGTTGCTTTCGTAAAACATATTCTACCACTTTGGAAAGAACAGGTAACAAGACAATAGGTCGATATTCAGGAGACAAAGTATTTTTTTCTTAATCGGATTAATTTTCGCCGTCTTCCAAGCAGATGGAAATGTGGAGGTCTGAATAATAGAATTAATAATGTGTAATAAAAATCCTGATATGTGAGGAAAAACCAGTTTAATAAAATTTTTTGTGAAATAATCGCAGCCAGCAGCATTAGATTTTACTTTGGCAAATGCATCAACCATTTCACTGTGGATGATACATGAAAAAGAAAACCCGTCATCATTATCAGGGAAGTGTAGCAAATCCTCTAGCCCACCTTGAGGATCTAATTGATTATTAATAAACTGCATATTCATTTCATTAGCGTCCATTGCATCATTCACAGAATCCGTTGAGCTATTGCCGATTAAACCAAAGTTTCTAAAAATGTTCCACATGTCCTTTGGACCGGTGCAAGACTCGAAAAGTCGAGAATGTGCTTTTCTCTTAAGTTTTCTTTTGAGATTCTTTGTACGATTTCTTAATTTACAGTAAACTTTCCATCTATCCTCGGAATTATTTTCAAGGAAAGCTTTGTATGCCAGATCAGTCAAAGATTGGCTATAACGGACTTCGGGGCAATGTATCCAATTTTCAGTGCTGAAATTAATTCTCCTAACCTTCTTAGGAAACGCAGTGTGAATATAGTTTAAGCTTCGATTAAGTAAGTTTAACTGGTCCTCAACACAGGAAGTGGTTAAGATTGATTCCAATCCAGAATTATTAACCTTTTCCTCCAACTCTTGAATACAATAGTCATTGTAATCAATAAATTCATAAAAGGCCTCATTGCGTCTAAGCGGGCATTTAATAGACATAAAAATAAGGGCATGTTTCGAAATATTTGGACATAAAACTTGACCCGAAAGCTGTATAGAATCGTACTGCGATACTAAAAAGTAATCAATCAATGATGTAGATTGGTGAAACGTGTCGAAATGTGTTGGACAATTATTATGCAGAATTGTCAATCCAATTCTAGAACATGCATGCCGAACTGAAGAAGCTGACGAAATGTCAAACAAATTGTTATTAAAATCGCCCATTATAATTACATTATTGTACCGTACAAAGAGATCAGAAAGATCAGCTTCAAACGACGAAAAATTACCATTGGGCAAATACACTACACCAATTAATAGTGTACCCGAATTCACAATGACTTCTACAAACAAACATTCAACAGAACCAAAGTTATTACCAACGTACACAGTTTTGTATGTAAGTTTTCTGGAAATAAGCAATCCCACACCTCCACCTCTGCCAATCGGTCTATCATTTCTACAAAAATTATAACCGCAAATGTTAACCATTTCCGGAGGAATAGATGGCTTTAACCAAGTTTCTGATATAACAATTATATCCAAGTAACTGTCTTCAACAATATTTTTGATTTCGGAAAGTTTTGTTGAATTTGGGCAGATGTTCAAACTTTGCGAGTTAAAATGCATCAAATTTATATTCTGCTTTAGGTTAAAAAAATTAGAGCGGAAAAATTGATTATCATGTATAATTTCGCCAATATTATTTAAATTCATGATTTTGAAATAATGAAAAGCTCAAAAAATATCAAAGATATGAGAAAAAAAAAATTAAATTACAGTTAACCGTCGTTAAGCTACTCTGGTTTCAAAAGACGCCTAAGCATTTGTTACGGGTGTTGATGTGATTGGCATCCAATTTGAACCACCTTGATCCAAGAGATCAGCACACTGATACATATCAAGATTTCCTTCTGTGCCATTGGGAAAAACTACATGCACCTTTGGTACGTCTGCATTTTTAAGTGTATACTTTGTGATCTTTTCTTGCCTTTTGAGTTTACGGCATAAAAACAAAAGTTTAGAGGCAGCTTGATGAAGATGGTCATTTAGATATACTTTATTTCTAACTGCGCCACCAAGAACATCAGAGAGCGTTATGTGGCAGTTTTTATGGTAGTTCGCCATTATACAATCTCTGGTATATACACAGTTAAATTTGACCAAAACCGACTTTCCTTTCGCTATGTAGCAGCAGTGCTGAATTTCCGCGGGGCTCAGATTTATATTGCATAGAGTGGCTATTTTGATCACGGGTTCTCGAAGGTCGTGAATGCCATTAGGCAACCCATTAATAACGATATCAGCTCTATTTAATCTTCTACGCTGTATATCGTTTTGAATTTCAAGCTCCTGAATTTTCTTGGCATACACGCCCTCAAATTGCTTGGCTACCGCGAAACAGTTTTTGACGTCTTCCTCAACCTGGCGTATTTTATTGTTGAATTCAAGCTTTACAGCCACTAACAGTTCATCCATTTTATTATTAATTCTAACAATCTGGTCTTTCATGTCATTAGTTAGTGCCGTGTGCTGTTTTTCAAAAGATGAGGAAAATTCAGCAAAACGGCTACGCCATTCCTCACAAAAATCTACAGGAGCTTCCTTGCTGTTATTGGTACGGTTTATGGCTTTATCCTTATTGCTGGAACATTTGGAGCATCTATAAAGAAACATTTTGCTTTTGTGCAGGAAGGAATGTTGTTCTTTGGTGACCTTCACACACGCGATGTGATAGAAATCATCGCATATAAAACAGCCAATGCTGTTTTCGTTCTCTTTAACCCGCTTATGACATTTGGGACATGTATATATTTTGGCAGGCATAATTAGAATGTAAGTAACTGATCACGCAGTGAATGTAAATGTATTCAACAACAATATTAGAATGCGAACAGCAGCTCTCAACAGATAGGCAATTGTTTATCGGAGTCAGCCAAGAATTTCTTTGTAATCAAGATCGCAGAAAACAATAAGGCTGGGATAAATTGCCAAAGATCGCCAACGTGAAACAACCAGTAGATGGATGATGTTTCACAATAACAAGAGTTCCACAGCAAACAAGCAGACGGCAAAGACAAATCTGCAACCACCGCGAACAAGCATTCAATGCAGACGAGTGTTGATTCACAACAACAAAAGTGTTCCAAGCAGATGACAGATGCAGGAGAGTAAGCAGCAAACGTGTGATCATATGTTCAGTATATTTGCAGCAAACAAAAACTTTCAAACTCAGTTCTTATTTGCACTGTTTTCGGTGCACAGCAAACAAATGGCGGCGTATATATATATTTTTTTTTTTTTTTTCTTTTATGTGCTTCTTGCAAACAACGTAGCAGAAAAGTGCTACACAAAATTTAATGCAAAAAAGGAACGAATAAATTAAACTCCAGTTTTCTCCGACAACACTTTATTTATTTAATAGATTATGTTGCACTTTTTGGCATTTACTTCTACTTTTAATTATTATTTTTCGGATTTTCTTTGATATTTTACGGAGCGCGAGATTTTTAGTTGTTGCTCATTTTAGTGTTGCCAACTTTATCTTTTTTTCCATTTTTGTGCAATCACAGTACGAAATTTAGATCGAATCCTCACGAAATTTTGGGGGTTGATGGGGGTCTAACAGAGAAAGAAACCTATTGATGGTTGGCATACATCCCACTTTTCCATTTTTTATTTGGGTTGTACTGTCGATGCACTTAAATGCGTTTCAAAAAAATTGACCTGTGTTAATGAAGACATTCAGAGCAAAGGCGCTAAGCTATCCCAATTTTAATATTTTGAATTTTATTAGTCAAAAGGTTATGAACAGGGGTAGTGGTGTAGGGTATCACATAGTCGGCCCCGACCCGACTATCGCTTGGCTTACTTGTTTTTTATTTCATTTTTTTTTTGTTTTGTTTTAATGAGTAATATGGTACAGTTATGTACATAAGTCAACATTTGTAATATCTTCGTAATAATTTAGCTATCGATTGCTCAACCACTAGATGACATTGTTTAAGTTTCTTTTCCTTCGAATTTTCAATTTGAGTGAGGAACACTAATATTTATTTGCTTGAAATAAATATTCTTGAAAATATCATATCTGTACGCTTTGTAATTTTTTTAACTTTCATAAATTTGAAGCAAATGGTATGTTTGAGAACTATCAAAATGTGTTCCTTGTATGAAGAGGTTCGATTTTAAGTGAAGAGGGTTGAGTAGGAACCTGTTGGATAAGATTAGGGAGCTCTTGAGTTATAATATGAAGCTTTTGAACCCTAAGAGAGAGCTGTTGAACCAAATTAGGGATAGGGTGAGCTATAATAAGAATTTGTTGAAACGAAAAGCGAGCTGTAGCACGAAATAGTGACTGTGTATAGTGTTGTCATATTTTCCCTAAACACAGGGACAAAATTGTAGATAAGAAGATGGAAATTAGACATAAACCATTGCATTATCTTCCCCCACAAAATATGCAGCAAAAAATATTTGTTTGTTTCTTATTTACTAATAATCATTTAAATTCAATTATTATTGACATTTGAGATTTTCTCCATCCCTTTTAAAAGCTTAAGGATTCTGTTTCTGTCCGTTTTCAAACCATGTGTTATATAGAATTCCGCCTGAATTTCATCCGTTATTCTTAACAAATATTTGTCTGGTTCGATATCCTACGACTCCCTCAATGTGCTTTCCTTGAAGATTTCAGGAAGGATATATTGGTCCCGGTCCACACTAGGGTGAATTTCATTAAAAAATTTCATGAAATTAGGCGTTCTTAAATCGAATTCCTCACTGCAGCAATTTTATGATTTTACGATACTATGGAAGTCGATCTAGAGACGCATAATTTTATGAAATTTTTTCAATGAAATCACTCTAGTGTGGACCGGGACTTGAGAATCCATATTGTAACAGTTTGAAAGTATGTTTCTGACTAATAAAATTATTACAATATAGGTATGCATTTATAGATCTTAAATGTTAATGAAGAGTGAGATTTTTGTTTTTCATAATTTGTGTATTAAATTGCGGAGAAATGGGGTGACATTTAGATGTTGTGATAAAAAGCAACATAAGCATATTTTCAAATTTTTTTTCAAGGTCAAGTTGAAGCATGCTTTTGCCTCTATTTGATATTCCAGCCACATTTCTGATCTTTGAAAAAGGTCCAATAATCCATAATAATAACAAATAGGATATTGAGTAATACTGAATGAAAAATCAATGATTCCTTCTTTTGTTTTAATGTAAACATATAACAACATAAAGTTGATGGTCATACATAATAATGCCTCAACAATGATCATTGCGTCAATCGAACGGTCGCAGAACAATGCTCAAACAAAGCTTAAAGCAAATTCTATTCTTTCCCTGCATTCCCCCTTCAAATCTCTTAATCATAATTTAAACCATAGTGTTGCAGCATAATTCCATACTTTCGTCATAACTGTAAAGAATAAAACATACACACGCACCCACATTTATTTGTTCCAATAACCCGAATCTTAATTTGAATTCGAAAATAAACATACCTAAAAGATCTAACGAATTCATGTGGATCATTAATGCCATACATTCTTCACAACTGCAAAGATCCACTTGTGTTCAAACCACCCCTACAACTCCATATTCAAGTTTTTGATGATTCCTAGTTTGACTTTTGAAATAAACAAATCCATGCTTTAATAAGAAAGGTTAGCTAAAGCTTTCTGTCAATTTAATTTTTTTCACTCGAGTGTTCCTAAAATGTCAAAACAAAATACACAATCTGTCTATGTGTATGTATTGTTTGAAAAATATGCCAAACAATTTTAAAAACTATCGAATTCAATGATTTTTAAAATTGTTTTTAGAATATTTGTATGGAAGAAATTCTTCAGCTTTAAATTGAAACAATCATTTCATAATATCCACAATTCGATTATGTGGAGAAACCTTAACACTTCATTAATTTTTCGCGTTTTTTATAAACTGCTCAAAAAAAAGGTATTATAAACGAACCCACTTGTTGCTTTTGTGTTTACTAATTTTGAAGTAATAGGAATTCAGGAAAAAACAGGGCTCTATAGATTGTTTTCATTTAAACCTACCTCTTTACTTATACCATGAACAAATCGATAAGAACATGAATTTCACGATATTTTCATTTCATTTTATTAAATTCACATAGTAATATAAATAAGCCAACATGGCCAATAGCTTATATTAACTTACATATACCCTTAAAACAAGAGTTTTTAAGCATTAAAACTAAACAATAAAAAAAATGAACAATATGCAAACCCATAAAAGGAAACAAGGATATATAAACTAAACCTACCCTCACCTATGTATCTAAACCAGTATAGAAAAATCAGTAAGAAGAGGAAGTATTAATCATTTCAAGAAAATGCTATTATCCAGTCTATATAATAGAGCAGACCTAGCCACTACTTCAAAAAGCATAAAAGTTCAAAGAGAGGCTGGGGAGCCAGCCTCAAAGAAAAATGACAAAAATAAAAAAGGGAAACCCATATCAAGCAATACGCAAAAAGCACAAGAAAATCATTTAGGAACTAGCCTGCAGAAACTCAAAGCACTTCCTTTTGTATAAATATGTAGGAAATGTAAATTTTCGTAAGGACAGAGGGAGCTGGTTCCACAACCTAGCGACCCTTACAACAAACGACCTCTCACCAATCAATGACGTGAATCTACGGTAAGTTATCTGGGGATTACGAAAGGAACTACAAAATATAAAATTTCCACGGAGACACGAGGAAACACCAGTCATAAGGCGACTTGACTTAACGCCCAACGGACATAACGCCCAAAATCAAATTCACAATAAGAAATAAATCACTCAACACGCTGTTAAAAATTCCGTTTTGTCAGTGTTCGTTATTTGGAAATGTATTAATAAATTCCTGAGGAGATTTCGATTTTTCGGAGCTCCTTATGCGTCCAACTAGTTTAAAATCAACTGAATGATGTTTGCTATTTTAGGAATCAATCAAATCATTTTTAAAATCTACTTAACCGTAATATAACCTGAAAGAGTCTAAAATTTTGAAAATTTAAAAAATTTTTTTATAATAAAATTAGACAGAATGATCAAAATAATAGTTTATTGTAGGTTTTGGAACACAGCTATTGAAACCGGCCCTGCATTACAAATATTAATTTTTAATCATTACAATATGAAAAAAACACAACACAAACAGCGGACATAAGACCCATTGGGCTTTATGTCCGTTTTCCGAAATTAATGATTTTCCCACTTCATAAGTAAAATTCAGATTTATTTAGAAATAAACTTGGTTTATATATGTATGTTATAAATAAAAAATAAGCTTACTGAAATCATATTTAAATGTATACGGATTTCCCAACAATTTGTGGACAAATGGACCTAACATTACAGTACTGTGATCGTTATGATTTACTTGAGTTTCCTCGAAACAAGATTTACAAGCATGCACAATTTTGCAAACCTGCCATTTTATTTTTAAAAAAACATATTTCGTATAAAAGATTTTTCTTGCTTGCGATACATCTACAACGCCATAAATAAAACATTGAGTCATAGAAACTCAAAATCAAAATTCAAACCTGAATATGCTGGAAGCGATGGAGCAAAAGTCAAAAACGGTATATTTTACACGAAATCGCGCGCGCGTTGTTTTTAAATATACGGTTTTTGATTTTTGCTTCATCGCTTCCAGCATATTCAGGTTTGCTCTATGACTCAATTTTATTTTCAATGAGGAAACAATTTTAACTTAACTTATTAACATTTAACTTAACAACTTACGAAAGCGATCGAGCAAAAGTCGAAAACTGTATATTTTATAAGAAATTGCGCGCGCGATTTTTTATAAAATATACCGTTTTCGACTTTTGCTCGATAGCTTCCAACATCTTTAGGTTTTATCTATGACTCAATTTTTAATTCACAATAAGAAATAAATCACTCAACACGCTGTTAAACATTCCGTTTTGTCAGTGTTCGTTATTTGGAAATGTGTTAATAAATTTCTGAGGAGATTTCGCTTTTTCGGAGCACCTTATGCGTCCAACTAGTTTAAAATCAACTGAATGATGTTTGCTATTTTAGGAATCGATCAAATCATTTTAAATAAATTTTGGGCGTTATGTCCTTGGGCGTTAAGTCAGGTCGCCCAGTCATAACACTATAATGCAATAGAAGTACACGAAATTTAATGTACTTCAGAAACGGTAATCCCAGAAAATGATCAACAAATAGGGATACATGCTCTCTACGACGAAAGCCATATACAAATCGCACAATAGAATTGCCAACTCTTGCAATACGTTGGATTTGAACGGATGAAGTACCAGATACAACCTCCAAGCAATAGTTAACATGTGACATAAGCAAAGCCACTGCAACTTTTTTCCTAACAGGGAACTGCAAATAAGCTACGAGACTGCACAACCTTCGCAACTGGAATCTAACACGAGCCAAAAGTAAATCAATATGTAATTTAAAGTTTAATTTGTTATCAATAGCGACACCCAAGCACTTCATACTGTTAACAATCTCTACGGTAACATAGTTAACAGATATCCGAAAGGAAGAGTCATAAACAGAATTGTTGAACAATATAGCTTTTTTTGGTCAGTAGGTCATGATCAATAGTGTCAAATGCTTTAGACAGGTCAAGACCAACAAGCAAGCCAACATCAGAACTGCTAAAAACATCCCTAATGGCGTCGGTAAGTGTTAACAAGTGCAACGTAGTACTACTCCCATGCCTGAAACAGTACTGTGAAGTAATTAGAAAATCACGTTCATATAAGAACTCAAAGATGACATCTTTAATGACATGCTCAACAATCTTAGACATCATAGACAAAATACTAATAGGTCGCAGGTTAGACAATTCATACGAAATACCTTTTTTAGGGACAGGTACAACACGTGCCTTAGGAAAAGCAGATGTCATAAATATACAGTTTACAAAATGTAAAAAGTGAACAGAAATAAAAGGAAAGGTATTCCTGAAAAAGTGTATAGGGACCCCGTCAATTCCTACAGCACCAGATTTTACCCTACGGACAATATTAGAACCTTATCATCACTATCCAGACAGCCAAAAGATTTAAGAGATTCCCAAAGTTGAGTATTATTCATGGAACCAAATAAATGATTAAAATACTTTCTTTTTTCCCCGCGTATAACCGCCTTTCAACGGTTTCTATATAAGCAATATATACGCCTGTTATTCTCGGTAGGTCGTCTACGCCACTCTGAATAGGCTAGATTTCTTAGCGTACAAGCCGATTTCACTATGTCAGAAATCAACCAGCTGTCACAACTTGGGTTGATATATCCAGTTACCACTGTCACAAAAGAAAATAATTCCACAAACAAGGAATTAAATATGGCCAACTGCACATCAACATCACTAGTTTGGTATAAAGGATTAAAATCATAAGTACATAAAAAATTTCCAATACCAACCCAATCCGCTCTCTTATAGTCTCTGTACTCAATGTGATTTTCTTTCAAATAAACAGGAAGGTCAATTTGACCAAAAATTAATGCATGACGGGATATACATGCACATTGACCCTGTGAAGAAAAATCAGTTTGTAACGACTGACTAACAAGGCAGAAGTCTATCAATGATGTGGAGTCATGCGCGACATCGTAATGCGTTGGGAGAAAATTATGGACAATAGCCAAACCAAGTGACCCACTCAGACTCCTAAACGAATTGGAGCTGGCAATTAAAATCACCCAGGACAATAACATTTGAATACATGTCAAAAATACGCTCATGCACATCATGAAAGGAATTAATATCTCCATAAGGTAAGTAGACGACAGCTACAAGCAGAACAGATGTCCCGGTACGAACCTCGACACACAAAGACTCACATACACCGTAATTTTCAGAGCGAAAAACAACCTTATATGACATCTTGTCATTAATATATAAAGATACACCGCCACCAAAAATTTGTAACCAGGTATCAACAATACCTTCGAAGAGACAGAAGAACTGAGCCAAGATTCAGTGACGGCAAATATGTCCAATCCACTACCAGTTAAAATGCATTTAAGTTCATCAATTTTGCAATTGTATCTTGAAGGGCGCAAACTCTCACAGTTTAAGTGGCCTTACGTAAACTAACTACTGCAGGTAGAGAATTTATGCTTAAAAAATTGCGCATCACTAATTATGGGTCCTAAATTGACATCACGGGACATCAAACCCGAATAAGAGACTGGGCAAGAGAATAGTTAAAATAACTTTATGCATTTCAGATTAATCACCAATTAATTAAAAAAACTGTAATAAGATTTTTTATATAACCGTAAAAACACAGAAATTAGTTAAATTAAACTTTGTAGAAAAAATAATTATATTGGAATATGAGATCAAAATAAAAACCTACTAATACCAATAAAGAAACAAAATACTGATAAAAGCATAAACTGCGCTCAAATTACAGATCATTACGAAGCATTTATGGCCTGCGTACATAAGCTGCTCTTCCTGATTGCCTTGCTTTCCTGCTTCATTTTTGACATAATAAAACTAAAAGAATAAAGAAGGCCGAGGAAATTTCGAACAGGGTTGCCCTTTTCTTTTTTATTCTTTTATCATAAGTAAGCAAGGTAAGCAGTCAAGGCAGCTTATGTACGCAGGCCTTTACATCACAGTGAGAACGCTCAGCAAGCTGCAAAAATTCGTGCTGCTCAAAAGTAGTCTTTCGCCCATCAGGAAGTAAAACCTCAACCTGAGGCTTATCACTATTAATCAACTTAAACCTCTTGATAACATTCTTTCTGAGCAAACCTCTGCAGGTATAAACCAGGTTTGAAGTCGATCTGATAAGACAACCATCAATCACATCCTTTAAAAGAACTCGCCCCTTCTTCACAAATTTATACAACAGGGAATCTCGGATTTGAATTGAGTTGAATTTTACGAGTACTGCCCGCCGATCAGATATACAGCAACAAAGGTGCAAATACCTTGGAATCGAATTCATATCACAAGCCGCAGCTACTTTAACCACAAGACCACTAAGGTCGTTAGTATTATCTGGCAAGCCCCTAATAATCACGTTTGCACGATTTAGCCTTCGTTGAAGCACAGCATTAAATGATTCTAATGATTTAATTCTCTCCGTCAACCTCTTCTCAACAGAAGCCACAGTAAGCTGCATATCACTAATAGTCGATTTGAGGTGACTAATATCAGTTTTCACTTCCGAAATTTGTGCACTATATCGATCAAAAAAGCCTCAGTCTTGCTATTAAATTCTTCCATCAATTTGGTCGTATACGCATCCATTTGTTGCTTCATAGAAGACATATGATCAATCCGCAACTGACGCAAGGCATCAGTGTTATCTGGGACAACATTGCCATCACTATCAGCAGCAGCACAATTCCATGGGCGTAGCCAGCTATGGGCAGGGGGAGGGGCAGCAGAGGGGCATTTATTTCTTACTTTATAATATTTTATTTATTATTTGCAAGTAAGCTTTCGAAAATTGGAAAAACCAATGAATTCGGTTGAAAAATAGATAAGATATGTAATTTTTATACACACCACTATAGTATGGAGGGTATATAAAGTTGGGTTTTCCGTTTGTGACTCATTGAAATACTTATTTGCAACCCTATAAAGTATACATATTTTTGATCAGAATACAGTTCTGAGTCGATATAGTCATGTCAGTCAGTCTGTAGAAATTAAAATCGGTCCAAATTATAATATCGGTCCAAACTTAGTTTAACTTCGAAGAGGGCCATATCGGTCCACCTTTTAATTATTTAAATAGATATTTTTGTTCAATCATTGAAAACGGGTTTATTTAAGAAAACATAGATGAAGGTCTTTAAAGTGTGTTTGGACGATCAATGTCTCGTAGAAATATTATGATGTGCGAAGTATGGACCAGAGTTGCGGTACGATCCATTTTAGCGAAAAATTTCGAATGTGTATGGGGGAGGTACCTGAAGAAGTGGACCGATATGGCTCATCTTCGGACTTAAACAAAGTTTGGATAAAATATTACGAAGGCAAATACATTTGTACCGTTATATGAGGGGGCTATACCTATGTCCATATTTTTTGGCGCAGATTTGATCACCCTAAATCAAACCCGTTCGTGGGTATTGATTTGGTTACGAAGTTTTTCGGCAAATCACACGCACGCGACCCGAACGCAAAGTAAGAGAGCAAATTTTTTGATTTTTTTACTTCAGTTTTGTACTGAATTTCATGCAAGCAGGTTGATGCCGCTTTATTTGTTTATTTTTGGGTACACAGAAAAGATTTTGCAGTTGTACAGCAAATATGTGGAGGGAAGAATTTGAAAATGATTTTTGTTTTGTATTAATATTTTTAATGACGCAGAATGCCTCGTCTGCAATGCAACAATAAAAAATGTATGTATGCTTAGAAAGTCTTAAAAAATCATTTTTATATACAATTTGTTTTTTCTCTCAAAAAAATTAACATATGAAGAAAAATACTTTTCAAATTATGAAGTTATTTATATTATTTTTAATTTAAGTCATACAAAGCGAACGCGCCAACAATATATTTTTCATTTCACACTCAATATGAAAATCATCACCCTGTTCTGTCAGTGTAATTTTACCCACACATAAACAATTTAAGCGCTCGCTCTTCTTGGTCGGCTATGCCCTAAATGCACAATAACAGCTAATTTCGTCTTTCCAAAACTTCAGTGTCCTATCTCAATTTTTGTGAATGATCAATTTTACCATAGTAAAATGGAAACTGGTGTTCGATATTGGCGCGAACACTATATGTGTAGAAATTCAAATTTAAATGGAAGGTGTTTACACCTGGGAAGTTTTTGCGGATTCTGAAACTACAATGTTCATAGATGAGAAAAATCAAAAAACTAAAAAAATCGCCGGAGCGCTTTTTTAAATAAATCGCGGTTCAAGTTGACATTTTTAAGGGTTTTTTAGGTTTTACGATTTTGCTTCGAAGCCGCAAGTCCTATTGAAGTGGGACTAAAAATATGTTGTAGCTATGAAAATTCTCTACAAGATTAATTTTTATGATATCTTCGTAGTTTTTACCGTTATTGAGATATAGAAGTTCAAATTAGGACAATGGATTGACTTTATCGCCTCCTTATAAAACAATGTCATAACTGCAATTTCCCAACTTACCCCCAGTTTTTGTAACTAATTTTTGTTCGTTCGTCTATATTCGTAATAATTTAGGCATCCATAGCTCTGCCCCCAGATGACGTACATATCTAATTTTTCTAAGATTCGTTCTATATTTAGTAAAGATTTCCTCATTTAAAAATCAGCGCTCTACATTTGCGCTATGGCCAGTAAATCAATCTACAAAATTTGACAATTCGTGTGAGAAGAATAAAACTTTTTACAAAAACAGGGGGTTAAACTTATATATTAGGGTTATGACTTTTTGACATTTTTCCTCAAAAATGATTTCCTGTAGCAGGGATGAATGAACTTTTGCCTATTAATCACTATGCTATCATTTATTCCATTGAAATATAAAAAAAAGTTCACGCACAAATCGATTTTAAAAAAATTATTTTTTGAAAATATTTATGAAATGAAAATTTTTTTTTTTCAAAAAATTATTTTTTGTTGCACAAATTAATAAATATAAGCCTACTAATAACTATAATAACGTTTATTTCATTCAAATATGAAAAAAGTCGCGATAAAAAGTCACTTTGAAAAAATTTTAAATTTTTTGTTAAAAAATTATATTTTTGAATAAAAGCGTTTACGACATTTTTACGATTCTCAGAATTGAAGACAAATAGTGAGAAATAAATTTTATGTCATTTTAATTATCTCATGTGGCTCTAAAGTTTATTTTCAATTATATATCTGTTTTCAGTGACTTCAAAAAATTGTCCATAATTTTGATAAATTCAAATTTTAAAATCATTTTGTGCGTGAGGTTTTTCACCTAATCACCTTATAAGTAAGATTATATGTAATCTTATGGCAAAACTCATCACTATATGATACAGGGATATGAGGTTGTAAAAAAGCCATAACCCTATTATATATATCCAATACGGTACAACCCTAGAAAAAAGACAATCTTTTAGGGAGTTTCTACAGAAACAACATATTCTTTAGTCCCATTTCGAAAGGATTTGCAGTTTTCAAGCTAAATCCTGAAGACCTACGAAAAAAAATTTAACGTTTGATCTGAACCTTTATACCTCAAAAATGGTAAAACCTAGGAAAATATCAATACCAATCTTGTACAGAATTTTCACTGCTACAACATCTTCTTTAGTTCCATTTCGATAGGACTTGCAGGCTCCAAGCAAAGTCGTGAAAACCTAAAAAACCCTTAAAAATGTCAACTTGAATCGCGATTTATTTAAAAAGCGCTCCAGCGATTTTCGGTGGATTTTCAGGGATTTGGCTGCATTATCCTATATAAATGGTTGTAATTAAATTCATATTTAGTCTTCTTTGGGGCTACTTAACTTCCCTCCAGAAATTTGTCAGCACTGATCCATGTTTTTTTATATAGCCTATAGCGATTTTAGGAGTTTTCAGGATTTTAGCCGTACTCTCCTACATAAATGGCTGATATTTAGTACTTAGTCTTCTATGGGGCTATAATAACTTTTCCCCCTTATTTGTCAGTACATTTCCACGTTGTGATATAGCCACTGACATTTATGATAAGTACCAGTGTTCGAAATTTCGATCAGTAAACTTTGCACATATGTAAAGTCGGCAGCGGGTTCTTTCGTACCGGATTGACCCGGAACAACACAAAACCAATGTTCCGGCCAGCGGCTGCCACCTCAGTGTGTACATGTTCGTATTTGTTTCGTTTTTCTGTGTTGGGAGCAGCATATCCCGGAATGCCTGCTCCGAATTCTATTGGTCCGAGCCGGGACGGAAGAAAACCCAGGACCAATATATCTGTGCTCAGTTTGTCACATTCGCATCTTCACCCACATCCAATCTTCGGTGAGATGCAATAGATGTCAGGAGTGGGTGCATCTAAGGGGTTGCTCTGGACTCGTCCACGTGAGGGACTACGACAGGGACTATGTTGCTGCATGCTGTGTGAACACAGTTCCCAGTGAGTCGTCGTCGGATTACGAGACTCCCTCGTCGTCTGATTACGAAACTCCCCCGCAGTCCCCTCGACAACAACCACACACGCAGCCTTTAACACCAGCCGTTGTTGTCCCAATCCCCGAAAATGCAGCCTTTTTGCAATTGAATTGCAATGGACTCCGAGGTAAGATCGAGGAGATAGTAGATTTTATGAGTCGGAAGAACATCAAGGTCGCGGCGGTGCAGGAAACCAAGCTGAACAACAACCACAGCTTAGAGCATTGCGATGGTTACAATGTTCTGAGGAAAGATCGCACCAGAAGTGGAGGTGGGGGATTGGCTTTCCTATTGCACCAGTCTGTCCAATACAGACCTATCTCGCTTGAGCCTGTCTCTAATGACCCATACATGGAATGTATGGGGGTAGCAGTCAGGTGTGGAGCTGCCGAGATAGAGTTGCTGAATGTATACATCCCGCCGAGAAATAGCTGTATCCATGATTATAGGCCTGACATTAGCCCGCTCTTGCAAGGTCATAATCGTCTGGTCCTGGGGGATTTTAATGCGCATCATGAGATGTGGCATTCGGCCCTCGGAAACGACCAGAGAGGTACAGCGCTGGCTGAGCAGATTGATAGCTCTACGTTTTGCACGGTCAATGAGGACGCCCCTACCAGAATTAGAGGAGAGTGTCACAGTTCGCCTGACATAACCATCGTGTCACCTGGTCTGACAAATGACGTTACCTGGCAACCCGTCATTTCCCTTGGATCAGACCATCTCCCCATAATTGTCTCCATTTGCAGATCACCCGACTTCATCACCTCTGAACGCCGCACGTTCGTCAATCATAATAAAAATAGGTAAAAAAACTTTTTATGTTAAACGGTTTTATGTTAAACATACATTGCAATGTTTAAGATAAATTTACTAAAAACCAAAAAATAATAAAATAGATACAGTCGTGTGAATTATAAACATATGCATAGACTAGACTAAAATAAAACCGTGGGGCACATTCTAGCCCTACTTATCACACGTCCATCGTTGTCGGTTGAACAACTGCCTAATTATAGTGTATCATTACAAAACAAACATTTTAATCAACGATTGTAGACAATTGACGTGCCCCACGGTTTTATTTTAGTCTAGTCTATGCATATGTTTATAATTCACACGACTGTATCTATTTTATTATTTTTTGGTTTTTAGTAAATTTATCTTAAACATTGCAATGTATGTTTAACATAAAACCGTTTAACATAAAAAGTTTTTTTACCTATTTTTATTTTCTAGTTTTTAGTTTTTATTTCGCATTCTTTTAGAGTGGATACTTTTCACTGTGAGATAAAAATCGGTGATGTTTACAATTTTTACTTTTGGAGTTGATATTTTCACTGTGAGATAAAAATCGATGATATTAACAATTTTATAATTTATTATCTAAATTCATCAGAATTTCGTTAATTTTATTTTATAATATTTAGGTCAAGACATATAAAAATAATGCAAAGAAAAAAGAAAGAAGTCGGCATTATTAATTATCTCTTCGCAATAGCAGTTTTAATAAAAGAAATTGATGTGGATACTTTTAATGTGATTCGCTGTAAGTTATTCGCCATTTTGTAGGGGCCGCCATCTTGGATTTTAATTTTATATAGTACATTGTATTCTACTGGTTGAGCACTTTCATTTGATACCCATATTGATAAAATTGATAAAACCTACGTTATCCGCCATTTTGTAGCGGCCGCCATCTTGAATTTATAGTGATAATGAATAAACATAATTGTATTGCCCCCAAAGTCCAAAGTGTATACAAAATTTCAGGTTAATCGGTTGACAGGAAGAGGGTGAAATTTGATGTACTAAATTTGACCCAAGAATAAAACAAACAGGCTGAGTTAAATAAAACCGTTTAATTAAAAAAGCTGATTGGCCGAGTTTCAGAGAGTTCACCAATCACCGCTTCAGAGAATTGCCCAATCCTTCTGATGTTCGGGTAGCGGAAAGGACGTTCCGGGACATCATCACTGCTGCAGCCGCTCGCCATATCCCTGCTGGTCGAATACCCGAAGTAAGACCAAATTTCCCAGCAGAGGCGACGGGATTAGCAAACGAGCGTGATAAGCTTCGTCGTATCAACCCCAATGACCCCAGAGTCAGGGAGCTGACACTGGAAGTTAACAGGCTGGTCGGCGAGCATAAGCGGAACAAATGGTTAAATCATCTGAAGAGCTGCAACATTGGAGCCGGTATAGGTGAATTGTGGGCAACGGTTAAGTCACTCTCGAACCCTGGAAGAAGGGAAGATAGGACCTCAGTCACGTTTGGCGACGTTTCGTTGACTGACCCGAAGAGGTGCGCAAGTAATTTCAATCGACAGTTTGTCGAGCATCCCGAGAGTGACAGGGCGAAGAGAAGAGTATTACGTCGCATCAGATCTCTTCCTGCCGAGGATGAACCATCACAATTTACAATGGATGATGTTGCCAATGCCATCAGGAACGCTAAATCATCCAAAGCGTTGGGCCCTGATGGAATCTCCATGGTAATGTTGAAGCAGCTGGATGAGCCGGGAGTCGAGTATCTCACCAAAGTCTTCAACTTGTCGCTCGTTGTTTCCGAAGTCTGGAAAATGGGCAGGGTGGTCCCACTACGGAAGCCAGGCAAGGATGCCAGCAAAAGTGAATCGTACAGACCGATTTCGCTTTTGTCGCCCGTAGCAAAGACACTTGAGGCCTTGATCCTCCCCAGTATCAGAAATAGCTATCAAGTTGTCGATCATCAACATGGATTCCGTAAGCAGCACAGCACGACAACAGCGCTGCACGCCATTACCACATATATCTGTAAAGGACTCAACCAGAGACGGCCGTGCGATAGAACAGTGATGGTGGCTCTTGACTTATCAAAAGCCTTTGATACAGTCAGGCACTCCACGCTGTTTGAGGACATTGAGCAGACAACCCTCCGGCCAAGCTTGAAACGTTGGATAGTCAACTATATGTGTGGACGCCAGTCGTACGTGGAATTCAGGAATAAGAAGTCCAAACCCCGTAGAGTGAAACAGGGAGTTCCCCAAGGTGGGGTGATATCTCCGGAACTGTTTAACCTCTACCTCTCCTGTATTCCACCCCCTCCAGACGGCATTGAGATCGTGACGTATGCGGATGATTGCACGATCTTGGAAATCTACGGCCACTCTGTTCACCACATGGACAGCGCAATTTGGACGTGAGTTGAATGTCGTTGTCGACGGTAGCAGAATTCCGACCACAAACTGCCCTAAAATTTTAGGGGTCACATTCGACACTACATTCACGTCGTGCGCACACGCCACAGCTATCTGCGACATGTTGAAAAGTAGGAACAAGGTCCTCAAGTCCCTGGCCGGCAGCACTTGGGGTGCAGATAAAGAAACCTTGTTGACCACATATAACGCGATAGGTCGGTCTGTGGTAAGCTATGCGGCTCCAGTCTGGTCCCCGAGATTGTGTGATTCGAACTGGAAAAAGATTCAAACTTGCCAAAATGCAGCCCTGAGAACAGCGACAGGGTGCCTCCTCAAATCTTTAGTGGACCATCTACATGAGGAGGCACAAATTCTTCCTGTAAAGCAACACAATGAGATGCTTTCGTTGCAGTACCTGCTTGGATGTTATCGTGTGAGCCATCCCAATCACCATCTTGTGGGTAGGCCCGGCCCATTCAGGGAGATCAGGAAGGATATCCATGCTCTAGAGGGAGAGGTCCAACGATACAGGAGAGAACCCCTAGATCAACAAGCATATCAAGCAGGATTGAATAGCAGTTGCCAAGGCCTTAAGCAATTATAGTGTGAATAAAGTACTTGGAGTACATCCTCCATCTATCGCAGCTGAGGAGCGTCAGCTGCCACGACAAACTAGAGTAGTTTTGGCCCAACTACGCTCGGGATATTGCAGTCGCCTAAATTCTTATTGGGCGGAAATCGATCGCACCGTGCAAGACATCTGCCCAGTATGCGGCATGGGCCCGCACGACACACAACACCTTTTTAACTGCCCCGCCAAACCTACCCATCTAACTCCAGTGGATCTATGGCTACATCCCATCGAAGCAGCCACTTTTCTTGAACTGGAGATAGACCCAGAGCCAGATTGAACAGAGGAACGAACAAATAAACATAACAAAAACACTGTTACAACAACAACATATGTAAAGTCGTGCTTGAGCATCTAAATCATCTTTATATTTTGTGAAACGGTTCCATATATTGGCAATAATTCCACATGATTACTTTTTAAATTTAATTTCTTTTAATTTTTTAAATTAATTTAAAAAGTTCCAAAAATATAAAAACAAAACATTGTTCCACAACATACCAAACGGGACAAGGGAGACTTCTCTCATATCAATGAGTGCACCCCGATTCATATTAGCTCAATGATATGGGACCTACTGTTTATCGCCGAGTCCGAACGGCGTGTCTAAAGACACCACTTGTGGAGAAGTTTTACAAGGCTGAAATACTCAGGAAATGTCGCCACCATTACTGAGGGGTATTTTGCCACCGTTGAAAAATGTTTGATGTTGCCTGGCCGGGGAATCGAACCACCGACCTTCTGTGTGCAAGGCGGGCGTGTGCATACCATTGCACCACGGTGGCACCCAAAAAAATATAGGTTTCAAAAATACCATCTAGGAGAAGGAGGAGTTTTCAAGGGAAGATTTTTTTTTACTTGCTGATAGATGGATACATGCTAAAACTTGTTTAAAATTAGTTTACTGTTCAAAAAATTGAACACCAAGTACGAAATGGGTTAAAGAGGTAAACAGAGACATGCATATGTATATTAACATTATCTAGGTATTCTATGCCCAGGTCAGGCAATGTGCGCTTGCTGAGAGCAAGTGAGCATACATTTCAATGCATTTTACATTGAAGTTTTCGCTCACTTGCTCTCAGCAAACGCACATTGCCTGACCTGGTTCTATGCTCGAACCACAAGAGAATGTGCATCCAATGTCATTAGGTGTATATTTCGCTTGTTTCGGAATATATTCTGTAAAATGGTGTGAACGATAACTCTCGATGGGAGCAATCGATTTGGTCCAAAATTTGCACATCGTATTATTTCATCCAGTCATGTATCAAGTCGGATATAGTCCATATCAATCCCGTTCTTCGGGTACCTCTCATTCAAAATTTTTGTTTTTATTTACATTTTCTCTATAAATTGGGTGCAATTTAAGGGTTCATAGTGATCAAAATACTTCTCCGCCAATAGTTGTGGACATAGGTCACGTTTTGGTATAGCCCCTAAACAACAATACCGCCCAATTTCAAGTATTGTACAAAATTTTAGCTGACTAGATAAGGTTAGGTAGTAGGTAATTGGTTTATGAAGTGGTTAAACATATTCGCCTAAAATTGGGGGCAACGGAAAGAAAACTATCTACTCTATATTAGTTCAGAATGAAGTATTCATTGAAGTATGGTGGACGTTTTTTACTTGTTTTTCATTAGGTAAGTTTTAAAATTTTGTATGTAAAAACTATACACATCACAAAAAAAAAGTTGCCTGCCACCCCCCTAGATTCGATCCTGGCTACGCCCTTGCACAATTCAGATCAGAACCACAACTATCACCATAGTCAACCGGCCATTACCCCCCCGGCCATCAGCAGCATGGGAACAACGCGCACAGGTATATCTAAGAGCCTCGTTTGTTTTCGCCTCAACCTCAGAAATTCCAGCACAGTCCTTTTGTCTTGTTTTAGCAATATGTTTATTGCAGACATTGCACACACATTGAGACGGCATGCTTAAAGTTGATGTAATAATCAAATATGCAGGACAGAGCGCCAAAACAAACCAGCAACAACGATGGAGAGTTAAACTGTATAAACAGCAAGATAACTTACGAGTCCAAGCAAAACACCACACTTTATCTCCAATTAGAAAACTTCACAAGCAATGGCAGCCTGCATCAACGAAAATTGTCAAATTTCAATAATAATTACTTTTCCCAAACAGAGCAAACATTTTATTGACTATTCATTTCAGGGTTCTATAGATCAATCATTAAGCATACATATGTTAATACCCCGTTTATATATAATCGGATTTAACAAACCGACGGGGTTTTAAATGTCAATTCCATTGCTTATATTTCAAACAAATCCTTATAAAGAAGGTTAACCCTGCAAAAAGCTCTAATATAAACAGCATATAAGCCAACTAAATGTATTTGTCGATTTATTATTTGTTAAGATTGATTTTTTCGCTATTCCCTTTCCCCCTTCACTCTCCTAAAATAAACCTATCGTCACTTTCCATACACAGACGTAAGGAAATCAACGTTATAATCTTAACATATTTCTTTTCAAGGTCAATATGAATTGAATGTATCATTTATATCCAATAACCCAGATTCATAACATATAATCAAAACAAATCCGATATTGTGTAATACTGTATGAAAGTTCAATGGTTCCTCCTTTTGTTTTAATGCAAACATAAACAGCATAAATTTATAGGAAGCTGGACTGACGTACATACAAACGCTATGCCTCAACAATGGTCATCAATTTCTTATTCCCTTCCACATTTGCATATGTACATATCCAAATTCATTGCAAAGATCAGTTTGAAGCAACCAAAAATTCAATCCACCCTTCAATTAAATATTAAGATCAAACAATAATAAACAAATCAAGAAGAGAATCGAATTCATATTCACACACAGCAGATAGCCCCAGGCACTTGTCGCCTTTTGCTTTCGTTAAAGGCGACAATTACGCCTGCTGATTTAAAGGAAAGGAAAAAGAACCAAACGACATACTTACACACAAAAATACAATAAAGCGGTCGTGGCTGCTGATCCAATGCAAATTAAAGGAAACATACGGTATACACACAAACATTCATATGTACATATAAACTCATTGCCTCAATAATGGTCACTACTTCAATCGAAGGGCAACATTCATACAAACATATGGTTAATGCACTAGCTAATCTTAAAGCATTCGATGCTTGCTTTCCCCTTTCAACCTCTTACTCATAACAAATTGCTACAACATAATGCCAATACATTCCTCATAACTGCAAAGAATCAAACATACACACGCACCCACATATGCTTTAATATCCCAAACCATCCCTTCAATCCAATATTCAAGCCTTTGCCAATTCTTTACTTGACTTCTGAAGTAAACAAATCGATACGATTTTTATGCGCTCAAAGAAATTCTTGTTGCGTACAGTTTCAATCAAAATTATTTAAACCCAACTGATGATGACGTCATTTATTTCACAACATTAGGAAATTAGATCAATGAACTGGCAAACGGACGGAGAGACGGACGAACAAGCAGGACCACCCACGTTGATCATGGACACGATTCAGCATGCTTACGGACAGACTGAATTCCAACAAGTGGGAAAAGTGTTATGTTCGGTCGGGCCGAACTTTTTATACCCTCCACCACAAATTTCAGTCATTTCGGTGGATTAATGAGGCCAAAACCTTCAAAATACCGAAAATCGGGAGGTACCTTTCTATGGGGGCTATATCAATACGTGGACCTATATAAACATTTTATGGTAGAAATGTTTCTACGCCTCTGGAAACACAAAATACAAAGTTGCTACCGATTCTGTTGTCAAATGGGACTAATACATTCAAAATATATTAAAATGACGCATACTTTATATGGGGCGTTATATGGGGGCTATACCAAAACGTGGACCTATATAAACCAACTTTTTTGGCCTCTGGAGACACAAAATACCAAATTACAACTAAAAATTCCTTAAAAACGACGACGCGTGACGCGTCATTTTGTATGGGGGCTATACTTAAGCGTGGACCTACATAGCCCGCTTTCAATACCAAAAGTCCTGCGTACAAGTAATAGATTTTCCCAAAATTTCATACACCTACGTCAATCCGTTCGGACGCTAGAGTGAGTTCCACAAACTTTCATATAAACGCAATGCCTCAACAATGGTCATTGCTTCATAATTAGATCAATTAACAGACGGACAAACGAGACCACCCACATTGATCATGGACACGATCCAGCATGCTTACCCAGCAAACCAATCGTACCGATATCGTAACGAAATCGGAACAAAATTCGGACGTTACGTCCGATATCTGATCCGAAATCGTAACGATATCTTAACGAAAGTTGTATGAAGTGGTTGACATAATTTCGGAACGAAATGTCGGAGCGAAATCGGATCGATTTCGGTCAGAATTCGCAACGAAATCGGAAGACAATCCTTGGGAAATTCGGAATGCGAATTTTTTCCTCCGAATTTTCGTACAGATTTCTGAACGATTTCGGAATAATGTCGTATGAAAATCGGAGGTACCTTCCGAACTTTTGTAAAGATTTCTGAACGATTTTGGAATAAATTCGTATGATTATCGAAGGAAAAATTTTTTCTCTAATGCCTCTCTTTTATTGATAAATTTTCTTTGTTATGTTTTTTATTGGAAGATTATAATTTCAAAGATATCTAATGATTTTCACTGTTGTTATCATTTTGTAGTAATGGTAGAACAATGTAAACTTGGTGTACGAATATGTTGAGTCTATCAGCACTAGCTTGAGTTATTATATGTTGCATTTATATTTAAAATATTTAAAAAATGTATATGCGAATTTTATAACCAACCATTTTGTTTTTCGACAACATTTTAGTTGCTTGTTAGATATATACAAAAGGTGGTTGTTGTGCGAAGGTAAATTTGTTTCCGACATATCGATCCGAATTCGTAACGAAATCGGAAGAAAAACATTAGCATATTCGAAGGGAAATTTACTTCCGACATTTTCTCCGAAATCGGAACGAAATCTGAACGAATTCCCCTACCAAAAGTCGTATAGAAATCGATACGAAATCTGAACGATTTTTCTTCCGAAATTGTTCCGATATGTCGGACATCCGACATTTGGTTTGCTGGGTACGGACAGACAGACGGACAAACGGGACATGCTTCTCCCATCATAAGGAATTCCATGAATTTCCCACGGTCACCCCATCCCATGGTATGCTCTTTGTTTACTTTATAAATGAGTCTACAAGACCACCCACGTTGATCATGGACACGATTCCCCCAGCATAAGAAATTCCAAGAATTTCCCACGGTCACCCCATTTGTTTACTTAAGATATGTAATTTGATACTTTTAATTACTATATGTCTTATAATTTGAGATTTTTAATGGATTTTGAACCATCCTCAGTACTCTACTTATTTGAAACCCAAAAAGAAAAAAAAAATAAAAACAATTTGGTGTATGTAATTTTATGTAGATTTATTTTTAATTCTTTGTTGTAAAGTGGAAGAGTTTCAAGGAAACTAGACTTTACCTTTTGTGTGAGTTATTAACGAAAGCGAGAAAACAAGTGAAGTTGCCAATGAGCATAATAGCGCTTACAAGGTCGTGATCCCCAACGACGACCGCAACATTGGAAAGCGCCCCTCTGCATCCGAACTGAGCGAATGTGACTTTTAGTAGAGACTGTGGGAAAGAATGAATATTCCCTCCCAGCATCCGAACCAAGCGAATATGACTCCTAAAAGAAAGGCAGAGAAGGTTTCCCCATTGAGCTCGAAGAGCGGCCAATTAACGTAGTTAATTGTAATACTGCGGAAGGAGAAGACAATGTATCGAACATATACATTAGCGTAACCAATGTAGCGAACTTATACATTTGCCGCCCACCTTGACGTGCTATCTGCAAGGCAAAAGGGTTAGACTAATTCGCGAGCAAACTTAAAACTAGAGTTAGGAATGATGTAGGTGGAGCTATAGATACAGTAATTAAGTTTCACTGATCAGCTTTGGTTCCAATTCATTTGTTTTTATTGAGTTCAACAATTAGTATATAATTCTTTAGTGTTTTTTTTTACAATTTACCCGAAATGGCCCAACCAAACGACGTATATTGGGCGGTGGGTAGAACAGTTTGAGCCATAATAATAATAATTTTGGAGAAAATTTCCGGCCCCAACAACATAGCCACCGCTCTAGATTTAAAGGATTCGGGGTCCGCCAATGGGAGCCCCACATAAGATCAGCAATCGACGACGGTATAGAAAGAGCGGGTGTTCGGCCACAAGAGAGTTTCGCAACTTGAGCTGTCATATATTGCCGCTGGCTAGAGTCATAATATGACGTGACCATAATGTCGCAATAGCGTGCACCATCCACTGACGAAACAGGCTAATTTAAGTGCGATACTAGGGTCTCGCAAATTCGACTTACACCCGAACAAAACAAAGACGGACAACAGCGGTCGGTGCCAGGTTGAATGGAATGGGCCTCGCGGCGGGTGATTTGACGGAAGGACGCACGGCGGCTGAGGAGGGATTAGAACGGTTATTCGAACTCGTATGGCGACTACGATTGGTAGAGTTTCCCTGTGTGCGTTCTCGTGAATGCAGTGGATAAAGTGGATGTGGCAAGGCGCATAAACGACATGACATTTTGCGTTGTTGTGACGGTACAGAATCGACTTTAGGTTGGCTGAGGAGGAGCTACGCTGTCAGTACCTGACGAACCTGGAAAAATCTTGTCAGAAGTTGCTACAGCATCGTCAATTTTAGAGAGCAGCAACTCCTTCTCAATCTCTCCGTCTGACATCATGTCTTTGTCCCCTTCTGGCAAGACGACGATTGGGAAAATATCCGAAGATGAAGCCATTTCTATACAAACAAAGATTTATATGACAAAGAAAGAACGTGTATAATTATTCATGGTCGATTACAACTAATTTCGTAACTGGTCGCCGAACAAAGCCTTGTTCCGTCCGAAGATCTACAACTCGAACGTGACCATCAGTTCCAGGAGGGATCTGAACGACGCGACCTAGCTTCCACGAAGTAGGGGGTACTTGCTCATGACGGAGCACAACTAAATCATTTACTTGGATATCGCACTGAGGATGTTTCCATTTATATCGCTTGTGTAATTCGACTAAATATTCCTCTTTCCAACGAATACAAATTTGATGAGTGATAGCTTTTAACTTGCAATATCTATTGACCAAACTAAGAGGTTGATCGACTATTACTTCTTCAGGTGGCGAAAGAAGAGGAGAACCAATGAGAAAATGACCCGGGGTAAGTGCGACTGCATCAGTTTGATTATCATTTATAGGACAAAGGGGTCGGGAATTCAAGCAAGCCTCGATACGAACTAAAACAGTGGAAAGTTCCTCAAAGGTGTATTTAAATGTTTTTGCATGACGGCGAAAATAATTTTTAAAACTTTTGACTGAAGCTTCCCACAGGCCTCCCATATGGGGAGCACCCGCTGGGATAAACTGCCAAGAAATCTCTTGATAACCTAACGAAGAACAAACTTTCTCACGACCCTCTTTAATGAAATTTTTGAAATTACTTTCAATTTCACGAGATGCACCGCCGAATTTTTTCCCATTTTCTGAAAACACTGTGTTAGGGCAACCACGACGACCAATAAACCTATAGAAGGCTGCCAGAAAGGACGCAGAAGACAAGTCAGAAGTGGCTTCTAAGTGAACTGCTTTAGTTGAAAAGCAGACGAAGACACATACATAACCCTTGGTAATTCGACACGCTCTACCAGTAAATGACTTCATATCAAGTTTTTGTCAACAATCCCTTAGATGTGTCAATTAACTCATGCGATCCTCTAACGCAACCCGAAGACCGCTTTCATCCCACAATTGAATAGAGAATTATAAAGTCAATTATGTCGCGTAGAATTATTTCAATGCCAAATCGTCAGTATTGCTTTGCGAAGACCGATTATTGCAAGTTGAATTCCTTACTCTCAACTGTTGACTGGTCTGTTATTTTATCTAATCAAGATTTTGACATCCAAATAAATACATTTTACTCAATTCTTTACGATTGTATTGCAAAATCCGTTCCCAAAACTTTACCCCAACGTTCCTCAGGGCCACCCTGGAATTCCATTACTTTAGCCAAATTGAGAAACAAGAAGAATAAATTATTTAAGAAAAATAAAAATTCTGGATCATCCGTTGATTTTTCTGGCTATACTATCGCAGGATCTGAATATAATATTGAAAATAAAAGAGCGTATAAAATGTACATATATCTTATCAATGAAAGAAAAATTAAAACGTAGTCCAAAATCCTTTTATAATTTTATAAACTCTAAGCGACGATCGAGTACATATCCAAGTTCCTTTAAATATGGATCTGTAGTTGCAGATGATGATGTCACAATAAGCAATTTGTTCGCTGATTTCTTTGCTACAAAATACTCGAAAAAAGTATATGACCAATCTGCTCATTATCCATACAAAATCAACGAATCCTCTGTAATAAATGTATCTACATTTAGTACAGATACTGTTTTAAAAAATCTAAAAACCATAAAAAATACATACAGTCCGGGACCGGATGGTATACATGCGAATATTCTTAAGCACTGTGCTAATAATCTTGCCACTCCACTTTCAAAATTGTTTAATAAATCGTTACATTTAGGTTATTTACCACCTGTTTGGAAAGAATCATATATAATACCATTATTTAAATCCGGCAGTAAGAGCAACGTAACAAATTATAGAGGTATCGCTAAACTTAGTGTCATACCGAAACTTCTAAAAAAACTTATTACAGATAATTTGTCCTTTGATGTTTCTAATATTTTATCTAACTGTCAGCATGGATTTCGGAAATCTCGTTCAACGATTACAAATATATTAGAATTGACCACTATTGTTAATGATGGGTTTAGATCTAGATTACAGACTGATGTTATATACACCGATTTTACTAAAGCTTTCGATAAAGTTAATCATATTCTATTGCTCATAAAATTGGATAAAATGGGCTTCAGTTCACATTTACTGTATAGGCTGAAATCATATTTGTCTAGAAGAACTCAAAAGGTGAAATTTAACTCCGCTGTATCGAAAAGTATATCCGTTTCCTCTGGTGTTCCACAGGGAAGCCAACTTGGCCCAATTCTTTTCACACTCATCATAAACGATTTACCCACGACTGTTAAAAATTCTAATTTGTTAATGTATACCGATGACGTGAAAATATTCCGGACGATCAGCTTCTTCTTCAGTCAGATTTAGACAATTTTTATACCTGGTGTAATTTTAATTTAATCGAGTTGAATATACCAAAATGTAAACATATATCTTTCTATCGACTTCATCAACTACGTACTAAATACTACTTTGATAATCACGAGTTAGACACTGTCGAATCATTCAATGACCTTGGTAAATTATTGGATCATCTTAGCTTTCGACAGCATATTAATTCTATGGTCAATAAAGCCAATGGAGCACTGGGCTTTGGGATCCGCAAATCACCAAACGTCTTTACATATCTTTTGTTCGTAGCATACATGAATATGGTGCAGTAATATGGGATCCTCATTGCACTATATACGAAAACATGATTGAATCGGTTCAGAAACAATTTCTTTTATTCTGTCTGCGTCATCATGGATGGAACTATCAGAACCTACCTTCGTATGAGATAAGACTTAATATGATTAAACTGCCTACATTGAAAAGTCGTCGAGTAATGCCGGGTTTAAATTTTGTTTTAAATATCATTCAAGGAAGAATTTATTCAGACCTGATAATGAGTAGGATCATAATAAAAACTCCCATCAGGCAAACAAGAAATTTTCAACTGCTTCAAATTCAATACTTTCAGAGGAACTATGCCAATAACGATCCACTACGCTACCTTCTTTTGCAGTTCAATAAATTTTATAATCAGATCGATCTGTCTGAAAATAAAGATGCTTTAAAACGGAAAATAATATTACATCTTAATACATAACACTTCCATCCAATCGTAATTGTATATATGTATATTTTTAGTCTGTAAGGATACATGTATTATGTATAGACTTAATAATAAAAAAAAAAAAACAAAAAAAAGGGTCCTGGGAAATCAATTCCTGTATTGTGAAAGGGGCGAGTGACTACCGTTCGTATTCGAGGCAGAGCAGCCATGATTTGATTACATGACCGCTTTTTCTCAAGGATACACGTTTTACAACGACTAATGACACAACGAACAAGATTTTTTAAGCGATGAACCCAATACTCGATACGAAGTATACGAAGCAAGAACTGATTTCCACCATGAATGGATATAAACATTTATACTCCTCAGCAAAATACGCATTTTGAGCAAGAATTGCTAGGCGAAGCTTAACTGTTTTTATTTCGGAGGGATCTAACGTAGTGGAAGTAAACGTTCGACGACTTTGAGAATTTGAGCGACAATTATTGTAAAATCGAAAAACATAAGACAATACCCTCAAAGCCCTATCCAATCTATCCAAAATATCTTGGTAAGAGGAAAAGAAAGCGAAATTGCTTTTGACCAGACGAATTTCCAGATTAGTATCTATGGATGTGGTATCATTTATTTTCCATTGAGAGGAATCTGACAATAACCACTCAGGACCATGCCACCAAAGTGAAGAATTGGCTAAGTCCTGAGGAGAAACACCACGACCAGTCAAATCAGCAGGGTTATCTTCGGATCTAACGTGGAACCATTGACCATTCCCTACACTTTCCTGAGTTCGACATACTCGATTAGCTACGAATGTTTTCCAAGTGGTAGGTGTTTTACGAAGCCATGAGAGGACTATTGTGGAATCGGTCCAACAATAAACTCTATTAACTGGAATTTGAATTTCCTGAACTACCGACTTTAGAAGCTCCGATGCTAATGTAGCCCCACAAAGTTCAAGACGAGGCAATGATACCGATTTTATAGGTGCAACATTGGTTTTAGAGGTTAAAAGATGAACTTTAACTTGACCGAGTGGAGACTGAGGCATCAGAAAAGAGGTGTAGCTCAGTTATGTCTTCTGGACAATATTGAACCCAACGAGGGATATTAATCGAATTGACAGAAGAGTAATTTGCAATAAAAGACTCCCAAGAGGCTTTTGTATTGGTAGGCAAATAGTTATCCCAATCTATCTTGTCTAACCAAACTTGCTGCATAATTATTTTTGCGACAAGAATTACAGGCGAGAGCCAACCTACGGGGTCAAAAGTTCGGCTATAATGGACAGGACTTCCCGTTTGGAGTATTGACCCTTTTTGGGATAGAGTCTACAACGAAAAAGAAAGTTCGGAATGGGCATTCCAGCGAATTCCTAAGGGATTGGAACTACTGGATTCTACAAATGAAAGGACCTGGGCATCAACGAGTTCGTTGGGAGAAAAACGAGATAAAATGGACTTGTGATTTGATGTCCACTTGCTCTGTTCAAACTTTGCAGTAGCTAAGGCTTCAACAAGCTAATCACGATAGGATAATGCAGTGTGAATATCGTGAGCGCCAGCAAGTACGTCGTCAACATACATAAAATTGCGCAGAATATGCGCGGCGAGAGGGTAATCGGATTGAGTGTTCTGGGCTAATTGAAAAAAGAGTACGAATGGCTAGGAAGGGCGCGCAGTTAACACGAAACGTGACCGTTTGACAACAAATTTGAATAAACGCCATCGCAAAATTAAGAGAACTAAATCTGCTTGAAGAGTTGGTCCAACATGGAGAATGCCATTTAAGCTAAATCCGTTTGAAGTTTTGTTAGGTGCGTTAAACACTACCCAAAGTTTTGAGGTCGGTTTGTCAGGGTTAATAACTGAATGATGTGGAAGGTAGCAAGCTAAAAAACTAGTCGACTGTGGGGGCTGAACTGGGCACATATGTCCCAACGACAATTATTCTTGTAGAACTTGGTCATAAACTATTTTGACTGAAGGTCTTCTAAGAAGAGAATTTTCCGACCGACAAAACTGTTTTAAAACGTTACTACACGAGTCCCCCAGTTGTAAATGCTTGAGGAATTTCGGATTTAAAGGGAAGCGATACTACGTAACGTCCTTCCGAATCTCGCACGGTCGTGGCACGATAATTCTTCTCACAAAATATGTCCGATGGAGAAACGTGTTTCAATCTGGGAACTTCTTCGAGTTCCCAGAACCGGAGTAGTGTTTTGTTGAGAGATTCCTTCTCAGCTATATCCAACACAGTCGAAAAGACCTGGACTGAAGAAGAAGGCATGGAACCAGTCAGAATCCAGCCGAATATCGTGTTTTGGGCTAACAAGGAGTCCAGAATATTTCGACGCGTCCCTTCCCGCAAAATTTGTGGATACCAATCCGCCCCCAATAACAAATCAACAGGTCTAGAATCAAAGAGGTGGGAATCAGCGAAACGAAGATTAGGCAAGCGATAAGTGATGTTTGAACTGAGGGTAAATGATGGAAGACTTCCAGAAATTTTTGGAAGAACAAACTCAAATGTCTCTACTACTACGGAAGAATCGATTGGTGAACCAATGCGAAGCGAACAATTTTTCTTTGAAGTGGCATAGAACAATTTACACCAGAAACAGTTGCATTGATAGACCGAGTTGGCAATTTAAGAACTTTTTGCAAATTTTCTGTAATAAAGGAAGCCTCTGAACCGGGATCGAAAAGAGCCTTAGCGGGATACGAAACTCCTAAATTAACAATGTCGACCATCGCAGTACCTAACAAGACATAACGATTTTGGGATGTATGAAACACTTCACTATTCATGGCTCTAGGATGAGCACCAGTGGATGTTGATGCGACATTATCAAGTACTTGAGGAGGATTGGTATTAGTAAGCGAGGGGAGTGAGGTAGGTGGTGTAGAAGGAGCTGAAGTAGGCCTATGCAACATTGTACTAGAGTAGTATCTGACTGAATGTCCTACTGAATGACAATTAAGACAACAACCCTGCTTTTTAGCGGCTTCAAATCTTTTTTCAAATGACAGCGCCCTAAATTTAGGACAAGAACGCAATGAATGAGGTTCTTTGCGAAAAAGTACACATACCGATTTCGACTTATCTTTGACCAAAGAAGTAGCAAGATTAGTTTTGACTTTACTTTTCGGAATTGAAATAGAAGAAGAAACTCTCATGTCCCTAAGGCAAGCTAAACATTGGATTCTTTCTGTGAGGAATTTATCAAACTCTTCCCACGATTTGTCCTTAATACTCTGCTCCCACAGAGAGGCAGTATGTCTAGGCAAACGTTGTTGGCAAATAAAAACCAAAATTGGATCCCAGTGATCCGTGACTACATCATAAACTACATAGCGGAAATAAAAATATTTATACCACGCTGTATATTTTCAAATTGGAACTAGTTTCATTTTCGAAGGCAGGAAGATCAAATAGGAGCTTGAGATGGTTATGGACTAGAATACGTTTATTATCGTACGTATCCTTTAACGACTTCCAAGGTAAAGCGAAACTTTTGTGATTGAGCGGAAACTTTGCAACGATTTCCCTAGCCTCACCTTTTGTTTTTTGCACCAAGTGACAAAGCCTTTCAATGTCACTTAGACCTGCGTTATTAATAAACATGGCTGAGAAAAGGTCCCGGAAAGTGGGCCAATATAAGAAGTCACCATGGAAATCTTCAATGTCACACGGTGATAAATGAAGATGATGCATATTATTTGAAACGTATGGTGGTAAACTGCAATTAGCAATAGAAATGTCCAAAGAGTTTTGGACATCTGGAAGAGCAGTATTCGACAAATGTGGAGGAATCGAACTACGGATAGAGATATTGCCACCATTAGAAGCTGGTGGTTGACCAATGTTAGGTCTATTAGACCCACAAATCGCAGAATCCAAATGTTGACTTTACTGACTTAAGCTCCTCCAATTTTTCATTAATTGCGGACAAACAGGCGACATAGCTTTCGCAAGTGGTTTGATATTTTGCGTCAGCCGAAGAAATGTCATTTGAACTAGTACCCTCTACGGTAATAAGATGATCCAGATACTTATCATATGTATCCTTCACTTTCTTTCACAAATCTTGAAGTTCCGTGATACGAATCTCAAGATTGAAAATACTGTGATTTTCTGGCCTAATCAGATTAAAACCAGCAATGAGTTTGACAACATTGTCAGAAGCACGAATGAATTGGCTTTCAGGAGTGACCGACATGATTGAAAGGATGAAAAACCCAAAAAATATCAACAAAAATTCGAAAAAACTTCAAAAAGTAACTTTTTTACTATTTTATAAAGTCAACTAGAACCGAATGTAGGGTGCACACGGTCTAATATGCAGAAAAAGATCGGGAGAAATAAGCAAGATGGCTAATAGCAACGAAAAGCTTACAAAAAAGTACGAAAAATTTCGAAAAATCGCAAGTTTTTGACAAAATAATGAGAAAATCGTTGCAAAAAAGTCAATAAAATGCCCAGCAAAAAGTTTACATCACCGGATGCAGTTGAATCACTACAAGTGTTCGGTACATTTGCCGTTGGAGTACATCTTTTCCTATGAATTCACTTATGAATTTTACAAGAGAGCGCGCATCTAGGATGCACTCCATTTTCGATCCAAATCACAGGTTTTTATGTAGTGTTTTGGATTGAATTTAAAGGTACTCTTCGGATTGCATTTTTAATCAGTCCAAATATGCAATTAAAATGCAAGCCATTGCGACATATCCCAAAATAAATAAAATGCATTTATTATTTATGTAAAACAAGAACACAAAGAACTTTATTATATAAACACAAATTAAAAAAAAGTTTCCATTAAATTCAATCACATTTGAGCTTACTTCCTCAGTTCTTGATTTAATAAAAGCGCCTCTGATTTTCTTTCATCATCCTAAAGTTGTTTTATGTTGCCTTACCATCACTAGTTCAGCTTTCGACATGGACTCCAACTCCACTCCATTAAAAATTTCCGTCTCGTGAATTACCTCAAAAATGTTCGCAACTTAAGTTACTTCTTTATTTTATAACAAATTCTTCGAAATGTATACACTTTTGTTTATCTTTTGAAGAAATGTGTAGGGATCAGCCAACTGTTTTCTTCTGTAGGGATCTCTACAGCAACTGCTTATAAAATGTATCGAACGGAGTGCATTTTTCATAACTCTGTTGGACTACATCGGAAGATGTTGTGAAATCATAACTCCAATTGCACAAATTCCAAAAATGTTTCCTGTGATGAGAATTTAATATATAAGTATTATCAATAATGCCGATTGTAGTGTGCTTTATCCGAAATATATCACGAACAATCACTATTGACTCGCGACACGAAATTATATTCGAGAAAAATAACAAAAAAAAATATTAAAACTTTGCTAGGTGCGACAACCAGCAACGAAATAAGTAACAAAGGAAAATAAAACACAAGCAAATTATCAACGTCAACCACCACACTACAGACCAACCAACGACAACGAACCAGCACTAGTGGTAGGGAGAGGAATAATTTCTTGGTAGCTTGCAAAGGGTGTTTTTTAAGCTAGATAGAACTTTAAATTGTAAAAAGTAACAAAAAATTAAATTTTGATGAAACTTTTTTTATTTGTTTCAGTATACTATATGAATAGACCGATCGACGAACGATGCTGCTTGGAATATTTGGGTATTATTGTTGTTGCAATTGCACGACAAAAAACCAAACGAAAAATTATCCAGCAGTGAATGTTGAACGATTACAAAATTGTTATTTTTTGCAAATGCAAGAAAAAAGGCACGATGGATAATAGTAGTGTTCTTATTGTTTTTTCTCACTAGTGGCTGACGATGTCAACGATAAAGGGAATGTGTGTATGTAAGCCCTTATAGCTCATTTAGACTAGCCATAAATCCTAGACTGGATTTAATAAATTCAGTACAAATCTCATTGCATTTAGATATAATTTTTGGAGGATTTAAATGGCAGTCAGCTGATTTTTGTTCATAGCACAATTACCAAGGTAGATGCATCAGCCCATCTGAACGAATTTGAAACGTTAAACGAATTTTTTTTAATTGAATTTGTCTCAAAAAACATACGTCAAATTACAAATTTGTTGTTTAATACTGAAAATGTTAGCACATTATGCTACTAATGCTAACTAAAGAGCAAATCAAGAATTATTTTATCGCAGTTTGCCCATCTAAAATAAATAAACGAATTATTTTATCGTTTAGACATCATAAATATTAGTCTTGGTTGATTAAAATCAACTTTGTACATCAAAACAAATTTAATTTTTCCGCCTTGTTTACAAATTTTTACATTTTAAATTATTTGATTGTCTAAGTCTGGAGTTTCCCCCATTGGCTTAACTTCATCACTTTCCTCTTTGCAGAGAAAAATGTTTACAAAACGCACTGACAGCTTGCAAAGTTAACTGATCGCTACCAATATCATGATTTCATCCCGGCGAAGGGAATTATCAATTGGCTTTTCAGTTTTTGAAATGATGATTTTTTAGTGAAAACCTGAACTCTTTAAGCATCGAGTATTCTCATGTTAATGAGAATGATGCTCACTTTTCGGCTTTCCCAAAAAACACCAGAACAAAATATTTGCAAGCTGACAGCACGATTCAACTAAGAAATCATCGATTTCTGTTAAGTTGAAATAACATCAACACAGTTACCTGTGAGTATGTCGTTGGAATTTTATTTACAAAATTCCGTTTTGCGCGAGCCTTCGCTGTTTTTTGTTTGTTTTGTTTTAGTTGAAGATTCAATCATATGATTGTCTAAGTCTGGAGTTTCCCCCATTGGCTTAACTTCATCACTTTCCTCTTTGCAGAGAAAAATGTTTACAAAACGCACTGACAGCTTGCAAAATTAACTGATCGCTACCAATATCATGATTTCATCCCGGCGAAGGGAATTATCAATTGGCTTTTCAGTTTTTGAAATGATGATTTTTTAGTGAAAACCTGAACTCTTTAAGCATCGAGTATTCTCATGTTAATGAGAATGATGCTCACTTTTCGGCTTTCCCAAAAAACACCAGAACAAAATATTTGCAAGCTGACAGCACGATTCAACTAAGAAATCATCGATTTCTGTTAAGTTGAAATAACATCAACACAGTTACCTGTGAGTATGTCGTTGGAATTTTATTTACAAAATTCCGTTTTGCGCGAGCCTTCGCTGTTTTTTGTTTGTTTTGTTTTAGTTGAAGATTCAATCATATGATTGTCTAAGTCTGGAGTTTCCCCCATTGGCTTAACTTCATCACTTTCCTCTTTGCAGAGAAAAATGTTTACAAAACGCACTGACAGCTTGCAAAATTAACTGATCGCTACCAATATCATGATTTCATCCCGGCGAAGGGAATTATCAATTGGCTTTTCAGTTTTTGAAATGATGATTTTTTAGTGAAAACCTGAACTCTTTAAGCATCGAGTATTCTCATGTTAATGAGAATGATGCTCACTTTTCGGCTTTCCCAAAAAACACCAGAACAAAATATTTGCAAGCTGACAGCACGATTCAACTAAGAAATCATCGATTTCTGTTAAGTTGAAATAACATCAACACAGTTACCTGTGAGTATGTCGTTGGAATTTTATTTACAAAATTCCGTTTTGCGCGAGCCTTCGCTGTTTTTTGTTTGTTTTGTTTTAGTTGAAGATTCAATCATATGATTGTCTAAGTCTGGAGTTTCCCCCATTGGCTTAACTTCATCACTTTCCTCTTTGCAGAGAAAAATGTTTACAAAACGCACTGACAGCTTGCAAAATTAACTGATAGCTACCAATATCATGATTTCATCCCGGCGAAGGGAATTATCAATTGGCTTTTCAGTTTTTGAAATGATGATTTTTTAGTGAAAACCTGAACTCTTTAAGCATCGAGTATTCTCATGTTAATGAGAATGATGCTCACTTTTCGGCTTTCCCAAAAAACACCAGAACAAAATATTTGCAAGCTGACAGCACGATTCAACTAAGAAATCATCGATTTTTGTTAAGTTGAAATAACATCAACACAGTTACCTGTGAGTATGTCGTTGGAATTTTATTTACAAAATTCCGTTTTGCGCGAGCCTTCGCTGTTTTTTGTTTGTTTTGTTTTAGTTGAAGATTCAATCATATGATTGTCTAAGTCTGGAGTTTCCCCCATTGGCTTAACTTCATCACTTTCCTCTTTGCAGAGAAAAATGTTTACAAAACGCACTGACAGCTTGCAAAATTAACTGATCGCTACCAATATCATGATTTCATCCCGGCGAAGGGAATTATCAATTGGCTTTTCAGTTTTTGAAATGATGATTTTTTAGTGAAAACCTGAACTCTTTAAGCATCGAGTATTCTCATGTTAATGAGAATGATGCTCACTTTTCGGCTTTCCCAAAAAACACCAGAACAAAATATTTGCAAGCTGACAGCACGATTCAACTAAGAAATCATCGATTTCTGTTAAGTTGAAATAACATCAACACAGTTACCTGTGAGTATGTCGTTGGAATTTTATTTACAAAATTCCGTTTTGCGCGAGCCTTCGCTGTTTTTTGTTTGTTTTGTTTTAGTTGAAGATTCAATCATATGATTGTCTAAGTCTGGAGTTTCCCCCATTGGCTTAACTTCATCACTTTCCTCTTTGCAGAGAAAAATGTTTACAAAACGCACTGACAGCTTGCAAAATTAACTGATCGCTACCAATATCATGATTTCATCCCGGCGAAGGGAATTATCAATTGGCTTTTCAGTTTTTGAAATGATGATTTTTTTTAGTGAAAACCTGAACTCTTTAAGCATCGAGTATTCTCATGTTAATGAGAATGATGCTCACTTTTCGGCTTTCCCAAAAAACACCAGAACAAAATATTTGCAAGCTGACAGCACGATTCAACTAAGAAATCATCGATTTCTGTTAAGTTGAAATAACATCAACACAGTTACCTGTGAGTATGTCGTTGGAATTTTATTTACAAAATTCCGTTTTGCGCGAGCCTTCGCTGTTTTTTGTTTGTTTTGTTTTAGTTGAAGATTCAATCATATGATTGTCTAAGTCTGGAGTTTCCCCCATTGGCTTAACTTCATCACTTTCCTCTTTGCAGAGAAAAATGTTTACAAAACGCACTGACAGCTTGCAAAATTAACTGATCGCTACCAATATCATGATTTCATCCCGGCGAAGGGAATTATCAATTGGCTTATCAACAGCGAAGGCTCGCGCAAAACGGAATTTTGTAAATAAAATTCCAACGACATACTCACAGGTAACTGTGTTGATGTTATTTCAACTTAACAGAAATCGATGATTTCTTAGTTGAATCGTGCTGTCAGCTTGCAAATATTTTGTTCTGGTGTTTTTTGGGAAAGCCGAAAAGTGAGCATCATTCTCATTAACATGAGAATACTCGATGCTTAAAGAGTTCAGGTTTTCACTAAAAAATCATCATTTCAAAAACTGAAAAGCCAATTGATAATTCCCTTCGCCGGGATGAAATCATGATATTGGTAGCGATCAGTTAATTTTGCAAGCTGTCAGTGCGTTTTGTAAACATTTTTCTCTGCAAAGAGGAAAGTGATGAAGTTAAGCCAATGGGGGAAACTCCAGACTTAGACAATCATATGATTGAATCTTCAACTAAAACAAAACAAACAAAAAACAGCGAAGGCTCGCGCAAAACGGAATTTTGTAAATAAAATTCCAACGACATACTCACAGGTAACTGTGTTGATGTTATTTCAACTTAACAGAAATCGATGATTTCTTAGTTGAATCGTGCTGTCAGCTTGCAAATATTTTGTTCTGGTGTTTTTTGGGAAAGCCGAAAAGTGAGCATCATTCTCATTAACATGAGAATACTCGATGCTTAAAGAGTTCAGGTTTTCACTAAAAAATCATCATTTCAAAAACTGAAAAGCCAATTGATAATTCCCTTCGCCGGGATGAAATCATGATATTGGTAGCGATCAGTTAATTTTGCAAGCTGTCAGTGCGTTTTGTAAACATTTTTCTCTGCAAAGAGGAAAGTGATGAAGTTAAGCCAATGGGGGAAACTCCAGACTTAGACAATCATATGATTGAATCTTCAACTAAAACAAAACAAACAAAAAACAGCGAAGGCTCGCGCAAAACGGAATTTTGTAAATAAAATTCCAACGACATACTCACAGGTAACTGTGTTGATGTTATTTCAACTTAACAGAAATCGATGATTTCTTAGTTGAATCGTGCTGTCAGCTTGCAAATATTTTGTTCTGGTGTTTTTTGGGAAAGCCGAAAAGTGAGCATCATTCTCATTAACATGAGAATACTCGATGCTTAAAGAGTTCAGGTTTTCACTAAAAAATCATCATTTCAAAAACTGAAAAGCCAATTGATAATTCCCTTCGCCGGGATGAAATCATGATATTGGTAGCGATCAGTTAATTTTGCAAGCTGTCAGTGCGTTTTGTAAACATTTTTCTCTGCAAAGAGGAAAGTGATGAAGTTAAGCCAATGGGGGAAACTCCAGACTTAGACAATCATATGATTGAATCTTCAACTAAAACAAAACAAACAAAAAACAGCGAAGGCTCGCGCAAAACGGAATTTTGTAAATAAAATTCCAACGACATACTCACAGGTAACTGTGTTGATGTTATTTCAACTTAACAGAAATCGATGATTTCTTAGTTGAATCGTGCTGTCAGCTTGCAAATATTTTGTTCTGGTGTTTTTTGGGAAAGCCGAAAAGTGAGCATCATTCTCATTAACATGAGAATACTCGATGCTTAAAGAGTTCAGGTTTTCACTAAAAAATCATCATTTCAAAAACTGAAAAGCCAATTGATAATTCCCTTCGCCGGGATAAAATCATGATATTGGTAGCGATCAGTTAATTTTGCAAGCTGTCAGTGCGTTTTGTAAACATTTTTCTCTGCAAAGAGGAAAGTGATGAAGTTAAGCCAATGGGGGAAACTCCAGACTTAGACAATCATATGATTGAATCTTCAACTAAAACAAAACAAACAAAAAACAGCGAAGGCTCGCGCAAAACGGAATTTTGTAAATAAAATTCCAACGACATACTCACAGGTAACTGTGTTGATGTTATTTCAACTTAACAGAAATCGATGATTTCTTAGTTGAATCGTGCTGTCAGCTTGCAAATATTTTGTTCTGGTGTTTTTTGGGAAAGCCGAAAAGTGAGCATCATTCTCATTAACATGAGAATACTCGATGCTTAAAGAGTTCAGGTTTTCACTAAAAAATCATCATTTCAAAAACTGAAAAGCCAATTGATAATTCCCTTCGCCGGGATGAAATCATGATATTGGTAGCGATCAGTTAATTTTGCAAGCTGTCAGTGCGTTTTGTAAACATTTTTCTCTGCAAAGAGGAAAGTGATGAAGTTAAGCCAATGGGGGAAACTCCAGACTTAGACAATCATATGATTGAATCTTCAACTAAAACAAAACAAACATTTTAAATTATTTTTAGTGTAGCAATTCACCGATGCATCTACCTTGTTTCTTGTGCCAGCTTGCAACTTTTTGTATTTTCTAGCAACATGTTGCAAAAAACAGAGTTGTATACGAGGATTTATGCCAGATTTAAAACAAATCCACTCAATAGGAGGATTTATTTTTGTATGGGAAATCTGCCAGATTTTGGCTGGATTTAGCAAATAAAACCTGATAATGGGCTAAATCCGGCTAATGGTGTCATATTAGGTAGAAATAATAAACAAGCACTACAGAATCGATCACCGGCAAACAAATTAAAGCAATAGAATGTGAACAAATGCAAATTAGAAAGAAATTAAATTGGAATAATTTCGATTTGTGTAAACATTCAACGAATGTATTAAAATAAAGACACAATATTGGGATTATTGGTTATTTTAATACGATTATTTAGCAAAATGTACGACAATAAGTGGACTGTTTGATGTTTTTTTATGTTATAACACACGATTTAAGGCAATTGTAGGACGACCTGTACGCGACGTAGGGAACAAATATCAAAAAATTACTTTTTTAAAATCGAAAAAAATTGCAAAAACAACAACACTCGCGGTATGCTCAATATAAAAGAAACTGAACGACGTACCTTTTAGTAAATGATGTTGTTAGTGGATGATGTTATCGTTATGTTGATAATTTTTATGTGGATGATGGTGAAACGATGCGCACTGATGAGGGGGGACGATGATTTTGTTGATTTTTCTCCTTTTGAAATAGGGAAAACAACAAAATTAGCAACAACTTCACTTGCAGGTTATTGATCCGGCTCGAAGGACCAAAATGTTGACGTGATACCAGTGTATTTAAAAACCCTAAAAGAAAAGAAAAATAAAAAAATTTGGAGTATGTAATTTTATGTAGATTTATTTTCAATTATTTGTTGTAAAGTGGATGAGTTTCAAGGAGACGAGACTTTACCTTTTGTGTGTGTTCTTAACGAAAGCGAGAAAACAAGTGAATTCGCCAATGAGCATAATAGCGCTAACAAGGTCGTGATCCACAACGACGACCGCAGCATTGGAAAGCGCCCCTCTGCATCCGAACTGAGCAAATGTGACTTTTAGGAGAGAGTGCGTGAAAGAATGAATATTCTCTCCCAGCATCCGAACCAAGCGAATATGACTCCTAAAAGAAAGCCAGAGAAGATTTTTCTATTGAGCTCGGAGAGCGGCCAATTAACGTAGTTAATTGTAATGCTGCGGAAGGAGAAGACAATGTATAGAACATATACATTGGCGTAACCAATGTAGCTAACTTATACACTAATGCCAAGTTTACACTTGCGCTCCAAAATCCATTGGATTTCACGAAATCCTGAAATACACCCCGGTGTTTACACTTATTTTTTGTTGATTTCAAACATATCACAATGATCAAGGTAGATGCATATGCGCAGCTGATTGAACATGAATTTTCAAAACATGTTGTTGTAAATTGAATTAAACATCAAAAATATTCGACAATACAGAACTTTACAACTTTATTTAAAAAATTATCGTAAAATTATCTATATATCATATCAATTGTGTATAGTACCAAAAAATAAAAAAATAAATAATGATTTTATAGTTGAGACATCATAATAATAAATTTTGATAGATAAAAGTTGTGCTCAGAACCTACAAAATATTAGTACGTGCAGTAGTTGTCCCGTTTAGTGCTAAAAATGCGTTCCAGTACTCCGAAATCTAGCAAGACATGCACTTCTCTTTAAACAAAAATAGCGACGAATAACACCCTCTTCTCCTGTTTTCTGCCATACAATTTTGGCCTATTAGAAACTAGCAGCAAGCATGTTTATATGTTCATTGGTATCTAATATTATAGCTGATACGTTGATTTTGACATTTTTGCTGGAGTTTTTGCAATTTCCGTCATTTCCCGTTTCCGTATTTTTAGGAAATTTGTATGGGGGAGAAATTTTTTTACAATTAGATCTATTTTCTAAAATTACCATTAAAAAAGTACGGGAACACAATGAAAAATAGCATTGTAAGAAAGTTATTTAATATTTTTCACGTTGTTTACAAATTTTGATACTAAAATTTGTTGTTTCAGCAATTCGCACATCTACCTTGTTTATTGTATTACGTGAAAAGTGTTGCAACTTTTGGTACTTGTTTAGGCAAAAGCAAAGTTGTATATCATGTGTACTGTGATTTCGATGTTGATTTCGCTGAAATCACGAAATGAGATGATTTCATTTTTGTATGCGAAATCATGATAAATTTTGCATGATTCCGCGCGAAATCACGAAACGCCTTCGAAATCACGAAAAGACGCCGAATGTAAACCAAACATAAGGGCCATTATTACATGTGTTCTTTTACTATCTGATGGATTTGAATATGCAAAACAAACTAATTTGGAGGTATAAAAAATATAATTTTCACATTGAAAGTTAATGGCAAGAAGCTCCGCCTTGAAATTCAATCATAACTTTTAACTTTAACTTAACCGGAACGCTATAAATCTGTTCGGTAAATCTAAACTATAACAAAAGAACACTTATAATAATGGGGGTAAGGTTATTTTCTCGACCTTTTCGACACTTAGTTGAATTGGCCACAAGAATATCCGAAATTTGTTCGACAACATACCAAAAGAATGCTCCACGACATGTCGAGCTCGGGAGAGTCTTGCATTAAAAATGTGCCGTTCCCTTGGCTTAGTGTGGAAAGGATATGGCTTTAAAAGTTGCTTCTTCATGGGGAAAGCATTATCTCCAACGACAACATATGGGAGAAGGCGACCATTACCAACTATCGCATCTTGTGGCAGACCTCTTTCTTCGCTAAGCACGGTGCTTAAGCTGCTTTGTAGTTATACACCTTTAAGCCTTCTCCAAAGCGCTTCGCAAATTTGTGGAACTAGTTTGCAAATTGATGCCTTGGACACTCTGGTCTGGTACTCAATACTGCGAAAACTCTCCCCTGTGAAACAAAGAATTTTAAAATCAAATAAATTCTTAATTTTAACCATGGAGCAATTGCCAAGGTTGTGGTATAGTCAAACTTTGAATATGTTATGCCTAAATTTTTTATGTTGTTGGGGAAATTACAACATAACATTTTTTTTATAAAGGGACTTGCAATTTCATATTTGAACAGATGGTGTAACACTACTACCTTGGACTGACATTACACAATCTGCCAAATTCATTGTTATTGTGAATAAACCGTATGAAAACGAAACGTGAACAAAAATATTGACAACTTAAAGGACTTTTAATGAAAATAACTCTGTTGTTGTGGTTTCTGGCTCACCTTATTTATTGAATCATGATTGTAACCTCTAAAATTTACAACTTACCAATTGCAAGAAATCTCAATGCTATTGGCAATTTTTGAGCTGGTGCAATAGCATCCCTCATTCTGGTATTGCAGCCCAAAATATCTCCCTCTATGAGGTTAAGGAGGTAATCGAATTGACTCTTCGAGTCAAAAATGCGAAAGATCCTCGTTGTGGTTTTTCTAGTCTCCACGGTTTTACCCAATATTTCCTCATTTTCATTTCATTTAATTTATTTCACATGTAATTTGAGGCGATGGGCCCATAAATAAAAAAAAACAATATATGTATGTACGCATTAAGCTAAACCTTAAACAGGAACTAGAGATGGGCGCGTGCCTAAAAAATTAGGCACGAACATGCACGAACACGGACCAAAATTTTCATGCACATTCACGCACAAACACGGCGTTTTTCGAGAAGGCACGAACACGCACACTCACGCACGAAATTACAAAACCAGTAAGGAAAGGATCAAAGCCGAGCGGGGCCGACTATATAATACCCTACACCACTGTGAATATGTAAAATATGTATGGGAGCTAAATCCAAATCAGAACAGATTTCGACATAATTTTTCACATTTATTTGTAGACCAAATTCCGTCACATAGTCCAAATTTCATCAAAATCGGACAATTATAGCGTGTTTCGTGCATCAAATACCTCAAATCTGCCTAAATAATATATGAGAGCTATATTCAAATCTGAAACGATTTCGATATAATTTGGCACACTGAACACACTAGGCCAAATCCCGGCAAACATTCCAAATTTTATTGGAATCGGACATATATAGCGCGTTTGGTGCATCAAATACCTAAAATCGGACGAGAATATATATCCAAATCTGAACCGATATCTATATAATTTAGCACACTTATTTCTAGCGAAATCCCGGTAAACATTCCAAATTTTATTGAAATCGTACACATATAGCGCGTTTCGTGCATCAAATGACTTAAATCGGCCGAATATATATATGGGGTCTATATCCAAATCTGAACCGATTTCTATATAATTTGGCACACTTATTTCTAGACTAAATTCCGTCGCATATTCCAAATTTCATTGAAATGACTTAAATCGGGCGAAGATATATATGGGGGCTATATCCAAATCTGAACCGATTTTTACCAAAATAAATAGCGTTCGCCCTTTTGCCAAAAAACTATCTTCCCCAATTTTCATGCGAATCGGACAATAAATGCGACCTGTACTTTGTTTACAAAAATACATGGACAGACGGACATGCGTAAATCGACTTAGAAAGTGATTCTATGTATATCCCTAAAAGGAACTATGGGTCTATCTCGTTTCCTTTTGCATGTTATAGCACGGTTACACTACAGCTTTTTGCCGGGTTAACCCACTTCATGAGGATTTATTGCTTAATCCGGTCAAATCTGACCAGATTTGCCATACAAAAATTAAATCCTCTCATGACTGGGTTTATTTTAAATCCGGCACAAATCCACCAAAAATACAGAGTTGTATTCGGTATTTGTGCAAAAAAATCCAACTCTACTCAAAAAGTACCAAAAGTTGCAACTGTTTTCGCAACAGAGTTAGTCGTGTGTTACACGTTTACGATTGGTCGCATGAGATTTTATGAAGTTAATAAATTTAAGGTTATTTGAAAATCATAAAATTATTTATTTTTTACATTAGACACTTTTTTAACAAAAAGTACGCTTGATACCATGATACAAAAATGTATCCCTGTGTGTAAAATATACAAATATACCAAAGAGGGGACGATATCTCATACGACAAATTGTAAAAGTGTAAAACACGACTTTATTAGTTATTTTGTATGTATACGTAAACAAACATCAGCTGACACTTTAAATCCTCGAAAAGCTAAGTGTAATCAGCAAAGATTAACCCACTGGATCTATTAAACCCAGTGGGTTAACCTTCAATAGTGTAACCGGGGTATTACAAACTAATGCACAAAGACATAATACCCCTTACCACAAGGTGGTGTAGGGTATAAAAAGGAGAAATCGATATAGATGTACATTTGTTTTTAAAAAATATTCATATGCACTTCTAATTTTTCTATTCTTATTTAAAAACCATTATTTTGTCCAAGTTAGAACTCAAAAGTCTAGTACGCCTTTCGTTGAGAATATTTCCAGATGTGGAAAAAATCTCTCGCTCGTTGCTGAGGGTATAGCCAAAAATTTCCTGACTAATTGTTCTAAATATTTTAGATTAGGCTGTTTCCAAAAGTTAAAAACATCAGTCGGGCTAGATACGGCACTCGATAATATGTATTTCTGTATCAACTTTTTTCGTTTTTCGTCTTTTTGCCATTTTGATCCAAAAACTCTGATAATTAGTGTAAATGTGGCATTGTAATTTCCTGCTCATCATATGTTCTCACTTTGTATAACAAGTAACATTGTTTTCACATTAGCAAATAAAAAATCATCTTCTTATAGGTCATTTAGGTATGACTTCATTAGCCGGATTTAGTGCATTATCAGGTTTCATTTGCTAAATCCGGTCAAAATCTACCAGATATCCCACACAAAAAGAAATCCTCGTATTGGGTGGATTTATTTTAAATCCGGCATAAATCCTCGTATACACCTCTGTTTTTTGCAACATGTTGCTAGAAAATACAAAAAGTTTCAAGCTGGCACAAGAAACAAGGTAGATGCATCGGTGAATTGCTACACTAAAAATAATTTAAAATGTAAAAATTTGTAAACAAGGCGGAAAAATTACATTTTTTTTTGATGTACAAAGTTGATTTTAATCAACCAAGACTAATATTTACGATGTCTAAACGATAAAATAATTCTTTATTTGCTCATTAGTTAGCATTAGTATCATAATAAGCTAACATATTCAATATTAAACAATCAATTTGTAATTTGCCATAAGTTTTTTTTCAGACGATTTCAATTTACAACAACTTCTTCTGACGTTTCAAATTCGATTGGATAGGCTGATGCATCTACCTTGGTAATTGTGCTATGAACAAAAATCAGCTGATTGAAATTTAAATCCTCGAAAAGTTATATCTAAATGCAATGAGATTTGTACTGAATTTATTAAATCCAGATGAGGATTTATGGCTAGTCTAAATGAGCTGTTAAACGGCGGAAATAAAAACGCCCTATAAGATGTGTCATTGTTGGTACAAAACGTTTAAGCAATGATTGTTTTGTTTTAGCTTTCATTTGAGCAGACTTTCAAAAGTTTTTTAGACCAAAGGGCAAAAATGTGCATAGTAGGGTACTTTTCCGAGAATATTTTATGAAAACCCAATAGAAGTTCAAGCAATGAAAACTGTAAATCAGATATACGACCCAACTCATGCTTTTGTAGCAAAATACTCTTACAGCCAGTTTCTGTATGTCGAAAGAAGAATGTGTGCGAATGAAACACGTCCAAACTCTTGTGTTTTTCATTTTTTTTTTTTGTTTTGAAGCAAAAGCAAAGGTAAAATTATTTCGAAAACTAAAGTTTGGGCGTGTTTCATTCGCACATATTCTTCTTTCGACATACAGAAACAGGCTGTTAAGCTGACTCTGGACTTGGTATATGCTCTCAAGTATATATGTTGAATTCCAAAGTGTTCTTATATCTTGTTTTAACATTTTCGACAATTTGTTGTACAGCTCCGAGTTTTTTGGGCAGTCAATCAGTTTTCTCAATTCGGGAAGAGGATATTTTTCAATAACATCATCCATAACAAATAATACAGTCAGATATACATATGATTTGCAAAGAGAGTATATTGCGTTAACCATCATAGTAGTTTTTGTATTTGCTTCTCTCAGGAACAAAACAAATGGCAAACAAACATCATCTTTTTTCACTCATACTCTGGCCTCTCCATAACAAAACGGCAATTAGTACCAGACTGCAAAAACGAAGCAAATAATTTTAGGAATATTTTGGTCGGTTTCTTGTTCGATGTTCGTATTTAGTAAGGTATATTGCACGACTTCTAAAGGGAGAACCAAAATTTAGCACGATCGTGTCACATAGTGCAGATCGTGTTTAGTCGTGTCGTGCAAAAAAACACGATCACGCACGGCCAAAAATGCATTTCGGCACGACACGCACAAACACGACGATTTTCGAGAAGGCACGAACACGCACTACTCACGGCACGACACGCGCCCACCTCTAACAGGAACTACTCCATTTTTTTTAAGTAAACATTTTAGGGGTAGTGGCCAAATATGTGGCTTCTTTGCATATATCTATTAGACCTGTACATAAAGAAAAGAAAACGCAGTATAATAAGAGTGTCTAAACTAGTTTATACTTAGAGATTTGTATTTGGTATATGAACTGCATTATCGACAATTAATCTTTGAAATATGTACATTTAATGAATATTCAACTACTTAGATAAGTAACTGAAATGTATAGAATCGAAACATGAATTATTGTAATTATGAAATTTCTTGTTTGTTTGAACATCCACACCGTAAACACAAAAACTCTCTCACCAATAAACCATCATAAGTATTTTGAAACCAACTCTAGTTTATTCCCTAATCTAATTTCTCTAGCGTAATCAAATAAATAATTTCTCATTTCTGAGAAATTATTTAACAAAAATTATAAAAAGCTATATCAACTCGCTAGTGTCAACAAAAAACTGTTCCTATTCCTAATTCACTCTTTAATTACAGTCCACAGTCTCTTACACAAGAAAGCTATCCTAAGAACAGGTTCCACCTACTCAGCAGCGTCCAATCGAGCCTTCTTTAGGCACAAGGAGAGAAAGCTCTAGCCAACGAAGATCTAACTCCCCACAAAGAAGGTAAAACATAATTTGAAACACACATCTGAAAATAGTTCTCCGTTGACACTCAAAGCGAAAACCGAAAAGAACAATTGTTGCGTATTATTGGTCGTGTGAAGCATTCTTAGTGTTTTATAAATTAAAAAACATAAAAACGCTAAATTCCTTAAGCCCTCGGCACATACGGTCCGTTTAGTGACACGTTGGGACATGCGTTGTCCCAAAACAGTTAAATTATGTTTAACTTTAATGCGCCAGCCATGTTGTTGTTTTTCAAAAAACTTGGCATCACTTACACATTTTTCATGTGGTTGTTGTAGCGCGACGCACAACGCACCATATGTGCCGAGCGCTTTATTGTTTGCTGTGCAAAAAACCAAATATTTAGTGATAATATTCAAATGCACCTTACATAATTTCTGCAAAAAGCATACGAAAAGTTTTTTAATAATATTTGCCTATAAAAGGTTATAAAACGGCTACAAAAAAAAAAAAAAAAAAAAACGCAAGGTTTCTGATTGGTATTTGTGCCAAAACCCTAGAAAAGTATTTAATGGAAATATTAAAAGGGACCTAGAATAGGTTGTGCAAGAAAAAATACGGAAAATTGTTCAGTAATAATTGTCTATAAAAGGTCATAAGCGCGTTTTAAAATAGAAAGAAAATGCAAGATTTCTGATTGTTGTACCAATACCCTAAAAATGTATGTAACGGTATGATCCAAATGAAGCTAAATTAAAAATTTTACATATGTAATTTGTGCAAGAAACATACAGAAACTCGTTTAATAGAAACATACAGAAAATCGTTTAATAATAGTTCTGCCTTGCATAGAAAAAGCCATAAGCGCATTCATTGTAAACTAAAAAGCAAAAAGTCCGCCAATTCGTCTGAGCATACATAAGTATGCACACATGTAGCAAATTTGTTTGTCCAAAAATCTGGTTATAAAAATACCGAATCCCCAAATCATTAAAAAAACAACAACAAAATCACAAGTGCATTTTTAATTTAAGTCTCAAACAGCATATTGTTCAGATTATTAAAAGAATCAAAGTGCTAAAAGAATTGAAATTGTTCACAACAACATTTAGTCTGTTACCGCTATACTTTGTTTTGCTTCATCCCATTCGTTTTGCGACTAAAACAAAAAAAGCATACATACATACATTTCAAAAGTTAACAACCGACAATAAAGTAAGAAGTCTGTGCAGACCCGTGAAATTTACCATTCCCTTCCACACTTTTTCCTCAAATTGCCTTGTGGTTGATATCGATTTATTCTATTCATCTCTTGTTTTCTTTTGCTCTCATGGTACATGAATCCTATTAACAGTTTAACCAGACTGTTATACATAAGTGTTATAATTTGTACAACAACATTAACAACTCCTCTCTGGGCACAATATAACAGTGTTAAAGAAGAGAGAAAAAGCTTTTCGTATCAGTGTCAAACAACTCAAATATTAATAGAAGAGATCACAGCAAAAAAGGAATTGGCAACATAACGATAATCGGTGGTTTGTTGACATTTTGAAATTCATTGCCATAGTTTCGTTTGCTTCAATAATAAAAAAAGAGATTTTACATTTCCCAAAATAACATAACCATATTCGGTCCGGTAAAAATTAAAAACAATTAAAAGTGCCAATCGAGACAGAAGAAGGTAATTGATTTGTTATTTCTGACCACTTATCGCATCCCACAGTAGATGATTCGCATCATTACCAATAAAAGTTTAAAATTATTATTCATTTATGCTTAAACAAATAAAATAAAATTACTGGTCAAAGTAAAAACATAAAGTTTGTCGATATTTTGATCCCAAATAAGATTGCATATACAAGGGATCACGATATTTTCTACAGTGGTGAAAAAAAGTTCTACATTGCCGATAGTTCACACACTTATTAATGCATATTGGTTAACCATATAAATATAAAACCATATAAATTTATATGGTTTCAAAATATGGGCGATATTTTGATCCAAAATAAGAAAAAGTTCTACATTGCCAATTGTTCAAACACTTTGTAAATGCATATTTGTTTATATGGTTCTCTGCGAATAGTGAAAATTATCCCAGCAAACTTGCGTGATTAATTAATTATTGATTGGTTAATTCAAAATTGCAATTACTATTAAAAATTATTCTGGTGACATAGTTATTGCAGCTAAATATAATTTTTTGAAGGCGATTTGTACAAAGTATTCTGTCTATCTATACATTGGGTTTCCAATCTCGACGTATAATTTTAAATTAAATTGAGCGTCGTTAAGGATTTGGTGTCTTCTGCGGATCGCATTTTTTCTATGGTTTACAATTAACCAAAAGGTATACTCTTGAGCTACAGTGTCTATAGCGTATAGATTAATCTCATTCTTTGATACTAATTCATTGAATTCAATTTAATTCCCATTAAGATATAGCGTTACGTATAGTTACATATAGTTTCCTGGGGGAGTTTACCATTCTCCTACCAGGCGCGTCTTCCCGGGTGGCTGATGGGAAGGGGGTCACTGCAATGTGTGGAGTCGGAGCAGTCCTTGGGCAACCAAAGCCGGACCCGACCCCGCACATCGTGGAGACCCTGGGGGTCTTCGGACCCCTCGTGGACCAAAAATTGGATCGGGGTAGTTCCCTTAAATAAATTAACTAAAATGGGTAGAAAGAACAGGAGAAATAAAGTTACGGTGCAGGGAGTTAATAACCCAGTACCGGCGGCAAGCGATGGTTTGACCACAAGCCATGTGTCGTCGAAATCAAGAGATTGTGATCCGGCTGTGTTAGGTGTGGATGCCTTGGCACTTACATCTGTACCTGTTACAAGTTCCATCCCCCAAATTATATGACGACCCGGCAATTCAAACGGAACATGACTTAGCCCGGGCTGGTGAAAGCCAGTCTACGGCAGACAGGACCACAGTTGTGGGCGGGGAAGACCTTCACGGGACCCTCAGAACTATACATGACAGTTTAGAGAGGCAAAGTAGGGAACTCCTCGACCAGCTGGATAGGCTTGTACCGGATGAGCATTGTGAGGACATACTCCCGGAGGAATTGTTACACAATCTGACCCTGACTGACGATGAGCTAAACACCACGGTGATCCCGGCCAAGTCTAGACACAAAGTTTGCTGTGACTCTAACAAAGGAAGTGCGAACCCTGATACCCAACCGGATGCAAGTCTGATTCCGACTGGTCCTGTGTCGGCACTTGCCGACAATAGGCTTCAAAGGCAGATTGCAACTGAAACGATGTCCGACGACGGGGAATCTAACGAGATCCCGACAATGGGAAGCGACTCGAAAGTTGCATCTGCACGAGAAGCATCGGATACAAAGCACTACAAACGTGCTGTATCCTATCTCCGCAAGTTCGTAGGGAGAGATGCGAACTTGCATTCGGCGAGGGAGGTCCACCTCATCAGGGGTAAGCTGAAGTTCATAAGGAAGTTCGAGAGAACTTACCCGCGTGAATTTCATCGCGAGCTCCAGGTGGAAAGGATCTTCCTCCCGGATAAAGTAGTGGAGCCGGCTAAGCCTACTGCCTCTGGCAAATGTGCTGCGCGGAAACCTATTCAGAAGCTTAACCCGAACCGACAGGTAAAGGAAAAGGCTAATGAGTGCACCCCCAAACCTACAGGCACCCCTAGTGATGACCGACCGGTAAAGGACTCTGCCTGAAAGCCTGATTCTGCTCCGAAAGGCAAGGGTGAAGCGGCTGGAAATGCTGGTCTCAATACGAATATGGTTAGGCCAGCTCAGGAAACATTGTCTTCTGCAGGAACGAACAATGTCCCGCAGCATAAATCTGTCAAGCGCGTTCGCTCTCCCTCTCTAAGCTAGATGACTCCGTCCTAAGGAATTGGAGGCTATCTAAAGAATGTTCCTTCTCAGATCATATGAAGATATCCTTTGATGTCTTTTTGGACGGAGGTCGCCAAATTCCTTACAGGAACCCTCGAAGAACAATCTGGGATAAGTGCACGGAACTAACGACTTCTCAACTGGTTCTTAATATTAATGTAGAAACAGTTGAGAATCTTAATGGGACCGTAAAAAATCTTACAGACGTTCTTCTCCGTTGCCATAAGGAATCCTGTCCACTAACCTATCTTGGGAGGAAATCTCAGCCTGAGGGTGGAACAAGGAGCTTAGAAAACCCACCAGGCGACTGTATAACAGGGCGAGCTAAGAAAAAATCCTGGGTTAATTTCTGTGAGTCAGTAGAAGGAGTCAACGATGCAGCTAGGTTTCGAAAGCTACTTTCCAAGGACCCTAAATCCATCGGAAGTATCAAGAAGCAAGATGGTGCGTAGACTGACCCTGCTACCGAGACTCTTAACCTCTTGGCAGAGACCCACTTCCCAGGCTGTAAGGATGCGGAAACCGTCAATAGTGAATGTGACGACTTCCAAATTCAAAAGCCTATGGATTCGGATCTCATTGATAAGGTGGTTAACAAAAATAAGATTAAATGGGCTGCCGGATGGTATAACGCCGGCGATGCTTCAATTTGCACCGCCACGTTTATATCAAATCCTGGAGGAGATCTATAGGGCGTGTTTGACTCTCTCATATGTACCGGGTCTGTGGAGAGAGGTAAAGGTTACTTACATTCCCAAAGCGGGAAAACCTAGTCACTCTGCACCAAAGGACTACAGACCCATCAGTTTATCATCCTTTCTCCTTAAGATTCTCGAAAGACTGATCGATCCGGAGATAAGGAGCCATGTAGACACCGCCTCTATAAGCAACTCACAACACGCCTATATTAAAGGCAAATCTGTGGAGTCTGCCTTGCATGAGGTGGTTGGCTTCATTGAGAGGAATATGGAAAACTCAAACTTTACCTTGGCTGCCTTTCTTGACATAGAAGGAGCTTTTAACAACGTAGAACTTGAGTCCATAAAACTCTCACTTAAGAAAGTTAACACATCTGAACCTCTAACTTGCTGGATAAATAATATGCTAGAAAGCAGAATTGTAAACTCCAGCATTGGGGAGACAAAAATTAGGAAAACAGTAACTAGAGGCACCCCCAAGGAGGGGTGCTCTCACCGTTACTGTGGCTACTTGTTATAAACAATATTTTGACTGATCTGGACAATCAAGGTATAAAAGTTGGTGCCTATGCGGACGACGTTGTACTACTGATTTCCGGTAAGTTTACGTCAACCATTTCGGAGCTTATGCAAGGAGCATTATCGACGTTGTCGTGCTGGGCTAAGGCCAATGGCCTTGCAGTAAACCCATCCAAGACAGAACTGGTAATGTTCACTAGAAAGCGTAAGGTCGGCGTATTTGTACCACAGCTTCAGCTCTCGCCCGAGGCAAAGTACCTTGGCACAATCTTGGACTGTCAATTGCGATGGAACAGGAATGCTGAAGAAAGGGCGAAGAGAGGATTGGTTGCACTTTATTCATGTAAGAATTCTATTGGGAAAAGTTGGGGTCTAAACCCATCGATTCTACACTGGTTGTATAACACCGTGGTTAGACCCATCTTATCCTATGGTTCTCTTGTTTGGTGGCAGTCATTGCGCCAAAAATCGACATCCGGTAGGCTTGACAAGGTACAAAGAGCTGCCTCGATTCTCATGACTGGAGCCACCAGGAGCACACCACAGGCTGCTATGAACGCAATGCTGAACTTAAAACCACTGAGTCTCAGCATTAAGTGTCAGGCAACTCGCAGTGCCCTACGGCTGCATGAACAGGATCTCTGGCGCGGTCGTACCTATGGGCATGGATGTATCCTGAACGAATCAGGCATAAATGTGAACCATCGAGGAAAACTGGGCGACTATATATCACCAGTCCTGAGATTTGACGATATAGACGTCGTTATACCTAGTAGAGACGACTGGAACCGCAGTAACCCCCCTCTGGACGGTCTGGCTTTTTATACAGATGGTTCCAAGATAGAGGAAGGTACCGGGGCTGGCGTCTACTGTGAAAGGCTATCTCTTGAGTACACCTACAGGCTAGACAGCAACTGTAGTGTCTTCTAGGCTGAAATCTTCGCGATTTGGAAGGCAGCGGAATTGATAAAAAGTTTGGATGCAGAAATCTTTGAACCGGTGACTATCTTTGTGGATAGTCAAGCGGCTTTTAAAGCCATCAAATCCTGCAACATCAAATCCGATGCCGTCCTTATGTGTCGATTAGCCTTGGAAACGCTAACTAACGGCTTCCGGCTATGCTGGGTACCAGGACACCGCGACTATATGGGTAATGAAAGAGCAGACGAATTAGCTATACGAGGATCGCAGTCTACAGATCTAGCTACCGCTGACTCTATCAAACCACCCATTTGTCATTTCTTTCAAAAAATTGAAACGTTCTCTGACGAATGAGCCAGTGAATTGTGGCATAATGAACCTAGGTGCATTGTGGCAAGATCCATATGGCCGTCTCTGTCCGTCAAGAGAACGTATTCCCTGTTGAACCTGAGTAAAGCTGAAGTTAGAGTAACGACGGGAGTCATTACTGGACACTGCTTTATCAGGGCCCATATCATCAAATGGGATGAGGATGTTACTGACTACTGCAGACTCTGTGAGGATGAGGAGGAGTAAGAGACGATCGGGCACATCCTGTGTCGATGTCCAGCCCTGGCTCGTAGACGGCATAGGTTAGTAGGTGTTCACTTTCCACCGTGTCTATCTTTCTACTCAACTGTGAAACCTGCTGTGATCTACAACATCATCGAAAATCTGAAGTGGCTGGGACAGCGTAACCTGAACGCGTAAACTAATTCAACTATTCTGCCTACCATTAAAAATAAATCTTTTTCCTCCCCTCTTAAACTTTCTTGTAATTTATTCGTTCTTTATTCAAACAATTTCCTCTTTTTATTTCTTCCCCCTATCCTCTCTTTTTTCCATCTCCTCTTTTCTTGCAGTTCTTTTTTCTACTGGATGATCAGAATGGACCGGAAGGTCTCCGAGTGACGCTTGGCGTGGCTTGAGTTATACACATAGTTAAAGTGTACGATATTTCAACAACGAGTTATATCAATCAATAAGTTGTTTTTTCTTTTATCAATTTTGAAGTCAGATACGACAAACTCAATTACTCGTTACTCAACTCAATAAACACAACATTTGAATATTTTCAAACAAATTTAAAGCAAGATGACTGAGCCAACTATTGAGAACGTCACGTTAAGAGAAAGCTCGTCAACTAAACCCTCTCCCATGCACGACAAATTCAAATTTCGTTGTGATCATGTGATAAATTTTTGTGCTGCTTTTGGTGCAACGGACGTCACAGATCAAATAGATTCTGTATTGAAGATAAAACTTGATGATTTGGAATGTAGATATAAGCAACTACAAACCGATTATGAAAATTTGAGGTTATCCCCCGAATCCGCTAACACAAAAGACTTTGGAGAGAATGCCAAACTAAACTTCAATGTTGCCTCTGAAGCTTATTATGAGACTCGATCCTAAATTGCTGATGTTTTAAAAATTTCTGAAAATAGTAAAGCTCCCCATAATTCTCTCAATACTCAAGTTTGTAATAACTCTAATATATCCATAAAAGTCCCACCATGCGACACTGAGTTATTCACGGGCAGCTACGAAGAATGACTATCTTTTCGTGACATGTTCACGGCTGTTTACGCAACCCACTCACAGCTCACTCCAGCGCAATAGCTCTATTATTTGTGAAATAAAACCAAGGGTAGCGCAGGAGCTATAGTGAAAAGATACCCCCTGGCATGGAATGCACTGAAGACTCGATTTGAAAATAAGCGAGTGCTTGTAGATAACCAACTAAAGGTTTTGTTCAATATGGTTGTAGAAATGACAGAAAATAGCTCGTCATTGCAAAAAAAAAAAAACATTCCACTGTCAATGATTGCATATGCACTTTAAATTCCCTTGATGGAAATATAGACAGTTTGGACCCCATTTTAATATATTTAATATCAACTAAACTTTCCGAGGAAATTATTGCTCATTGGGAACAGTCCTTAAAATCTCATCGGGAGCTTCCCAAATGGTCCCAATTAGACGAGTTCTTTTTAAATCGCATTGAAGTTGTTGAAAGAATCTCAAGCATAATGTCTACAAAAGAACGTCATAATTTCCCTTCATTCTCTCCTGCTCAACCTTCTTATAAAACTCAAACGTACACTTCCCAAGAAAAGCTCAATCCATCATGCCCATTATGTGGTAATGATCATAGTATACGAACATGTTCAGATTTCTGTCAATTCACCACGCAGGAACGCATTGATTTTGCTTTAAAACACAAAATGTGTACCAACCAATGTAAAAGCAAAAGTAGTTGCCTTCGTTGTAAAAAACGTCACCATACACTTTTACATTTGGACCAAACCAATGAAGATACATCTCTTGGTGGCAACAATAAATACTCTAACGGCACAAACGCATTAAATGATAAGGCAATAAAGTAACATGTTTCAACTCCCAATACTTCCAAACCGCCACATTTCCAATTCCGTGTTAACGAAAAACACAATAATGAAACGATTTTGCTAAGAACTGCGTTAGCAGAAATTGAGCACAATCGAGAGCTCTTTACAGTCAGAGCGCAGCTTGACCCAGGTTCTCAGAGAACTTTTCTTTCAGAGAAAGTGAGAAGCATGCTCAGAATTCCCTACAGAAAAGCTTCATTCGAAATTGGTGGCATTGGTGGTTTAACTCAGAGAGCTAACAAAGAATGCGACCTTTTACTCTACTCAAAACGATATAATACACGATGCCCTGTTAGTGCGATAGTTCTCCCCAAAGTAACCAAGAAATTGGCGTCAGTGTTGTTCGAAACACCCAACTCAAAAATTGACTTAGCCGATCCCAATTTCAATACGTCGTCAAACATTGATTTGATATTAGGCAATGATTCAGAAAGATTCATAAACTTAGACGGTATGAAGAAGAATATTTGTGGTACAACTTCGGCATACAACACAATTTAAACCTCTACTTCGACTACATTGGGTTCTCAGTAGAGGTGGGCGCGTGTCGTGCCGTGAGTAGTGCGTGTTCGTGCCTTCTCGAAAATCGTCGTGTTTGTGCGTGTCGTGCCGAAATGCATTTTTGGCCGTGCGTGATCGTGTTTTTTTGCACGACACGACTAAACACGATCTGCACTATGTGACACGATCGTGCTAAATTTTGGTTCTCCCTTTAGAAGTCGTGCAATATACCTTACTAAATACGAACATCGAACAAGAAACCGACCAAAATATTCCTAAAATTATTTGCTTCGTTTTTGCAGTCTGGTACTAATTGCCGTTTTGTTATGGAGAGGCCAGAGTATGAGTGAAAAAAGATGATGTTTGTTTGCCATTTGTTTTGTTCCTGAGAGAAGCAAATACAAAAACTACTATGATGGTTAACGCAATATACTCTCTTTGCAAATCATATGTATATCTGACTGTATTATTTGTTATGGATGATGTTATTGAAAAATATCCTCTTCCCGAATTGAGAAAACTGATTGACTGCCCAAAAAACTCGGAGCTGTACAACAAATTGTCGAAAATGTTAAAACAAGATATAAGAACACTTTGGAATTCAACATATATACTTGAGAGCATATACCAAGTCCAGAGTCAGCTTAACAGCCTGTTTCTGTATGTCGAAAGAAGAATATGTGCGAATGAAACACGCCCAAACTTTAGTTTTCGAAATAATTTTACCTTTGCTTTTGCTTCAAAACAAAAAAAAAAATGAAAAACACAAGAGTTTGGACGTGTTTCATTCGCACACATTCTTCTTTCGACATACAGAAACTGGCTGTAAGAGTATTTTGCTACAAAAGCATGAGTTGGGTCGTATATCTGATTTACAGTTTTCATTGCTTGAACTTCTATTGGGTTTTCATAAAATATTCTCGGAAAAGTACCCTACTATGCACATTTTTGCCCTTTGGTCTAAAAAACTTTTGAAAGTCTGCTCAAATGAAAGCTAAAACAAAACAATCATTGCTTAAACGTTTTGTACCAACAATGACACATCTTATAGGGCGTTTTTATTTCCGCCGTTTAACAGCTCATTTAGACTAGCCATAAATCCTCATCTGGATTTAATAAATTCAGTACAAATCTCATTGCATTTAGATATAACTTTTCGAGGATTTAAATTTCAATCAGCTGATTTTTGTTCATAGCACAATTACCAAGGTAGATGCATCAGCCTATCCAATCGAATTTGAAACGTCAGAAGAAGTTGTTGTAAATTGAAATCGTCTGAAAAAAAACTTATGGCAAATTACAAATTGATTGTTTAATATTGAATATGTTAGCTTATTATGATACTAATGCTAACTAATGAGCAAATAAAGAATTATTTTATCGTTTAGACATCGTAAATATTAGTCTTGGTTGATTAAAATCAACTTTGTACATCAAAAAAAAATGTAATTTTTCCGCCTTGTTTACAAATTTTTACATTTTAAATTATTTTTAGTGTAGCAATTCACCGATGCATCTACCTTGTTTCTTGTGCCAGCTTGAAACTTTTTGTATTTTCTAGCAACATGTTGCAAAAAACAGAGGTGTATACGAGGATTTATGCCGGATTTAAAATAAATCCACCCAATACGAGGATTTATTTTTGTGTGGGATATCTGGTAGATTTTGACCGGATTTAGCAAATGAAACCTGATAATGCACTAAATCCGGCTAATGAAGTCATACCTAAATGACCTATAAGAAGATGATTTTTTATTTGCTAATGTGAAAACAATGTTACTTGTTATACAAAGTGAGAACATATGATGAGCAGGAAATTACAATGCCACATTTACACTAATTATCAGAGTTTTTGGATCAAAATGGCAAAAAGACGAAAAACGAAAAAAGTTGATACAGAAATACATATTATCGAGTGCCGTATCTAGCCCGACTGATGTTTTTAACTTTTGGAAACAGCCTAATCTAAAATATTTAGAACAATTAGTCAGGAAATTTTTGGCTATACCCTCAGCAACGAGCGAGAGATTTTTTCCACATCTGGAAATATTCTCAACGAAAGGCGTACTAGACTTTTGAGTTCTAACTTGGACAAAATAATGGTTTTTAAATAAGAATAGAAAAATTAGAAGTGCATATGAATATTTTTTAAAAACAAATGTACATCTATATCGATTTCTCCTTTTTATACCCTACACCACCTTGTGGTAAGGGGTATTATGTCTTTGTGCATTAGTTTGTAATACCCCGGTTACACTATTGAAGGTTAACCCACTGGGTTTAATAGATCCAGTGGGTTAATCTTTGCTGATTACACTTAGCTTTTCGAGGATTTAAAGTGTCAGCTGATGTTTGTTTACGTATACATACAAAATAACTAATAAAGTCGTGTTTTACACTTTTACAATTTGTCGTATGAGATATCGTCCCCTCTTTGGTATATTTGTATATTTTACACACAGGGATACATTTTTGTATCATGGTATCAAGCGTACTTTTTGTTAAAAAAGTGTCTAATGTAAAAAATAAATAATTTTATGATTTTCAAATAACCTTAAATTTATTAACTTCATAAAATCTCATGCGACCAATCGTAAACGTGTAACACACGACTAACTCTGTTGCGAAAACAGTTGCAACTTTTGGTACTTTTTGAGTAGAGTTGGATTTTTTTGCACAAATACCGAATACAACTCTGTATTTTTGGTGGATTTGTGCCGGATTTAAAATAAACCCAGTCATGAGAGGATTTAATTTTTGTATGGCAAATCTGGTCAGATTTGACCGGATTAAGCAATAAATCCTCATGAAGTGGGTTAACCCGGCAAAAAGCTGTAGTGTAACCGTGCTATAACATGCAAAAGGAAACGAGATAGACCCATAGTTCCTTTTAGGGATATACATAGAATCACTTTCTAAGTCGATTTACGCATGTCCGTCTGTCCATGTATTTTTGTAAACAAAGTACAGGTCGCATTTATTGTCCGATTCGCATGAAAATTGGGGAAGATAGTTTTTTGGCAAAAGGGCGAACGCTATTTATTTTGGTAAAAATCGGTTCAGATTTGGATATAGCCCCCATATATATCTTCGCCCGATTTAAGTCATTTCAATGAAATTTGGAATATGCGACGGAATTTAGTCTAGAAATAAGTGTGCCAAATTATATAGAAATCGGTTCAGATTTGGATATAGACCCCATATATATATTCGGCCGATTTAAGTCATTTGATGCACGAAACGCGCTATATGTGTACGATTTCAATAAAATTTGGAATGTTTACCGGGATTTCGCTAGAAATAAGTGTGCTAAATTATATAGATATCGGTTCAGATTTGGATATATATTCTCGTCCGATTTTAGGTATTTGATGCACCAAACGCGCTATATATGTCCGATTCCAATAAAATTTGGAATGTTTGCCGGGATTTGGCCTAGTGTGTTCAGTGTGCCAAATTATATCGAAATCGTTTCAGATTTGAATATAGCTCTCATATATTATTTAGGCAGATTTGAGGTATTTGATGCACGAAACACGCTATAATTGTCCGATTTTGATGAAATTTGGACTATGTGACGGAATTTGGTCTACAAATAAATGTGAAAAATTATGTCGAAATCTGTTCTGATTTGGATTTAGCTCCCATACATATTTTACATATTCACAGTGGTGTAGGGTATTATATAGTCGGCCCCGCTCGGCTTTGATCCTTTCCTTACTGGTTTTGTAATTTCGTGCGTGAGTGTGCGTGTTCGTGCCTTCTCGAAAAACGCCGTGTTTGTGCGTGAATGTGCATGAAAATTTTGGTCCGTGTTCGTGCATGTTCGTGCCTAATTTTTTAGGCACGCGCCCATCTCTAGTTCTCAGCGGTCCTATGACAATGCAAACTGTTCAATCGTTCTCTACTAATGTTGTCCCATCCGAAAATGAAACACTTAGTGTCATTCTCCGCAAATTCTGGGAAACGGAAGAAGTCCCAACAATGTCTCGCTCTACTCCTTCTGATATTTATTGCGAAGAATTCTACACAAATACAACAACTCGTGATTCAGATGGTTGATACGTTGTACGACTTCCGTTTAAAAATGATTTTCCCGAACATATTTCTTTATGCTCATCTCGATTCCTCTCTCTTGGTCAATATACTCGATTAGAAAAATTATTAGCTAAAGATCCAATGCAGTTTTAAACGAATATCTGTCTCTAAATCATATGGATGAAACGTCTTCTCAAGAAATATGTGATCAAGGTAAATATTATTCGTTTTACCTCCCACATCACGCCGTTGTGCGCCCTGATCACAAATCCACGAAATTAAGAGTAGTGTTCAATGCTTCTCGAAAGACAAAATCTGGTTACTCACTAAATGACGTACTCTATACAGGTCCCACACTCCAAACACATCTCATCTCAACAATTCTCAATTGGAGGAAATACAAATACGTTTACTGTGGAGACATACAAAAAATGTGTCGACAAATTAAGATACATCCCGTCGATAGAAAATATCAAAGAATTTTATTCTAAAAAGACTCAAAACGCCCTATTAAAGATTATGAATTGAATACTGTCACTTTTGAACTCTATTACAACTCGCAAACGATTCTGAAAACTCGTTCCCAAATGTTGCTAAAATATTACGCAATGAGACCTATGTTGACAACATTCTCACTGGTGGATTTTCTATAAATGAAACCATCAACTCTCAACCGCAGTTAATATCTGTTCTCAAATCCGCTGGATTTCCACTCAAAAAGTTTATTGCTAATAACACTGAGTTGCTTTCTCATTTGCCTCCAGATGACGTGTATGATTTAGATCTCTTGAAATTTGCCGAAAAAAGTTCCACAAAAACTCTTGGTATTAAATGTAGGGCATTCCATTTAATACCAAGAGTTTTTGTGGATAAATTTTCCTACTCTCTACTTCCCATTCAAAACCACTTAATAGTGACTAAGCGTAAAGTGCTTCAACGGCAGCAAAGTTATTTGGCCCAGCGGGTTGGATAACTCCCATAGTTATAAAGGCAAAAATGTTGATGCAACAACTATGGTTGCAAGGATCACAATGGGATGAACAAATAAATCTCGATTGTTTACAAGAATGGAAAAATTTTCTTTCCGACATAACTCATATTGAAACCATTAAAATTCCCAGATGTATACAGTACTTTCCCACTAGCAACATACAAATACACGGATTTTGTGATGCATCAAAATCGGCATATTGTGCATGTGTATACATTCGCTCTTAAACCTCTACCTCGACTACATTCTCTAATCTCCTTACTGCTAAGAGTAAAGTGGCTCCCTTAAAGGTTGTCTCTCTACCAATGGTGCAGTTTTTCTCGCCAAGATAATCAACTATGTTATTAGCACATTCGAATTCAATTATTCCACCATAACGTTGTGGTCTGACTCTTCAATTGTTCTTGGATGGCTCTCAAAATCTCCCATGTCATGGGAAACGTATGTTGCAAACCGTACGTCGCAAACTATGGAGCTGGCACCTAAAGCAACGTGGAAATACGTTTCCACTTGCGAAAACACTGCCGATATTGGCACCCGAGGTTCCAATACTCAAGATTTATCATGTAACTCATTATGGTGGTCTGGACCTTCCTGGCTAACTAAACCAGAATCCCTTTGGCCCAAGAAAAATCCACTAGTGATTCCCGTTGAAACAAGGAAAATTGAAACTCTTCACACAGTGATTCAAGAAGACGATATTTTTTTGCGTTTTTCTGGATACACTCGAGCTGTACGAGTCCTATCATACGACTTCCGATTTTTCAATAATTCGCTCAAAAGAAGCAGAAACACTCCGAGATTTAGAACAACAGATTTAATGCTTTCTGAAGTTCAATTTATTAAATCACGATTGATTTCTCTTGCCCAAGAAAAATATTATCAACACGAATATGAATCTTTATTGAATTCGAAACCGATCTCGAGCAAAAGTAACCTATGTACTCCAAACACATTTTTAGGCACCGACAATATTATGAGAGTAAACGGAAGACTCGCTGATTCGAATCTTCCATATAAAGAACGTCACCCAATCATTCTTACTGGTAACTCTCGACTCTGTCATCTGTATCTTGTTCATTTGCACAGCTTTTTGGGGCACGCAGAGTGTAATCTCATGTGCAGATGGGTGACCAAACCTAATTTTATATTTGCCGCCTGAAGCCCAGAGTAAAAAGTATAGTTCACAAATGTAAAACTTTTATTTTGTACAAACAAAAATCCAGTTCTCAAATCATGGCATCATTACCTATTGAAAGGTGTTCGTTATCACCTCCCTTCTCCATTACCGGGGTCGATTTTGCCGGCCCAATTGAATTAAAAATTTCCACATTGCACAACAGCCCAATAATTAAAGGATACGTCAGTGTATTTGTCTGTTTTTCTACAAAGGCAATACATCTCGAACCATGCTCAGATTTATCCTCAGCAGCATTTGAAGCGGAATTTACTCGTCTGATAACGAACGTAATTTCTTGGGAGCAAGCAGAACACTACTTAATGAATTTTCCACGTTTTTAAAGACTGCATCCACTCATATGTCTCAAAAAATACGCAGCTCATGGGTTTGAATGGAAATTTATTCCCCCACAGGCACCCCATATGGGAGGCTGCCGTCAAGAATATTAAACTCCATTTTAAGAAGATATGCAGCGCCCATAAGTTAACTTTTGAAGAGTTCTCAACATTACTCGCTCGAATTGAAGGCATTTTCAATTCTCGTCCCATTTCCGCAATCTCCGAAGATCCTGCAGACATATCTGCTTTTACACCCGGACATTTCTTAAGAGGCTCACCACTAGTGGCATTCCCTGAATTACCATCCCAGAAAATATCTCTTATTAATCGATGGTCAAAATTGAAAGCTCTTCACCAAAATTTTATAGTTTGATGGAAAGAAGATTATCTCAAATCCCTTTAAAAACGATATAAATGGAAGACCAAATCCCATGACCTCAAGGTAGATGATTTGGTGATTGTAATTGACGACATGCTACCTCCACATGAATGGAATCTTGGTAGAATTGTAAAGACTCATGTCGTTTCTGATGGAAGCGTACGTGTAGCCGATGTAAAAGTAATAATAACTCGGCCAATCGTTAAATTGTGCTATCTACCAATCTCTGATTCCAACAACTAGACAAATTCCCAATAAGTAACATCTGTATCACAACCATACATCTTAACTATTACTATCTACTTATATTAATCAATCTAATAAATTTACAGATCTCAATCCCAGCGTCAACAAATTAACGTTCATAAGTGCAAACTATGCAACCGTTTTCACGCCCTCAAATCCTGTCCGAAGTTCATAGATATTATTCCAAGGCAACGGAATCTCTTGGTTTTAAAAGAATCATTCTGTGTCAACTGCTTGGCAAGAAGCCACCGGTTTCGAGACTGTCGTTCTCACAACATGGGCCGAAGATGTGGCAGACCTCACCATACGATGCTACACACGGTCTATCCAGAGATCAGAGGCTCACGATCATCACCTCCAAGTGAAACCAATCGCCAGCAAACTGGTAACCGAAATGTCAGCCAAAATAATAACAACACCAATCCAAATACAGCAACTCTGAGGCTTTACGGGCTATTGCTACGGTTTTATGCTCCACTCCAAAATAACCATCGTTGGACCCGGCGGCATGTCTAAACTAGTTTATACTTAGAGATTTGTAGTTGGTATTTATTCAACTACTTAGATAAGTAACTGAAATGTATAGAATCGAAACATGAATTATTGCAATTATGAAATTTCTTGCTGGGTGTATGCCTAATTTAAAGCCCTTCTTGTTTGAACATCCACACCGTAAACACACAAACTCTCTCATCAATAAACCATCATAAGTATTTTGAAACCAACTCTATTTTATTCCCTAATCTAATTTCTCTAGTGTAATCAAATAAATAATTTCTCATTTCTGAGAAATTATTTAACAAAAATTACAAAAAGCTATATCAACTCACTAGTGCCAACAAAAAACTGTTCCTATTCCTAATTCACTCTTTAATTACAGTCCACATTCTCTTACACTAGAAAGCTATCCTAAGAACTGGTTCCACCTACTCAGCAGCGCATACCTGACATCCCCGCACTATCCCGTCTGTACAAAGAGTCACTTACAATTATTTATTTATATATTTCTCACCAATTACAATTTCTTTATCTGCATCCACAGCAACAGCTTCATGAATCAGCCCCATTAGATCCATTATAATATTAGTTTTAATTTTTTTATCCATTTTGTGTACTTTTTTATGTAAGAGTCAAAAATGCGAAAGATCCTCGTTGTGGTCTTTCTAGTCTCCACGGTTTTACCCAATATTTCCTCATTTTCATTTCACTTAATTTATTTCACATGTAATTTGAGGCGATGGGGCCCATAAATAAAAAATTACAATATGTATATGTATGTACGCATTAAGCTAAACCTTAAACAGGAACTACTCCATTTTTTATAAGTAAACATTTTAGGGGTAGTGGGCAAATATGTGGCTTCTTTGCATATATCTATTAGACCTGTACATAAAAAAGAAGTATGAATGAAATCTTGGTAGAATTGTAAAGACTCATGTCGGTTCTGATGGAAGCGTACGTGTAGCCGATGTAAAAGTAATAATAACTCGGCCAATCGTTAAATTGTGCTATCTACCAATCTCTGATTCCAACAACTAGACAAATTCCCAATAAGTAACATCTGTATCACAACCATACATCTTAACTATTACTATCTACTTATATTAATCAATCTAATAAATTTACAGATCTCAATCCCAGCGTCAACAAATTAACGTTCATAAGTGCAAACTATGCAACCGTTTTCACGCCCTCAAATCCTGTCCGAAGTTCATAGATATTATTCCAAGGCAACGGAATCTCTTGGTTTTAAAAGAATCATTCTGTGTCAACTGCTTGGCAAGAAGCCACCGGTTTCGAGACTGTCGTTCTCACAACATGGGCCGAAGATGTGGCAGACCTCACCATACGATGCTACACACGGTCTATCCAGAGATCAGAGGCTCACGATCATCACCTCCAAGAGAAACCAATCGCCAGCAAACTGGTAACCGAAATGTCAGCCAAAATAATAACAACACCAATCCAAATACAGCAACTCTGAGGCTTTACGGGCTATTGCTACGGTTTTATGCTCCACTCCAAAATAACCATCGTTGGACCCGGCGGCATGTCTAAACTAGTTTATACTTAGAGATTTGTAGTTGGTATTTATTCAACTACTTAGATAAGTAACTGAAATGTATAGAATCGAAACATGAATTATTGTAATTATGAAATTTCTTGCTGGGTGTATGCCTAATTTAAAGCCCTTCTTGTTTGAACATCCACACCGTAAACACACAAACTCTCTCATCAATAAACCATCATAAGTATTTTGAAACCAACTCTATTTTATTCCCTAATCTAATTTCTCTAGCGTAATCAAATAAATAATTTCTCATTTCTGAGAAATTATTTAACAAAAATTACAAAAAGCTATATCAACTCACTAGTGCCAACAAAAAACTGTTCCTATTCCTAATTCACTCTTTAATTACAGTCCACATTCTCTTACACTAGAAAGCTATCCTAAGAACTGGTTCCACCTACTCAGCAGCGCATACCTGACATCCCCGCACTATCCCGTCTGTACAAAGAGTCACTTACAATTATTTATTTATATATTTCTCACCAATTACAATTTCTTTATCTGCATCCACAGCAACAGCTTCATGAATCAGCCCCATTAGATCCATTATAATATTAGTTTTAATTTTTTTATCCATTTTGTGTACTTTTTTATGTAAGAGTCAAAAATGCGAAAGATCCTCGTTGTGGTCTTTCTAGTCTCCACGGTTTTACCCAATATTTCCTCATTTTCATTTCACTTAATTTATTTCACATGTAATTTGAGGCGATGGGGCCCATAAATAAAAAATTACAATATGTATATGTATGTACGCATTAAGCTAAACCTTAAACAGGAACTACTCCATTTTTTATAAGTAAACATTTTAGGGGTAGTGGGCAAATATGTGGCTTCTTTGCATATATCTATTAGACCTGTACATAAAAAAAGAAGTATAATAAGAGTCACTTACAATTATTTATTTTTATATTTCTCACCAATTACAATTTCTTTATCTGCATCCACAGCAACAGCTTCATGAATCAGCTCCATTAGATCCATTATAATATAAGTTTTAATTTTTTATCCATTTTGTGTACTTTTTTATGTATATTTATTTTATTTGTTGAAGCGTCCTTCGAAATGCAAAACACAATCACGAATGATAGAATAAAGAGGATAAACAAAAAGCATATGCAAGTGTAAACAAAAACTTCATGTGTGTAGACACTAATGAAAATTTCCAAGAAATGTTAAGGAAAATGTTTCAATGAAACTCTCTAGTGTGACCAAGGGCATATATATATATATATATATATATATATATATATTCACGAACAACTGTATATTCTGGCCAAAAATCATGATCAATAAGCCGATTATAAATGTTAACAGATTTATCCTCAGCAGCATTTGAAGCGGAATTTACTCGTCTGATAACGAACGTAATTTCTTGGGAGCAAGCAGAACACTACTTAATGAATTTTCCACGTTTTTAAAGACTGCATCCACTCATATGTCTCAAAAAATACGCAGCTCATGGGTTTGAATGGAAATTTATTCCCCCACAGGCACCCCATATGGGAGGCTGCCGTCAAGAATATTAAACTCCATTTTAAGAAGATATGCAGCGCCCATAAGTTAACTTTTGAAGAGTTCTCAACATTACTCGCTCGAATTGAAGGCATTTTCAATTCTCGTCCCATTTCCGCAATCTCCGAAGATCCTGCAGACATATCTGCTTTTACACCCGGACATTTCTTAAGAGGCTCACCACTAGTGGCATTCCCTGAATTACCATCCCAGAAAATATCTCTTATTAATCGATGGTCAAAATTGAAAGCTCTTCACCAAAATTTTATAGTTTGATGGAAAGAAGATTATCTCAAATCCCTTTAAAAACGATATAAATGGAAGACCAAATCCCATGACCTCAAGGTAGATGATTTGGTGATTGTAATTGACGACATGCTACCTCCACATGAATGGAATCTTGGTAGAATTGTAAAGACTCATGTCGGTTCTGATGGAAGCGTACGTGTAGCCGATGTAAAAGTAATAATAACTCGGCCAATCGTTAAATTGTGCTATCTACCAATCTCTGATTCCAACAACTAGACAAATTCCCAATAAGTAACATCTGTATCACAACCATACATCTTAACTATTACTATCTACTTATATTAATCAATCTAATAAATTTACAGATCTCAATCCCAGCGTCAACAAATTAACGTTCATAAGTGCAAACTATGCAACCGTTTTCACGCCCTCAAATCCTGTCCGAAGTTCATAGATATTATTCCAAGGCAACGGAATCTCTTGGTTTTAAAAGAATCATTCTGTGTCAACTGCTTGGCAAGAAGCCACCGGTTTCGAGACTGTCGTTCTCACAACATGGGCCGAAGATGTGGCAGACCTCACCATACGATGCTACACACGGTCTATCCAGAGATCAGAGGCTCACGATCATCACCTCCAAGAGAAACCAATCGCCAGCAAACTGGTAACCGAAATGTCAGCCAAAATAATAACAACACCAATCCAAATACAGCAACTCTGAGGCTTTACGGGCTATTGCTACGGTTTTATGCTCCACTCCAAAATAACCATCGTTGGACCCGGCGGCATGTCTAAACTAGTTTATACTTAGAGATTTGTAGTTGGTATTTATTCAACTACTTAGATAAGTAACTGAAATGTATAGAATCGAAACATGAATTATTGTAATTATGAAATTTCTTGCTGGGTGTATGCCTAATTTGAACCCTTCTTGTTTGAACATCCACACCGTAAACACACAAACTCTCTCATCAATAAACCATCATAAGTATTTTGAAACCAACTCTATTTTATTCCCTAATCTAATTTCTCTAGCGTAATCAAATAAATAATTTCTCATTTCTGAGAAATTATTTAACAAAAATTACAAAAAGCTATATCAAGTCACTAGTGCCAACAAAAAACTGTTCCTATTCCTAATTCACTCTTTAATTACAGTCCACATTCTCTTACACTAGAAAGCTATCCTAAGAACTGGTTCCACCTACTCAGCAGCGCATACCTGACTTCCCCGCACTATCCCGTCTGTACAAAGAGTCACTTACAATTATTTATTTATATATTTCTCACCAATTACAATTTCTTTATCTGCATCCACAGCAACAGCTTCATGAATCAGCCCCATTAGATCCATTATAATATTAGTTTTAATTTTTTTATCCATTTTGTGTACTTTTTTATGTAAGAGTCAAAAATGCGAAAGATCCTCGTTGTGGTCTTTCTAGTCTCCACGGTTTTACCCAATATTTCCTCATTTTCATTTCACTTAATTTATTTCACATGTAATTTGAGGCGATGGGGCCCATTAATAAAAAATTACAATATGTATATGTATGTACGCATTAAGCTAAACCTTAAACAGGAACTACTCCATTTTTTATAAGTAAACATTTTAGGGGTAGTGGGCAAATATGTGGCTTCTTTGCATATATCTATTAGACCTGTACATAAAAAAGAAGTATAATAAGAGTCACTTACAATTATTTATTTTTATATTTCTCACCAATTACAATTTCTTTATCTGCATCCACAGCAACAGCTTCATGAATCAGCTCCATTAGATCCATTATAATATTAGTTTTAATTTTTTTATCCATTTTGTGTACTTTTTTATGTATATTTATTTTATTTGTTGAAGCGTCCTTCGAAATGCAAAACACAATCACGAATGATAGAATAAAGAGGATAAACAAAAAGCATATGCAAGTGTAAACAAAAACTTCATGTGTGTAGACACTAATGAAAATTTCCAAGAAATGTTAAGGAAAATGTTTCAATGAAACTCGCTAGTGTGACCAAGGGCATATATATATATATATATATATATATATATATTCACGAACAACTGTATATTCTGGCCAAAAATCATGATCAATAAGCCGATTATAAATGTTAACAGAGACAGTAATATTAAATGGTGTAATATAACTTTGTTAAATGGAGTTGAATTTGTAAATAAAATATCAGTATTTTTTTGAAATTTTGCCTGTTAGGGCGAAGATCATTTTTTTAATGATTTTATTAATTTTCTCGTTTAGAGTTAAGCTTAATGATCTGAAATTATTTGCAAGTGAAAAAGGAAAGCCATGGACTCGAACCCACATAGTCACCAAATTACGTTACCTGGTTTCATTGGTGGTAAAGCAAATCTTCGGACGTATCGACTATGTAATGGCTTCTCTGTCCTAGAACTTATCGTTTTTCAAATGCAAATGTGTTTTTTTTATACATTAACGGATATTTGGCCGTTGAAATGTAGTTTCTTCACAACAACCGCTTTTTGCGATGCCTTTGAAGTTATGAGTTTTGGCTTTGAACGCTAACACGCCGTGACAACATTTTTTTTGATATGTTTTCAAGGACGTGGGTTCAAATCCCAGCCGGGCTCAGCCTATTTTTTATTTTTTGAAATTTTGTCTGTTAGGGCGAAGATCATTTTTTTAATGATTTTATTAATTTTCTCGTTTAGAGTTAAGCTTAATGATCTGAAATTATTTGCAAGTGAAAAAGGAAAGCCATGGACTCGAACCCACATAGTCACCAAATTACGTTACCTGGTTTCATTGGTGGTAAAGCAAATCTTCGGACGTATCGACTATGTAATGGCTTCTCTGTCCTAGAACTTATCGTTTTTCAAATGCAAATGTGTTTTTTTTTTTTTTTTTTTTTTTTATACATTAACGGATATTTGGCCGTTGAAATGTAGTTTCTTCACAACAACCGCTTTTTGCGATGCCTTTGAAGTTATGAGTTTTGGCTTTGAACGCTAACACGCCGTGACAACATTTTTTTTGATATGTTTTCAAGGACGTGGGTTCAAATTCCAGCCGGGCTCAGCCTATTTTTTATTTTTTGAAATTTTGCCTGTTAGGGCGAAGATCATTTTTTTTAATGATTTTATTAATTTTCTCGTTTAGAGTTAAGCTTAATGATCTGAAATTATTTGCAAATAATTTCAGATCATTGAGCTTAACTCTAAACGAGAAAATTAATAAAATCAATAAAATATCAGTAGTTTGACCAAGTTTAGATTTAATGAAAAGTTGTAGTGGCACTTGCCCTGCAAGATTGTTTCTCAATTTTTCATTTGCATTTAAAAACGAACATAAAAATTACTTTTTGTAACGTATTTTCAAATGCCACCTGATATGAAGTTGTAATAAGACATGAATCTATCCATCAGTGCATTCGTTTCTCGTTACTATTCGTGTGCTACATATTTAACTCAAATACTGGAATTAACTCGCTAGCAGTTGAAATTAGCGAGGGTTCAAGCTGATAAAAATTGCAAAGCATCGTCCATTTTGTCATCTAACCCTTTAGAGGAAGTATATACTCCATCTAAAGTTTCTAAAAATAAGTTTTGTTAACCTTCAGAAAGTCATTAAATTGATCTAATTTGCGGTTACGTTGTTTTGTCTGACTGTAAGAATATTTAAATTTGCAATTAATATTAAATAGTATTTAACAAGGCATTCAATTTGTCTAGTGGCCATGTAATATTGCGCATTTCAGACATAGCTTTGTGATTATCTTAATAATTACCCTGAGGAATTAAATCCATACACGAAGAAGAAGGTAAATTTAACTTTATTTCTTAAAAGTTATAGGAAACCTTATTTAGATTCTCTCCTCGATCATTTATTTATTTCCACTAGACTCACATTTGATTACAACCATGGTACAAATACACAGGTAGCCGCATCGGCAATTGTTGGCAACATAAGATGTCAAAAATTGACATAAATTCAATTCAATTGACACATTATGTTACCATCAGCTGGCACGATAATGCTACCTGTATTATTGTACCATGATTACAACAACTGTTTTGTGAAGGAAGAGATATTATGGAACAAAAGCTTTTGTTCTCACAAACCACATTTTTTCGGCCTCACACATGCCAAATCTGCAAAGCAGCGTCAGTGTGATTTTTAACTATTACCTCAACAGTGTCAATTACATCAAAGCGGTCAAATGTGCTGTGTCAATCGATAACCAGAAATATGGAAGAAATGTGAAATTTGATGTATTACTACAAACTGCTTTACTTTAAAAGATATGAAGTAAGACCCATTTCGGCCAGGTTCGTAATATATTCAAGAAAGTTATCTAAATTGCTACTTGCGAATCCAGTGGAAGTTTTGTCGTTGCATGGTATGATCAAATGTGTATAGAGATCAGTTATCAAACATTTTTGTCTCAACATAAACCATAAGAATTTAATTTATTAAAAAAAACCCGAATCAAACGATACATATAGTGTACAAAGCTTCGATTTTTAATATCCACGTGTCCAAGATAGAAAACACGAACTTGTTCGTATATCATATCGGTAAAGATAATTAGAATTTAATTTTAAAGTGCTTGTGATTCTTTAAATATTTATATTCAATTTATCTTTTACATTTATAAAATCGAAAATTTAATTGATTGGTTTGTTAAGTGATACAGTTATAATCCATCAAAGATCATAATCTACAACGCTTACCACATGTTCTTTTTTTTTCCTTATATGGTTTAATGATCATTACTAAAATTATTTTATTCCTCTTTATTACATGGTGTAAGTGATGCAGAAGATAGTCTTTGATGAGACAGCAAAACGCTTATTGTGATTAAATGAGAACCATTCAGGAACAACTCTCATTATCAACATCAATACTCAGCCAAAAGATCTCAAACACATTCTCATATATTTTTAATCATATAATGTTAAAATAACATACCTCTCTTGCCAGCATAACATCATAGTTAACATTGCCCTGTAATGGTCAGCAATAACACTCTGAATTCGCCGAAAGTACTTTCTGCGTGGGAGCCATAAAAAGACCAAGTAAGTTTTTATTATCATTTTTGTTTTGATTCCATACTATTAACAACTGTTGGTACCGTGGAGGTATAGTCAAAGAAATAAAGCAAAAGAACAAGCAGTTTTAGTTCTTTGCATTCTATCCTTACTGCATTATTTACCTTTTTAGTTTCTTTTGTTATATTTTTTTGTGATTTGAATTTGGGAACGATACCATATAAAGACGTTTTATTGATTGATGAAAATCATAATCAGTTGAACTCAACTATCTTTGGAGTCATAATATTTTAATTTACTGGGTATGAAGTTGATAAACATTAACAGTAAATGATTCGGACATAGTCAGCTTCTTGATTTGTACTGTAAAACAATAAGTTTATGATTCTCAATTGGTTATTTAGTGATTTTGCATGCATCATTGATAACTATTGTTGTTTCCTTTGTTAAAACAAATAAGTAGATTAAGCTGATCACAATGTGAGTTACATTACTTGTCTTCGCGAATGAAATTCATAGATCTAATTTTTTTAGTTTTATTTCAAACTCTCGTTTTAATTAGGCTATTAATCCTACGTTTTGATTATGCAAATAAAAATTATCATGAATTCCGAGTAAATTAATATTCAACTTTTTGATTTCCCCGTGTAAGGTTGCTTGCTCCATGAGATTCTGGGGGTCACTGAAATGTCTTCTATCTTCGTTTGGATTAGTTATTAATGTGACCATGGTTGGGAGGGCGCAAGAGCACATCAACAGCTGTAGCTTTAGATCATTTGTAGTGTCATCTTTTTCTCTCATTACTTTCTCCCCTTCTACCCCACTTCTTTTTTCCGTGTGTGAAATATTTAAAACTGATCTATCTAGTATCACCAAATTTCATCTTCGAGTTTAAAATGATTGTGTATCTTTTCATTCAATCAGTACCAAATACACTCGAAGAAAAATGTTAGTGCACGCAATCATTTTTCTTTTTATTTATTATGTCCAGTGGACCTACAAACCTGGCAGTAGATGAACCCAACCCCACCGGCGAGCTAATAAGGCCGTGTATCGGCGTGCCACTTCCACACAAAGTTTGTCATCAACATCAGCCACAGGAATTTCAACGTTGTATGCTACATAATAAATATAAATGGCGCCCAACGTGGGGACCGGACATGGATATATTATCAAAAATCCAACATTTAGAGTGCAAATTTTGTATCTAAAACCTATATTCGGCCTCAAACTATTTTCAGCACACTTCTCATATCTGTTTACTATTTTTCCTATCTTAGCTTTACGTTTCAAAGAAAACTTTTCAAATTAGTTGGATTTTGTTTTAGATCTCATTTATACTCTAATAACCAATAACATGGAATATTTTCGTTTGTCTATTCTCTGGAATTTGTTATTTGTATTAGTTTGCATTTTTTTCGGAATACAGACTCTGGATATCACCATAAACTAGATCTGGCCAAGATGCAAAACTAGTCAATAAGAATTCACTCTTGTAAACTTCTGTGGATTTATAGAAGCGATGACCTATACCCATGGTACAAGAAGAAAGGTAGTTTCATGCTAACAGCTGTTTAAAATTTTTTTCGAATTTTTAATTTGAAGTACATTCATTGCCAAACTGAATTTGACATTGAATGGTATACATACATACATATGTCATTTTCATTTGAATTTACAAAAAATACTGAAACCAAAAAGGTTTTGTTTAAAATTTCCTTTTTTCTGATGGACAAACAGAAGAAAAATAGATACTCTCCCATCCCGCTGTTGGTAGTGCTATGGACCTTAAGCAAGTTCCGTGAGTATATATATACTATAAAAACTCAATGATCAATTGATTGAATTGTCCGAAGGGCCTCAAATAATAAACAGCAATTACAATGTCACATTGGAAGACCAGGCAAACACGACGTTTCCCTGATAATATTATTAAGGAGTCCATAACCCAAGGGCAAGGTGTCCACCAATTTTGAACTCTTGAAATCAAATCAACACCAGTGGACTATCATCGTGAAGATCCGATGATTTTACCGGTACTGCATCGACAACATCTTATTGTTTTGTTGGCTTGAGTGTTACCGCCGTGAGCATCCTTGACACGATCTACTGAACAGGCTTCCCCCACTCAAGCACGTCGGGAGAGATCTTCATGATCTGGAGAGAGGTAGGTCATAATATATAAGCGAGATCAACGAGCCTATTAAGTCAGGCTTAAATAGCATTCAAACTGATGCAGTTGAGAAGGCATTACAAAGGTAACACACTTGGAAGAAACCTGACGAAGCAGCCGCCGAATTGATGCCACGATACCCAACATATTCCCTGCTTGTAGATTGGGACCGTATGACACGATGCATTTGCCCACTAACCTCACTCACCTGTCTCCTGATTTTGATTCGATGCTCTTGATGAGAATCGAACGATTGAAAAATTGAAAATAATTGTATGTCCAATTTGTTACATATACTTATACGTTTTATTAATAAAAAACACACTATATATAAGACATTTTCAATAGATGCATTATGATAGAAATAGTCTCTTTTGTCAAAATGCCACACATCCTCCATATATAAAGCTTTGGTTAGGGTTAGGAATGGTGGGGATGAGTTTTTAGTTCTTGAAATAGGGCACCCACGGACAATGTTGTGGTGGATGCAACCGCTGTTCTTAATCTTGGGATAAACTTTGCTAAATTTGTTGTATCAGAAGTGGATTATGTGGGGCCCAAACTATTGGACGTTTTGGATTATGCCAACTCCTTTCGGGGAATCAAAATACATAGCAAAACATACAAATTTCTTCCTAAACAAAATTCAAAGCGCGCTGTTGCTGCTGCGGATATTGTGGCATCTTTTTTATTCCAAATCGAATGATAGTTTCATCTGTGGGCCTCGCAAATTCCAATAAAAAGGAGTTCCCAATACAAAGATTTAAACAAGGGAGCATTTGTTGTAGTGTCATGTGGTTGATTCATGCTCCACAGCACTGATGGGCAGAAATGCTCTGCCTCACACACAAAAGTGTAAAAAATACATGAGTCTCTCACAATTTGCCCATCAGTGCTCCACAGCATGCATAGGTGTTGATGGTGGCAAAAGTAGTTGCTTTAGATCGCCATAGCAGCCGGAAAATTAGTTGGAATATTTGATATGTATATAATTGATTATAAACACATATATATAAACAAACAATATTTTATTTTCGTTATTGAATGTCATTCGTATTATTGTTGTTTTGTATTTGACAAGCTCCCGTACAGACATACAGGGTTTCATTTACCTAAATTTGACAGATGAGACTACCTTTTATTATTCTACCATGCCTATACCATGGATGATCGATCAATTTTGGTAGCAAGCACTTTTCTATTGGGGAAAAATCAAAAGGTTGTATGTTGAAAATTTTGGCTACCCGATTTTCCTAAAAAAAATAAACAAATACATATTTAGCATAAGCTTATCAAAATCCATTAATAAACCTGATCAAATTGGGCAATAAATTTATTTCTGTATAATATTTTTGATGTACAATTTCGAAAATATTGTTGAATTTTGAGTGTGAAGTACGTAATCATATCGTAATATCACTGGAATCTTTGGCATTATATGATTCGAATCCAAACTTTTTATCACTCTATTTTGGGTCGTACTTTGATACGGGGATAACAGCTTCACCGGATTTTCCGTTGTTATATTAACTTCAAATCTTAAGAAATGTCTTTAGAATCTAACATGGATGAATTGAACAATGAGGGCTCCGACGAAACTGCGCCCGCATGTGGGGTATGTGGACAGAGTTTCTCTGATGCTTCTCAGGGTCGTCGTACCAATTGTGGACATTGCTTCCACAAGTCCTGTTTGGAAAAGTGTATAAAGATGAGACCCTACTGTCCAACGTGTAATACGCGCCAATATTCAGAATGCGCCTAAAGTGTCAGGTAATACTGCGGAATCAGAAAGTGGACCTAGTGGTGCATGCGCATGCGTTACGGAAATGATAACGAGTAAAGTAGCAGCTCAGCAAACGCAATTGTTTTCTGCCTTTAGCAGCCAAATGGCAAAGCTTGTGCAGACAAACATTGAAGCTAGTTTGTCTCGTTTAAGCGTTCAAGAACCACATCGGACGCCTACGACACGCCCATACTCAATACACTCCTCCTCCTCCTCAAATTCCTCCTATTGATCAGCTCGCACTCAGGGATTTGTTAGGTATTCCGGTTGATAACTCTGGGAATCCGAATAGGTCAAATAGTAACAGGGCATATCCATCGACAGAGACAACTCTGTCAAACGTTTCATCCTCCTCGGATCTAACATCTAGACCCGATAAGGTACTGCATATAATAACCAATTGGAAGCTGAAATTTTCGGGTAGTTCCAGTGGGTTATCAATCGAAAACTTCATTTACCGAGTTGAGGCTCTTACGGTACAAACGTTGCAGGGTAACTACGACCTCTTATGCCAGCCTCCTGTTCGATGGTAAAGCGGCAGGTTGGTTCTGGCGATACCATCGTTCAGTGAGAAATCTGTCTTGGCAGGATTTATGTAGTGGCTTAAGGAAGCAATACGGAGATTCACGAACAGACGTGGATATTCGTGAATTAATTCGCGACAGAAAGCAGAGAAATGGCGAGAATTTCGATACTTTTTACGAATCTGTCGTAGAGCTGACAGATCGTCTTAAAGAGCCACTCTCTGATGACACCCTTGTTGAGATCTTAAGAAGAAATTTGCTGCCCGAGATTCAGCATGAAATCTTGAATCTCAAGATTTCATCCCTCCAGGATCTGAGGGATATATGCCGCAGACGGGAATTCTTTTTGCAGGATATGCGTCGGAAGCATGCGTCCTTTGTTTCCAAACCCCCTGTATTTTCCAAACGAGTTTCCGAGGTTAACGAAGTTTTAGATCATGATGAGGTTAGTCAATCCATGCATGGAAGTGAGGAGATCTCTGCGTTCGGCTTGGTCTGCTGGAACTGCAGAAAGGAGGGACACCGCTATCATGATTGTTTGTCCAGTAGAACCATATTCTGTTATGGATGCGGCACCCCCGATGTGTATAAACCAAACTGCAGGAAATGGAGTTCAGAAAATGAGAGGGTGGGTGCACAGATGAGTGCACAGAATCAAGGGAAAGTTCAGGAACTGGACCTCGAATAAATATTCTAAAAGGACATGACATTAAAAAGCCTGAATCCGAAGTAGATTTAGGAACATCCACATTAGATACAGATATAATTAATACCAATAAGTTCATCATAAAACCACTACATATACGTTTACGAGAATATTACGAGGCAAGAAAGAGAATCTTTGGGGAAGAGGATGTCAGAACTTCGAGATCGGCAAAGAGAGATCGCAAGCCCGGAAAAACCGTCTTTGTTTGGACAGCCGTAAGCTCAACTCCGTCACAGTGGGTGATGCTTACCCGCTGCCACATATCGACGGTATCCCCAGTAGATTGCCCAAACCTAGTTTTATTACCGCCTTAGACCTCAAAGATGCCTTTTGGCAGATTCTTCTCGACCAACAATCGAAAGAAAAGACAGCATTCACCGTTCCTGGGAGGCCGCTGTATCACTATACAGTGATGCCATTCGGGCTCTGTAATGCCCCACAAACGATGTCCAGATTAATGGACAGAGTGATACCCCCGGCTCTCAGGACGGAGGTGTTTGTTTACTTGGACGATTTGTTGGTAGTTTCGGAATCATTCGAGAGGCATCTTGAGGTTCTAAGGTTGGTTGCCCAGAGGATCAGAGAGTCAGGATTGACTATTAATATTGAAAAATCTAATTTCTGTGTCGAAGAGGTAAAATATCTGGGACACCTGGTAGGAGGTGGCGTCATACGAACGGACCCTGAAAAGGTATCCGCTATTTCTGAGTTCCCTGTACCTCGATCTATAAAGCAGGTCCGTCGATTTTTGGGTATGACGGGTTGGTGCCGGAAGTTTATCCGGGACTACGCTACTATTGCCACACCCTTGACTGACTTAACTAAAACTAAGCGCAAATGTGTATGGTCCGAAGAGGCCCAAACAGCCTTTGAGACTTTAAAGACCCACTTGAGCACCGCTCCAGTTCTACACAGTCCAAATTTCTCACAGCCGTTCTTTATACACTGTGATGCAAGTAGAACTGGTATAGGAGGTGTTTTGGTGCAGAAAGATGCAGAGGGTGGAGAGTTTCCTATCGTCTTTATGTCGAAGAAGCTCAATCAAGCCCAACGCAATTACTCTGTCATCGAACAAGAATGCTTGGCAGCAATGCTGAGCATAAAAAAATTTGGAGCTTATGTTGAGGGGCATGAGTTCACAGTCATCACTGACCATGCGGCATTGAAGTGGCTCATGTGCCAAACTGACTTAAGCACTCGGTTAGCTCGGTAGGCATTAAAGCTTCAGGGGTATAAGTTTAAAATTTAACATAGGCGTGGCGAACTTAACGTAGTACCGGATACTCTCTCTAGGGCCAATTCTGATGACCTGTCTGAGCTGGAGATATGTAGTTTGTTTTCCTTGGAAAAACAGTCAGGAATGTTTGTGGACTTAGATTCAGCTTGTTTCAAATCTGAAGAATATTCTCAGCTTTTACAGAAGATAGAGGAGAATTCATCACAAATACCCGATTTAAAAGTTGTTGATCGTTTTATTTACAGACGAACTGAACTTGCCTCTGGCGACCAAACCTTTGATGCTTTATGTTAGAAACTTTGGATTCCGAGGGATCTTGTCCCTGAGGTTTTGCGTAGGACTCATGATGACCCTTTGGCATCTCACGGTGGTATAAACAAAACAATGTGCAGAATAAGGAAGTTTTACTTTTGGCTAAACCTAGTAGTTGACGTAAGAAATTACGTCAACAACTGTGAGATATGCAAGTCCTCGAAGCACCCCAACACTTCTCTTAGACCGCCAATGGGGAAGACAACCGAAACTCAACGATTTTTTCCAGAAAATTTACGTTGACTTTCTGGGACCATATCCCAGATGCCGTTCTGGCAACATTGGGATCTTTGTCGTTCTTGACCACTTCACGAAGTTCCCTTTCCTCAAGGCCGTCAAGAAATTCTCGTCGGATATTGTGGTGCAGTACCTAGAGCAGGATTTGTTTCATACTTTTGGCGTGCCAGAGCTGTTGGTATCGGATAATGGGTCAATAGATCAATACTTTCCGCCATTAAATCATATATTCATACGGATCAGCAGAACTGGGATGAGCTGCTGAGTAGCATTGCTTGTTCCCTAAGATCTTCTAATCATGCAGCCATCGTCTTGGCCTTCGTCACCATTGACTGGCCAAATGTTAGATAGTAGGGGGAGGCTACTATCTAACATTTGGCCAGTCAATGGTGACGAAGGCCAAGACGTACCCTTTATTACGCCAGCTGGAGGTACTTGAAGATAGGACAATCAAATTTGATAAAAGCGATTCTCTTGCGATAATGGGCGATCGTGCCAAGAAGCTTATGCAAAATCAACATGAGCGCAACGAGCGGACTTATAAACTCCGATCACGGGAAGTGTCCTACAGGGAAGGCCAGGATGTCTTTCGACGCAACTTCAAGCATAGTAATTTTGCTCAAGGTTTTAACTCGAAGTTGGCGCCTAATTTTATAAAGGCCGGAGTGCGGCGTAAAATCGGAAATTGTAATTATGAGCTGGAAGACCTGATCGGTAATTTGATAGGAGTCTACCACGCTAAGGACATACGCCAATAAGTCCTCCTTAAGGGCAAGCGGAATCAGCTTTGGTGGACAAATCTATCCCCCAAAGTATGATCTTGCCAGGGGGTGTGTAGTGGCGCTTGCTCTGCAAGATTGTTTCTCAATTTTTCATTTGCATTTAAAAACGAACTTGAAAATTACTTTTTGTAACGTATTTTCAAATGCCATCTGGATATGAAGTTGTAATAAGGCATGAATCTATCCATCAGTGCATTCGTTTCTCGTTACTATTTGTGTGCTACATTTTTAACTCAAATACTGGAATTAACTCGCTAGCAGTTGAAATTAGCGAGGGTTCAAGCTGATAAAAATTGCATAGCGTCGTCCATTTTGTCATCTAACCCTTTAGAGGAAGAATATAGTCTATCTAAAGTTTCTAAAAAAAAGTTTTGTTAACTTTAAGAAAGTCATTAAAGTGATCTAATTTGCGGTTACATTCTTTTGTCTGACTGTAAGAATATTTAAATTTGCAATTAGTATTAAATAGTATTTAACAGGGCATTCAATTTGTCTAGTGGCCATGTAATATTGCGCATTTCGGACATAGCTTTGTGATTCTCTTAATAATTACCCTGAGGAATTAAATCCATACACGAAGAAGAAGGTAAATTTAACTTTATTTCTTAAAAGTTATAGGAAACCTTATTTAGATTCTCTCCTCGATCATTTATTTATTTCCACTAGACTCACATTTGATTACAACAACTGTTTTGTGAAGGAAAAGATATTACTGAACAAAAGCTTTTGTTCTCACAAACCACATTTTTTCGGCCTCACACATGCCAAATCTGCAAAGCAGCTTCAGTGTGATTTTTAACTATTACCTCAACAGTGTCAATTACATCAAAACGGGCAAATGTGCTGTGTCAATCAATAACCAGAAATATGGAAGAAATGTGAAATTTGATGTATTACTACAAACTGCTTTACTTTAAAAGATATGAAGTAAAACCCATTTCGGCCCGATTCGTAATATATTCAAGAAAGTTATCTAAATTCCTACTTGCGAATCCAGTGGAAGTTTTGTCGTTGCATGGTATGATCAAATGTGTATAGAGATCAGTTATCAAACTTTTTTGTCTCAACATAAACCATAAGAATTTAATTTATTAAAAAAAAACCAAATCAAACGATACATATAGTGTACAAAGCTTGGATTTTTAATATCCTCGTGTCCAAGATAGAAAACACGAAATTGTTCGTATATCATATCGGTAAAGATAATTAGAATTTAATTTTAAAGTGCTTGAGATTCTTTAAATATTTATATTCAATTTATCTTTTACATTTATAAAATCGAAAATTTAATTGATTGGTTTGTTAAGTGATACAGTTATAATCCATCAAAGATCATCATCTAAATCGCTTACCACCTGTTCTTTTTTTCTCCTTATATGGTTTAATGATCATTACTAAAATTATTCTATTCCTCTTTATTACATGGTGTAAGTGATGCAGAAGATAGTCTTTTATGAGACAGCAAAACGCTTATTGTGATTAAATGAGAACCATTCAGGAACAACTCTCATTATCAACATCAATACTTAGCCAAAAGATCTCAAACACATTCTCATATATTTTAAATCATATAATGTTAAAATAACCTACCTCTCTTGCCAGCATGACATCATAGTTTAACATTGCCCTGTAATGGTCAGCAATCACACTCTGAATTCGCCGAAAGTACTTTCTGCGTGGGAGCCATAAAATGACCAAGTAAGTTTTTATTATCATTTTTTTTTTTATTCCATACTATGAACAACGGTTGGTACCGTGGAGGTATAGTCAAAGAAATAAAGCAAAAGAACAAGCAGTTTTAGTTCTTTGCATTCTATCCTTACTGCAATATTTACCTTTTTATTTTCTTTTGTTATATTTTTTTGTGATTTGAATTTGGGAACGATACCATAAAAAGACGTTTTGTTGATTGATGAAAATCATAATCAGTTCAACTCAACTATCTTTGGAGTCATAATATTTTAATTTACTGGGTATGAAGTTGATAAACATTAACAGTAAATTATTCGGACATAGGCAGCTTCTTGATTTGTACTGTAAAACGATAAGTTTATTATTCTCAATTGGTTATTTAGTGATTTTGTATGCATCATTGATAACTATTGTTGTTTCCTTTGTTAAAACAAATAAGTAGATTAAGCTGATCACAATGCGAGTTACATTACTTGTCTTCGCGAATGAAATTCATAGATCTAATTTTTTTAGTTTTATTTCAAACTCTAGTTTTAATTAGGCTATTAATCCTACGTTTTTGTTAAATCTTTTGATTATGAAAATAAAAATTATCATGAATTCCGAGTAAATTAATATTCAACTTTTTGATTTCCCCGTGTAAGGTTGCTTGCTCCATGAGATTCTGGGGGTCACTGAAATGTCTTCTATCTTCGTTTGGATTAGTTATTAATGTGACCATGGTTGGGAGGGCGCAAGAGCACATTAACAGCTGTAGCTTTAGATCATTTGTAGTGTCATATTTTTCACTCATTACTTTCTACCCCACTTCTTTTTTTCCATGTGTGAAATATTTAAAACTGATCTATCTAGTATCACCAAATTTCATCTTCGAGTTTAAAATGATTGTGTATCTTTTCATTCAATCAGTACCAAATACACTCGAAGAAAAATGTTAGTGCACGCAATCATTTTTCTTTTTATTTATTATGTCCAGTGGACCTACAAACCTGGCAGTAGATGAACCCAACCCCACCGGCGAGCTAATAAGGCCGTGTATCTGCGTGCCACTTCCACACAAAGTTTGTCATCAACATCAGCCACAGGAATTTTAACGTTGTATGCTACAAAGTTCAATAGATTCAACTGTTGCTTCAGCTGCAAGTCTCGTTATAAAAACACTTTTTTTCAGTGGAATGGCTCTAAGTGCAATAATACCAGGGTGTTCATCATTCAAAAGGGCAGCAGGAGGATTTTTGACTGTTGCTGCGTAAGTTAATGGTAGGTTTTCAGACACCATGTTTGATAAATCATTTGTAGACTGACAGTTTAAATGCATGGCATTATTTGAAATATATGAGTTCTTTTAAATTCGTGATGACATGTTAGATTTTGAAGTAGAGGAGCGATTTGAAGACGACGCACTGTGGTTTAGCTTGTATGGGAGAGAGCGACAAAAATTTTACCGTAAACCAGTAGTGACTAGAAGATAATTTTCCCCAAAAATCGTCAGAATTGGTCCACTTTTAGGTGTAGACCCCCCATAACGGTACCTCCAGATTATGTCTATATTTTCAAAGTGAATTCGCTGTAATTTGACATTTTGTGTTCTTTGGTGGTATAAAACATCTTGCATAGGTCAATGGTCAATAGAGGTCCATGCTTTGGTATATTCTTCATATAGACGTACCTCCTGTTTTTTAATAATTTCAAGATTTTGACCATATTTTCCAACTGAATTTGCTGCAATCTGACATTTCGAGTTTTTAATCTGTATCAAACATTCTTGCAAAAATTCATCAATATATTAACATATTAAGTATTTGGTCTAAATTTTTTACATATACGTTTGTAAAAATCATGATATTTTATCAATTATATTCTTGACAAGGATTAACTGGTAACAAGTATCAACAATATAAGGCATAGAATATTCTTACTACTTACTAACACATGGACCAAGGGCGTACCAGATTATATTAGATGTAAACAATGTCCTATAGTTCTCAAACCGGGAATATCTGGAAACTAAGATGTTTTATGAGACGTTTAGTTCGCGAGGATGGGTTGGCATCTATTAAAATGAATACTAGCTACAGGATTTATGGATTAGTAGAGTTCCCAGATCGACTAAAAATGTACCAGGGCATATAAAAATAAACAAGACCATACAGGTGGTCCTGCATGTCAATATAACCATTTCCGTGTGGAGCTTAAATCTACGGCAGGCCGCGTTTTTACTTTCAACGGCAGATAATTCTTGCTTCAAAAATAATGGTGTCTTTTATAGCAAGCCAATTTGCACGATGTTTATAATTTTTTTTGTCATCTCGTTGTGTATCCAAATTTTGAAATTCCTTGCAGAGACAGTGTATAAAATGAAATCATATCCCGCAACATCCACCTGAAGATTTGCTATAATTTCTTCGAATGCCGTCCGTCCCATGCTGGCATTGACAAAGTTTTTTGAACGCCATATTTCAAAAACATACAAATTTGAAAACACACATTCATACTGTAATCCCAAAAACATAATTTTTTATAAAATAAGATCGAAAAAAATGCAAAACAACAACACCAATACCAGCCAAGTCGGACTATAGGAAAGGTTTGGAATTAAATGACTAACATTAAAAAAATAAATAATTCGAATATACAAATTTCGAATGATTTGTGATATAAATGCTAGTCTTCAAGCTTAGCCTTCGTCCACCCACTAAAAAACACCATTCAATATGCCTGATGATCGGTCTAACCACCCGTGAAACGTAGCATAGTGGTTGAATGTGTGGGACTTCGGTGGATTCCTAATTTTTCAATGTACCTATTAGGTCTAAATAGCTCAACTCGAAAGAGAATTAATTCAAATATCACTCTAAAAATGACCTTCGCCTTAATAAGGCAAAACAAAAAAATGATTTTCAGCATGAGCCAGGCTGGGATTCGAACCTGGGACCCCAACAACCAAGTGACACGGTTGCAGGCGTCTTAGCGTTCTAAGCCACCATCAACTTGTCAAAGATTCCGATGACAAATATTGATGATCAAAATCTTCTGATAAGAAGAACAAATAAAATAAAGGTGGAAAAAAGCTGCCTTAGTATTTGTAATAAAGCATTGAAAAATAGGGTTACCAGCCAAGTCGGACTATAGGAAAGGTTTGGAATTAAATGACTAACATTAAAAAAATAAATAATTCGAATATACAAATTTCGAATGATTTGTGATATAAATGCTAGTCTCCAAGCTTAGCCTTCGTCCACCCACTAAAAAACACCATTCAATATGCCTGATGATCGGTCTAACCACCCGTGAAACGTAGCATAGTGGTTGAATGTGTGGGACTTCGGTGGATTCCTAATTTTTCAATGTACCTATTAGGTCTAAATAGCTGAACTCGAAAGAGAATTAATTCAAACAACAACACCGATTGCTTGAAAACACCCAGAAACCCATTCAAAAAACTTCCAGTATACTCAGTATAATGAAAACTGAATACCGCTCGGCAACTTTCGGCAGACGAGATAATTTTTTTCTAATTCTAGACACTTTTACGAACATTTAAATAAAAATAACGTGAGGATCCGCGAGGACCCAAGGTACTAAAAGTCTATTTCTTTTCACAATATTAAATAAGAAGCACTCACAAAAATACATTCCAAAAACATCAATTTTACTACAAAATAAAGATACAACTTTATGATGTTATTAATTAAAAACAATAACAATACCATTAACTTTAACTTCCATTTCTTACTATAGTAATTTTACACATTACTTTTTTGTGATATCACTTTTAACTTGTGACAACGTTAATGGAAATTTCAATGTCTCAATTTCTTTAAATGGAAATGCTCACTTCTGCGGCTCTGCTATAGCAAGTACCGTTAGAAGTTGTAAAAAGAATGCCGGAATACTAAAATTGGATGTGTATACGATAGATTTGAATAGTTACAATCATAATTTGTAGACATCGATTTTGGTATTTTTGTCGCGGCCTGGGACCACAGTGCGACGGAGCATTGATCTCATTGTTCGCATTTTCATCACGTTTCTCTCTGTTTTAATTTCGAAATGGTGTCAGAAACGAGACCAGAAATGTCGCTACATTTAATGTGGGAATTTTCGTGACATAGCCAACAAGTTATCATTCTTTCTGCATGAGATTTTATTTTGCAATTTTATTCAAACAAGACATTTTAATTAGATTGTATGTGTTGTTGATGAAACAATTACAACAAAGTAATGTTGATTTTCGAACACTGATGTAAGTTAAAGAATTGACAGGGTAATTCAGGATTCACAACAGGGTGATTCCATCAACTTATCCAATTCAGGAACCAATGATCGATCATTAACAAAGGAAGGTTCAGTCTGTGAACAGGTGACTTGTGATGTATGCAGAAAGCGCCAAGAGAAAGAGAATGCGAGATGACGTATTGTTTATTGGCAAGGGTGTTCACATAGAGTTGTTATTGCAAAATTGGTATCACAATTTGTTGTTGCGAATGTGGTAAACGATTTGTTGTTGCAAAAACTATGCACAATGTCCCGGTCCACACTAGCGTGAATTTCATTACAAAATTTTATGAAATTAGGCGTTCTTAGATCGAATTCCCCACTACAGTAAGTTCATGATTTTACTCTACTATGGAAGTCGATTTAGAAACGCATTGTTTCATAAATTTTTTTAATGAAATTCACGCTAGTGTGGACCGGGACAAAGCAAAACACAAGATATCAAAGTTCTTTATTTTTATATTTTGCTCAAAATTAAACACAGGCACTACAATAGCTTCGTACTTTTTTAGTGATAAAAGTGTCAAAAGAGCAAACTGTCGAAAATGAGTCCAACACACACATTTTTCCAAAATGTACGGGAACGAAAAAATGGCAGAAACGTCAAAAAATCTGGAACAAATCTCAAAGTCGGCGTGTCAGAGAATCAGAAGCCGGCAAACATGTTGCACATTTTTGCTCGCTCAAATTTGTCGTGTAAAAAGTTTCTAAAGAGAAAGCTATTCAGCGCCATTTTTGTTCAAAGAGAAGTGAACATTTTGCAACTTTTTTGGTGTACGGGAACGCATTTCGGGGAAAAATGTGCAAAATGTGTTAAATGTGTAAAAACTTTCTAGTTCTGGAACGAAGCTAATGTGTGATTATTGGAATGTTGTCGATATGTGAACACTATGCTATGTTGGTTATTGCGTTAATATTACGTTAGCTAATACAGGAAGGTGAATAATTGAGTATTAACACGTTCGCGGACGTGAATGCTATAGCATTCCGATGCAAAATGACGTGAATGCTATAGCATTCACATTGTCAGCCAATTTTTGTTAATTTACTTGTATACAATCTTAAGTTTTGGTGATTAATATACATAATACTATTTATTTCAACAAGATACATTCTATAATAATTAAAAAATAATAACAAACAATAATTAATAAATAAAAACAATAAAACTAATTTCGAAAATAATTGGGTATCATTTTTTCACCTCTCTGAATTTGCTTGCGTCCGCGAACGTGTTAACGAAGAGCGATTGAAAACACGTGCTTATTGCAAAGAAGTCAAAGTGTAGATATATTATGAAATTTAAGATGTATATGAAATTTAAGTTAGTTTTTACTTTCTAATACTTGTATTTCGTTAAAAAAAAAACACAAGCAAAACAAAATCACTTAAGCCGCATAGACATCCAACGTTTCAGTAGAGTTGGGCGTCATTTGAGATTATAATAAGTTTACATTTACGAAATCGAGTTAATTTCAATTGTAAATTTCGTTGCGTTTTCTTCAAATGAAATCTCACTTGGATTGGATGTCGTTTGATTTCATTTGACGTTTAAGCAATGGAATTGACAGTTGAAATCGAATAGATTTCGTAAATGTAACCTAGCATAAGATAATAAAGAAAAATTGGATCTATTAGTAAGTTTACATTTAAAAATCCAATGGATTTCAGATGAGTTTTCATTTGACGTATACGCAAAGAATTTGACAGTTGAAATTAAAAAACGGACATAATAGTAAGTTTACATTTACGAAATCCACTCGATTTCAATCCAATGTAAATCCAATGTATTTCAGATGAGTTTTCATTGAAATCGAGTGGGTTTCGTAAATGTAAACCTAGCATAACGCTAGTTGTATCGGAAATAAGCTTCGTTCCAGAATTAAAAATTTTTACACATTTAACACATTTCGAACATTTTTCCCCAAAATGCGTTCCCGTCCTCTTTAAACCAAAATGGCGCTGAATACCTTTCTCTTTAGAAACTTTTTACACGACAAATTTGGGCGAGCAAAAATGTGCAACATGTTTGCCGGCTTCTGATTGGTTGATTCGCCGACTTTGACATTTGTTCCAGTTTTTTTGACGTTTCTGTCGTTTTCCGTTCCCGTACATTTTGGAAAAATGTGTGCGGTGAACTCATTTTCGACAGTTTGCTCTATTGACACTTTTATCATTAAAAAAGTACTGGAACGCAGCTATAGTCCCCAAAATTTTGGAAGTCGCGTCACGCTTTAATAAAAAACAACCACACGAAAAAAGTTGAAGTGATGCCAAGTTTCTTCGTTAAGTTTTCAAGTGGTTGTTGTAACGCGACACTCAACGCACGTATGTGCCGAGGCCTTTATGTCAGTGCATTATCTACATTTATTTGACATATATTAGGCCAGTTCCTGTTGACTTAAAGCCGGAGAACATGCAACTTAATGAATTAAGCAAGAAATCCTCATATGTACCGAGGCCTTTTACCTTCTTTAGGAGGATTTATTTAACGTTTCCGCTATGCCCCGGTCCCGGGATTATGGAATTGACATTTGAAACCCAGTAAGCCCACTGGGTTTCAAATGTCAATTCCATAATCCCGGGGCCGGGGCATAGCTCAAACTAAATCCTGTTAAGTGCAAATGGGATATAATAGGCCATTTAGATATGACCTCATAAGCCGGATTTAGCGCATTATCAGGATTTTTTGCAAAATCAGGCGACAATCTACCAGACTTCCATACAAAAATAAATCCTCGTATTGTGTGGATTTGTTTTAAATCCGGCATAAATCCTCGTATACAACTCTGTTCTTTGGAACATGTGGCTACAAAATAGAGTTGTGTAGTTCATGAACGAACTATTTCAATTGAACGAAAAGAGCGTATGAACTAGATCAGTCAATATAGTTCATTATAGTTCAATCTCATTCTTTCATTCAATCATTATCTAAATATTCATTCCTTATCAATATATAACATTTTTTTAGTTTAATTATACTATTCCATTGTTTTTCCTATTTGTCGTATATATGTGATATTATCAAGCGAACGATTAAGAGCCCGTGAACGATTCTGATCCGAATGATTGAACTGGATAGTGAACTATGATCTAGATTACTAAACTAGTTCCGTTAAAAGAACTGAGCTATTGAACTAGATCTTTCAAATGTACTAGATTGTACAACTCTACTAGAAAATACAAGAAGTTGCAAGCTGGCACAAGAAACAAGGTACATGCATCGGTGAATTGCTACAACACAAATAATTCCGAATACCAAAATTTTTACACAAGGCGAAAAAATTAAATTTGCTTTGATATACAAAGTTGATTTTAATCAACCAAGACTAACATTTACGATGTCTTAACGATATAATAATTCACTATTTGCTCATTAGTTAGTATTAGTAGTATAATGCGCTAACATTTTCAATATTAAACAATAGGTTTGTTATTTGACGTATGTTTTTGAGACGAATTCAAATTACAACAACTTCTTTTGACGTATGCATCTACCTTGGTAATTGTGCTGTGAACAAAATTCAGCTGACTGCCATTTTAATCCTCCAAACGTATATCGAAATGCAATGAGATTTGTACTAAATTTATTAAATCCAGTTGATGATTTATCGCTAGTCCAAGGCCATGTTTATATTCCCAACAAAAAAATTGGAAGTTGTGCAATTGGAGTTATGATTTCACAAAATCTTTCGATGTAGTCCAACAGAGTTACGAAAAATGCACTCTGTTCGATACATTTTATAAGCAGTTGTTTTAGAGATCCCTACAAAACAAAAACAGTTGGTTGATCCCTACCCATCGCTGCCGACATAATTTCTTCAAAAGAGAAACAAGAGTGAATATATTTCGAAGAATTTGTTATAAAATAAAAAAGTGACTTTAAATTCAATCCAAAAGACTACATAAAAAGTTGTGATTTGGATCGAAAACGGGGTTCATACTAGCTGTGTGCTGTGGAAGCAAAATGGAGTGCATCCTAGCTGCCTGCTCTCTTGTAAAATTCATAAGTTAATTCATAGGAAAAGATGTACTCCAACCGAAAATGTACTGTATACTTGTAGTGATTCAACTGCATCCGCGGATGCAAACTTTTTGCTGCGACAACATTGTTGTTATTGAAAATAAATTGCCAAAAGATAAATTTTGAATAATAGGGTCGTTCCAAAAATTTTTTCAGGAAAAACATAAATACATATTGAAAATCCTCTAAAATAGAACAAATTTGAGTCAAAATGTAAATATAAAGCATACAGAACTGTCGTAGGTCATTGTTATTACACGTTTACGGTAAAAATAATTTTATGGTAGCAAATTTCGTAGTTTCAAGTTTCATGAGTAGACCCTATTACATTTTGAAAACTAAATTTACCAAAATGTAAGAATACAGCTGATTGTCACTTCTATATATATATTTAGATGGGACAAGGGAGACTTCTCTCATATCAATGAGTGCGCCCCGATTCATATTAGCTCAATAATATGGGACCTACTGTTTACTACGAACGGCGTATCTTAAGACACCACTTGTAGAGAAGTTTTACATGGCTGAAATACTCAGGAAATGTCGCCAACATTACTGAGGGGTATTTTGTCACCGTTGAAAATTGTTTGATGTTGCTTGGCCGGGCCACGATCTTCAGCGTGCAAGACGGGTGTGCATTAGAGTTGTGTAGTACCGGAACGAACTAGTTCATTGGAACTATTCCGACACTGGAACGATCGGAACGATATCCGATTCGTTCGTTTATATAGTTCCTTCGTTCATCTCGTTCCTTTTGTTGATCTTGTTTTATTCGCTCATCTCGCTCTTTTTGTTCAACAGAATCATACGTCCTTGTCGTGGTTATTGTAATTTTGTTTTGTTTGTTATTGCCAATGCGTGTGTTTGTGTATGTGAAAGGGTGTGCGTTTAACTATCGACATGGAGGGAAATACAAAAGATTTTCAATTAAAAGTAAAGTGCGCGTTCTCGTAAAAAATGCAAACCTTTCAAACTTAAAATGACAAAAAATGACAATATTTAAGGGGTTTTAAGAGATCATAAATTGCTTCACATATCTTTTATGTTATTCCTTTTGTAATGAAACGAAAATTCGTACATTAAGAAAGCGCATAAATTTTGTATGTAAATTAAAAAATAATGTATAAAAGTGTTTTCATTCATTTAAAATGAAAAGAACGACGGAACTTTACACAAAATGGCATGTGAACGTACGATTGAACAAAAGGAGCGATTTAACCAAGAGACGATTGAGTTACAGCGTTAAATGAAAGAAGGAACTATATGGAACGAAGGAACGACATTAAGGAAATAGTTCCTTTTGTTAAAAGGAACGAGAAAGATCGAACCGTCCAGTGAACTAGATTGCCCAACTCTAGTGTGCATACCATTGCACCACGGTGGCACACAAAAATATAAGGTAACCCTTGAAAATTAGAGGAATTGTTATAAGTAGGAAAACGAAGCTTAGGAGATTTATTAAATCATTCAGCTTAAGTTAAGGCGTGAATAATAGTCCTTTGTCTCAGAAACTCGATTATAATACAAACATTTTTCCTCATTTTAAAATATTTTTCTTCTCCTAAAGTAGTCATGTTTGTAAGCCTTTTTCTCCATAACAACCGCAAAAAATAGTTTAATTTAAAAAAATATGAAATGTTTAGAAGCGATTTGCATCTCTAAAGTTTCAAAATGATGACATGAATTTTTTGATGTTCGTCATTGGCCTTGTCATGTGGCCTTTAGGGCAATTTCGTGAAAATTCATCTTTGGTCCCATACAAAATACTATGGCAACTTTTATTGACATATTCCGATTGTGCTCAAACTTTGGCAATCTTAAAATCTAACAAAACTAAACACTTTAGGTGGGTGCCGCATAAAAAATCAGACATCGATTTTTAAAACCACCCTTGTGGACCGAACTTAATTTAAGTTTGGGCATGATTATTTAAATATTTAGTGCCGCTTGAATAACGGCAGCATCTCTCATAGATCAAAATTTAATTTTATTTAATTTTATTATATTTATTTAATTTTAATAATTTTTCTCGTAAAAAAATGGCAGGTGTCTTCATGCATAGAAGTTCAGTGGGTTTATAAAGAAGACATGTAGGTATAATTATTGAATATCCTTAGGATTTCGGATAAAAAATCACATGGTCCATCATTCAAATCCATTACGTCTGTTTATGTAAGAATTAATATTATAAATCCAAATCCAGTATTACGCAATAATTTAATTTTTAGATCCGTTACAATTTTTTAAAATGTAATTTTCTGTGTACAGTTTTTCTTTGTTACGTACAGAGAGCTTTCACCAACTTGTTTCTGTACTTTGTAGTTTCCTAATGAATATTTTACAATTTAAATTTGTATATAAGGGAAAAATTTTTGATTTGAGGGTATAATGATATTCTCCCCAGGCCACGGGAAAAGTGGTGAGTGATTGCAACCCTGTTAGGATATCAAATCCCAATTCTTCAAAAAATGACACTAACATGCCCCAAAAACAAATTTAAGTCAAAAGTACAGCTAATTATTGTTGCTTTTGTTTTGCACTCTCAAGGATCAGTAAATATTATTGTTGCTATCCCATCCAACTACAAAGTACAGAAACAACTTGTTGAAAGCTCTCTGCACGTCACAAAGAACAACTGGACACAAAATATTACATTTTAAAAAATATTAACGAATCCAATAATTTAATTAATGCGTAATTTGTTGCTATCTTAAGACACCACTTGTAGAGAAGTTTTACATGGCTGAAATACTCAGGAAATGTCGCCAACATTACTGAGGGGTATTTTGTCACCGCTGAAAATTGTTTGATGTTGCTTGGCCGGGCCACGACCTTCAGCGTGCAAGACGGGTGTGCATACCATTGCACCACGGTGGCACACAAAAATATAAGGTAACCCTTGAAAATTAGAGGAATTGTTATAAGTAGGAAAACGAAGCTTAGGAGATTTATTAAATCATTCAGCTTAAGTTAAGGCGTGAATAATAGTCCTTTGTCTCAGAAACTCGATTATAATACAACCGTTTTTCCTCATTTTAAAATATTTTTCTTCTTCTAAAGAAGTCATGTTTGTAAGCCTTTTTCTCCATAACAACCGCAAAAAATAGCTCAATTTAAAAAAAATATGAAATGTTTAGAAGCGATTTGCATCTCTAAAGTTTCAAAATGATGACATAATTTTTTTGATGTTCGTCATTGGCCTTGTCATGTGGCCTTTAGGGCAATTTCGTGAAAATTCATCTTTGGTCCCATACAAAATACTATGGCAACTTTTATTAACACATTCCGATTGTGCTCAAACTTTGGCAATCTTAAAATCTAACAAAACTAAACACTTTAGTTGGGTGCCGCATAAAAAATCAGACATCGATTTTTTAAAACCACCCTTGTGGTCCGAACTTAATTTAAGTTTGGACATGATTATTTAAATATTTAGTGCCGCTTGAATAACGGCAGCATCTCTCATAGATCAAAAACCAATAATTTTTCTTGTAGAAGATTTTCAATTTTTGCTATTAGAGGAAACATAATATACTCTTATAAGACAACATTGGCACTTCTCAAAAATGGCAGGTGTCTTCATTCATAGAAGTTCAGTGGGTTTATAAAGAAGACAAGTATGTATAATTATTGAATATCCTTAGGATTTCGGATAAAAAATCACATGGTCCATCATTCAAATCCAATACGTCCTTTCATAGAGTCAAGAATTACTTCTAAAAAGAAAACTGTGAGACTTTTAGTAGTCCTACAGAAGACTAGTAGTTCCAGCATATGTGGGATCTAAAACATTTTTTCTAAAAACCATATACTTTTTGCCATAAAACTGTGGCAAAACCCTAGCCATACACTCACTGTAAAAAAACTTTATATCGGAAAATTTGGCATCAATGTCTCCATATGAACCTTTATGTACTATTGACTCACTACCTCCAATGTCTCTATTGACTCACTAATTCCAATGTCTCTACTGACTTAATACCTCTAATGTCTATACTGACTCACTACTTCCAATGTCAACACTTGGTTCCTCAGCAACTACTGACTGACTATTGACATACTAGTTCCAATGTCAGTACTGACTTTCGAATGACACGTTCATACAAAATGTCTATAGGAAATTACATGAGTTGTCTACAGTTTGTCAGTAGTACTGTTGACAATGTCAGTAGTAAGTAGTATAGATTCACTATTGACATTTCCTACTGGGAGCACATCTTAAGCTACTTCTGCATTTTTTGTTGTTGAAAAATATTGCATAGTCTTGTGGTAAATGGCTACATGCGAAACCCTTTTTTTGTAAAAGTATTTTGCGGTGCCAACGATAGCTCGAAAACGGATGGGCCAATCTTCGTTTATTTTTGTGGGCGTTTTAAGAACCTAATAATCTGGTCTTTAAGCGGAAAAGAATTTTAACAAATCGATTAAAAAAGTTGTGAGCTATCAAAATTTCGTTAAAAAAAAAATTTACCCTTTTTTGCCCAAAATTCGGGCAAAAAAAATAAAATTAATCAGTTGTCAAAATTACTTTATGTATGGCAACCTTCAACTGAAGATGCGAATCTCAGTTGACGAACCGGCTATTTTTCATCAACCAGTTATTTTCAGTTGCAGTGAAAGTTTTCGAAGAAACAAGAAGTAAGTGTTGATTATTTGCATTATTAATTAATTTTGTGTATCAAAAATATGGTGAAAATAACAACAAAACAACAGTTTGAAATATTAATTGATAAATTGAGTGCAAATCCAATGTGAACATGGGTTCCATCTATACAGCCGACTACACCAGGGAATTTCGTTTTTGAATAAAAATGATTTTTGTTGTCAACTTCGAAAAGATCCAATCAAGTGGACAACTTCCTTCAATACATTCGACAATGTAGATTGAGCCATGCAATTGTGTAATCATTTCCATGGGACTTTTCGAAACTTCCCTCCGCAAAAAATCTCAACACAGCGCACACTTTTAAAAGTGGGAGTATTGCTGTTGATCTGTAACTTACTTTGAAGTCATCCTTTAACGTTTCCACAATGTAAACTACGGCATCCTTTGGCAATCGAAAATACGCCTTAAACCTAAAATAATTTACTTATGGCCTGTTTCTCTAAGACGATACGAATTCAAAATCGTTCGAACTACGACCAAACTCCTGTCGTTGTAGAAAAAAATTGTTTTATTGAAAATACAAATGTAGCAAATATTTTTCAAAAAAACAGAACTTTGGTAGTTGTTCGATTGAATTTGAAATCGAATCGTCTTAGTGAAACAAGCCATTAATTTACATGAGCTTCAACTTACAGTACAGATGGCAATTCCAATGGATTCGACTTGTCCCTCAAAGTTCTTCTTATAGATGTCATGTCCTGTACATTTTCATAATCATCAAAAAATAATTCCACTGAACTTATCATTTAAAAATATTTTTTTTGTGAATTGTTCCTTTTGGATTTAATAGAGTACACAAGTTTGAAAAAACACTGATCGATAACATGTTTATCGACAACCCAGTTGGGTTGACACCAATAATACAACATTTCATCTCAGTTGTGCTGACAATTGACAACGCAACTCAAGTTTAGTGGCAATGCATAATCGACCCCTAATACTCTCGCTTGAGTTGCCACAGTGGTTTACCAGTGCTGTTTTGGGTTTTTCGTTTTGATGCCGTAACTTAATGTCGGACTTATGAGCTGATAATCTTGTTTTCAACTTGTTTTTGGTTTTATCACATTTTCGTTTAAATTGCCGCCACACGGAATTTGATAAATTATATTATTTTTCTCTGTTTTTTTTTTTTCAATTTTAGTTTTGGTATTCGTGAAAAGATTATGTAATGTATAATTGCATTTGTGAGCTATTTTGACTTTGTTTTTGTTATAAATATTAGAATATTCAAAACCATTCTGATATACCAGGTACATATATTACAGATTTTTATATTTTCTTCTCATTGGATTCCAAAGGCAAATTTTTGTAGTAATCCTTAAATAGATTTTTAATTATATTCCGTGGAAAATTGTTGTTGGATAAAATATTTTTAACCTTTATTTTATTTTGTGGATGAAACTCATCGTCATTTATAAACAGGCATCTATAAATGAGATTTTTCTGCGTATTCATGATTATTCTTTTAGGATGCTTAGAGAAGAAGTTAATTATACGCCCTGAGGGTGTAGGTTTTTGATACCAATCTGTCTTAATCTTATCATTATCTCTTATTACCATTATGTCTAGATAAGGAACTCTGCCATTTTGCTCTCTTTCAAAAGTAAATTGTATGTCTTTATGATAACTATTTAGGGCTTTTAAAGTGTCATCTATTGCACTTTCCTCAATAATCGCAAATAGGTCGTCCTCATACTTAGATGAAAAAGATGGTTTCGAGGTTAAGTTATTCATACATGCATCTAATAAGTTCTCCATCACAATATCTGAAGCTGGGGAACCCATTGGTAGACCTCGCTTTTGTTCATATATTTTATTCTCAAACTTGAAATATCTGTTTTCCTTAATACAAATACTTAAGATGCGCATAGAAGAGCTTTTCGCCATACTTGTGTGTTCCTTTAGCTCATCCCATCTAATTTCTATGATGTTTAGTGCCAAGTCAACAGGAACACTTGGAAAAAGTGAAATTACGTCAAATGATATGAGTTTTTCGTACTTATTTATTGTGAAGTTCTTCATCTTATCTCTAAATTGCACAGCGTTTTTGATATTGTATTTTGAATTTTCAGTTAACTTATTTATTATATTAACGATGTATTTCGACATCTCACTAGATGGTGATTGGATACATGATCATATGGGTCTTAAAGGATATCCATCTTTATGTATTTTTGGGAGACCATATATTCTTGGTGCATTCGCCACGTCTGTTTTCAATCTTTTTTTCTCAAATATTGTAATGTGTCCATTTTTGTAAAGCTCTTCAACTAAATCATTATATTTCTTTTGTAATGATGATGTTCGGTCCTTAGTCCCGGTCCACACTAGCGTGAATTTCATTAAAAAGTTTCATGAAATTAGGCGTTCTTAAATCGAATCCCCCACTACAGCAATTTTATGATTTTATTCTACTATGGAAGTCGATCTAGAGACGCATAATTTCATGCAATGTTTTCAATGAAATCGCTCTAGTGTGGACCGGGACTTATTTAACATTTTGTAGATCATCCTATCTCCCACTGTGTCCATCATTCTGTTTTTGTATTCAGTCTTGTCCATTGCGACAGTAACATTGCCCTTATCTGCATCTTTTTATGTATATAATAAGCTTACCAAACCATATGAAGATCGGTCGATTCAAAAATGCCATTTCGAGAAACACGCGTTTAAAGTTTCCGCGTTACATACCATGGTAGAATAATAAAAGGTAGTCGCATCTATCAAATTTAGGTAAATGCAACTCTGTATATCTGTACAGGACGGTGTCAAATACAGAACAACAACAATACATGACATTTAATAACAAAAACAAAAGAAATTTGTTAATTTGTGTTTGTGAAAAAATAAAATAAAAATTCGAATATTCCAACTAATAGCGGAAGATTCATGCTGTGGAGCAGGGATCAACCACAATAACATCAGTTTCAACAGACGCAACAACACGGACTGCGGAAAATTCCCTTGGTCTTACCATTTTCCTACAAAGCAGGATTGATCACATATAAATTGAATTTTTCATTTGGAACGAGAAAGATGCCATACAATAACCATATCGGCAGTAGGAGCTAAAAGCATTGATGTTTGTATGCAGAGCAATATCTTTGATTTTGGTATGACTATCGGTTTCCCAGTAGTAAGGAGTAATAACCTAAAACGATCCAAGTCTCACCGACCCAAAGTCCCTCATCTGCACGGAAAGTAATGGTAGGTCTGCCGCTAATAATTCTTTGACCACGTGCTCCGTAGTTGTAACTACTGCAGCAACCATTCCAACAAGGGCACAGCAGGCGATCTATTGCAACAACAAAACGCTTTCCTTCAACTGCAAGCTCATTCCTTAACACTATTACGATCTGTCATAACTCTTTGTATTGATTATTGTTGTTATATGGAGCAAAAACCAAACGGAAGGGTTTTGGCGAAAAGGATATTTTTGCCATCATAACATTTGGTCTGTTCCAGAAATTTACTAATTTTTAGTATTTTTTTCGATAACATAAAGGAAAAAATTTTATCGTAGTAAAAAACAGTAGCTTCTTGCAGGTTCTGGAACAGAGCAATTGTTAAAAAATTAAAGATCCGATTTTTGCTGTTTTTTATTTATTTTCGTTAATAAAATCATCGCAATACACAAAATATATATGCTATTTCACTTTTTTAATCTATATAGGATTCAGTTCCTTTGCCTGAGACTCTTCATTCATTCGAAGCTTGAATCTCTCACCGAAGTCCTTGTTACAATAACGGAACAGATGCAAAATTTACGGACCTCGGTCCTCTTTCTCTATTCTCCGAATTGAATTGATTGAAACGTATCAAGGATTTGATGTTCATAACAGATTTCAGTAACAAAGTCCTTGTGGTTCTGTTCGCCAAATGACACTTCTAAATACTCAAAGATGTTTAACGTTTGCCCGAATCATTGCAAGATTCATATTTATTATGTCAATCAGCAATGAAGGATTTCTTCCATACTTTTTTTAAAGCTTTATTAATATCCACACCGCGACCAACCGCGGGAACAGAACACAACATCAATGTCAGCCATTTTGATATATTTTATTAGATGATTGGAAAAAGGAATTAATAACAAGTCTCCGTTTAATTTTTTGAAAGAAATTAAAATGAAATTTCAGTGACATGTATGTATATGTGAATACATGTATACACATATACATAAGTATTCTATCAGAATCGATTTGGCAATGAACGTACTTCATATTCAAAATGATAAAAAAATTTAAATCAGCTGTTAGCATGAAACTACCTTTCTTCTTATACCATGACTACATACAAATCACAATAAATTGTTCCCTTCCAATGCTCATATCTCAGGCAATTTTGCTCCGATCGACTTGAAATTTTTTCCGACATACTCTACAATATCTTTACTTCAAAATTAGCCAATAAATTTGTTTTCGATTTTTTGAAACTGACAAGTATGGGAACTCTACCATTTGCCTGATCATTTCTATATCAATTGTATACCTGCATGTCATTATGTACACTCATACCTCTTTATACGGCCCCTCTTTTTACAGCATTTCACTATAACGGCCTGTTTAAATTATGGAACACATTCGCTTTACGGCGCTTTGTGCCTCGTTATACGGCCAGAAGAAATCGTTAATTTACCGTTTTGCTACTACATAATTGTAAACAAACAAAAGCATACATACACTCATACGCACGTGCTAGTAAATATTCTTTCATTGGTGTCCAAAAAAATGAGAGAGAACTGATGGGAGAGTGATGTTTCTTTGTTAAACAACGGCTGACATAGCTCTCATTTGAATTCGTTATTCTCTGTTGTTACGACAACTTGCAGGCGTTGACATCAATGTATTCTTTGCTTGTCTTTTCGTTACATCAGTCAAGTGTTTGTAATGATTGTGGGCAGACGTTCTATTCTTACACGAGCTAAATTCCTTTTTTCAGTTTTTGGATATATAATACATAATAAATTATAGTTATGTATTTAATGGTAGTTGATATGGGAAATATGAATATAATGTGTGCTTGTTTATGGAAATCAAATTAGGCAAAAATGTCCACGAAACGTACTTCAAATTTGGAAATTGAGAAGTCTAAAAAAGGGCACGAAAAGCATTGAAACTAAGCTCAATGTTTTGCGTCGTTTAGAAAATGGTGAAAAGATTACTTACATCTGTGCGGCTTTGGGATTACCTAAATCGACAGTTCAAACTACACGGGACAATAAACAAAAAATCGAGTCATATTCTCAGTCAATTAAAATCTCTAATTGTTCTAAACGGACCCGCGAAAGAAGTAGCATTATGGAGCAGATGGAAAGATTACTAGATTTGTGGATGGAGGATAACCACCAAAGAAATGTTCCTTTGAGTCAGATCATTATTCAGCAAATGGCTAAAAGTATCTTTGAATCTTCAAGGAGGGAAAACACCGATGAATCGTCACAAAATTTAACATTTGTAGCTAGCAAGGGTTGGTTCGAAAATTTTAAAAAACGTCACAATTTGCATAACATTAAACTAAGGGGAGAATTAGCTAGCGCCGATGCCATCGCAGCAAAAAATTATCCAGAAGTTTTGAAAGAGATTATACGTAAAGGAGGATATTGTCCCGAACAGGTTTTTAATGTTGACAAGACAGGGTTGTACTGGAAACGAATGCCGGAAAGAACATTTATTTCAAGAGATGAAAAATCTGCACCTGGTTACAAGGTGTCCAAGGAAAGACTCACATTGTTGCTCGGTGGTAATGCTTCAGGAGACTTCAAACTTAAACCATTGTTGGTTTATATGTCCGAAAACCCGAGAGCTTTTAAAGGATTGGACAAAAAACAGTTACCTGTTATATGGAAGTCTAACAAGAAGGCCTGGATGACTAAATATTTTTTGAGGACTGGTTCAAAAATTATTTTTGTCCAGAAGTGAAAGCCTATTTGCAGAAAAAAAATTAAGTCACAAGGCATTGCTGCTTATGGATAATGCTCCAGGACATCCTGCTAACTTATCCGAAATATGCGAGCACGTACAAGTTGAGTATCTTCCGAAAAATACTACATCTCTTATTCAACCTATGGATCAAGGAGTCATTGCAAATTTTAAAGCATATTACTTACGAAGAACTTTACAGCACTTTATAAACAAAAGTGATGATAAATTGTCAATGAAAGAGGTGTGGAAAAATTATACAATGAAGGATGCCATTACAAATATTAGTGAGTCTTGGAACGAGGTACAATCAACAGCACTAAACAGGGCTTGGAAATCAGTTTGGCCTGAGTGTGTTGTAACATCTGAAATCGATATTGCTTCCGTCTCTGAAATTTACCAGAACATATTAGGTATAGCCGTGAATAACGGGTTTGAAAATTTGAATGAAAATGATATTGTCAATTTGCTGAATTCAGAGAGTGAACCGCTTACAGACGAAGAACTATTGCAATTGGAATCAGGTCATAATATTGAAAACACAGAAAGGGTGACTCCTACACCAAAGGAGTTAACATCAAAACAGTTGGCTGAAGCGCTTAATCATTTTGAACAGGGGACTCGAATTCTTCTTCAATTTGATCCCGACGAACAACGAAGTGCTGAAGTTACACGAAACAGAAAAAAAAATTTTCTGCTACACTCAATTGCAAGAAGAACATCAGAGAAATGTTAAACAACAGACACTGGAAAAAATTTTTAAAGCTGTTCCATGAAAAACGTTTGTTTAAATTAAACTAATTACCTATTTAAGATATTTTCATACACACTATATAAATTGTTTTGTTTTCTGTTTTTTTATTACATACTTATTCATGATTATTCATGATTATTCATGATTATTCTTTTAGGATGCTTAGAGAAGAAGTTAATTATACGCCCTGAGGGTGTAGGTTTTTGATACCAATCTGGCTTAATCTTATCATTATCTCTTATTACCATTATGTCTAGATAAGGAACTCTGCCATTTTGCTCTCTTTCAAAAGTAAATTGTATGTCTTTATGATAACTATTTAGGGCTTTTAAAGTGTTTTCTATTGCACTTTCCTCAATAATCGCAAATAGGTCGTCCTCATACTTAGATGAAAAAGATGGTTTCGAGGTTTAGTTATTCATACATGCATCTAATAAGTTCTCCATCACAATATCTGAAGCTGGGGAACCCATTGGTAGACATCGCTTTTGTTCATATATTTTATTCTCAAACTTGAAATATCTGTTTTCCTTAATACAAATACTTAAGATGCGCATAGAAGAGCTTTTCGCCATACTTGTGTGTTCCTTTAGTTCATCCCATTTAATTTCTATGATGTTTAGTGCCAAGTCAACAGGAACACTTGGAAAAAGTGAAATTACGTCAAATGATATGAGTTTTTCGTACTTATTTATTGTCAAGTTCTTCATCTTATCTCTAAATTGCACAGCGTTTTTGATATTGTATTTTGAGTTTTCAGTTAACTTATTTATTATATTAACGATGTATTTCGACATCTCACTAGATGGTGATTGGATACATGATCATATGGGTCTTAAAGGATATCCATCTTTATGTATTTTTGGGAGACCATATATTCTTGGTGCATTCGCCACGTCTGTTTTCAATCTTTTTTTCTCAAATATTGTAATGTGTCCATTTTTGTAAAGCTCTTCAACTAAATCATTATATTTCTTTTGTAATGATGATGTTCGGTCCTTAGTCCCGGTCCACACTAGCGTGAATTTCATTAAAAAGTTTCATGAAATTAGGCGTTCTTAAATCGAATCCCCCACTACAGCAATTTTATGATTTTATTCTACTATGGAAGTCGATCTAGAGACGCATAATTTCATGCAATGTTTTCAATGAAATCGCTCTAGTGTGGACCGGGACTTATTTAACATTTTGTAGATCATCCTATCTCCCACTGTGTCCATCATTTTGTTTTTGTATTCAGTCTTGTCCATTGCGACAGTAACATTGCCCTTATCTGCATCTTTTTATGTATATAATAAGCTTACCAAACCATATGAAGATCGGTCGATTCAAAAATGCCATTTCGAGAAACACGCGTTTAAAGTTTCCGCGTTACATACCATGGTAGAATAATAAAAGGTAGTCGCATCTATCAAATTTAGGTAAATGCAACTCTGTATGTCTGTACAGGACCGTGTCAAATACAGAACAACAACAATACATGACATTTAATAACAAAAACAAAAGAAATTTGTTAATTTGTGTTTGTGAAAAAATAAAATAAAAATTCGAATATTCCAACTAATAGCGGAAGATTCATGCTGTGGAGCAGGGATCAACCACAATAACATCAGTTTCAACAGACGCAACAACACGGACTGCGGAAAATTCCCTTGGTCTTACCATTTTCCTACAAAGCAGGATTGATCACATATAAATTGAATTTTTCATTTGGAACGAGAAAGATGCCATACAATAACCATATCGGCAGTAGGAGCTAAAAGCATTGATGTTTGTATGCAGAGCAATATCTTTGATGTTGGTATGACTATCGGTTTCCCAGTAGTAAGGAGTAATAACCTAAAACGATCCAAGTCTCACCGACCCAAAGTCCCTCATCTGCACGGAATGTAATGGTAGGTCTGCCGCTAATAATTCTTTGACCACGTGCTCCGTAGTTGTAACTACTGCAGCAACCATTCCAACAAGGGCACAGCAGGCGATCTATTGCAACAATAAAACGCTTTCCTTCAACTGCAAGCTCATTCCTTAACACTATTACGATCTGTCATAACTCTTTGCATTGATTATTGTTGTTATATGGAGCAAAAACCAAACGGAAGGGTTTTGGCGAAAAAGATATTTTTGCCATCATAACATTTGGTCTGTTCCAGAAATTTACTAATTTTTAGTATTTTTTTCGATAACATAAAGGAAAAAATTTTATCGTAGTAAAAAACAGTAGCTTCTTGCAGGTTCTGGAACAGAGCAATTGTTAAAAAATTAAAGATCCGATTTTTGCTGTTTTTTATTTATTTTCGTTAATAAAATCATCGCAATACACAAAATATATATGCTATTTCACTTTTTTAATCTATATAGGATTCAGTTCCTTTGCCTGAGACTCTTCAATCATTCGAAGCTTGAATCTCTCACCGAAGTCCTTGTTACAATAACGGAACAGATGCAAAATTTACGGACCTCGGTCCTCTTTCTCTATTCTCCGAATTGAATTGATTGAAACGTATCAAGGATTTGATGTTCATAACAGATTTCAGTAACAAAGTCCTTGTGGTTCTGTTCGCCAAATGACACTTCTAAATACTCAAAGATGTTTAACGTTTGCCCGAATCATTGCAAGATTCATATTTACCATGTCAATCAGCAATGAAGGATTTCTTCCATACTTTTTTTAAAGCTTTATTAATATCCACACCGCGGCCAACCGCGGGAACAGAACACAACATCAATGTCAGCCATTTTGATATATTTTATTAGATGATTGGAAAAAGGAATTAATAACAAGTCTCCGTTTAATTTTGTGAAAGAAATTAAAATGAAATTTCAGTGACATGTATGTATATGTGAATACATGTATACACATATACATAAGTATTCTATCAGAATCGATTTGGCAATGAACGTACTTCATATTCAAAATGATAAAAAAATTTAAATCAGCTGTTAGCATGAAACTACCTTTCTTCTTATACCATGACTACATACAAATCACAATAAATTGTTCCCTTCCAATGCTCATATCTCAGGCAATTTTGCTCCGATCGACTTGAAATTTTTTCCGACATACTCTACAATATCTTTACTTCAAAATTAGCCAATAAATTTGTTTTCGATTTTTTGAAACTGACAAGTATGGGAACTCTACCATTTGCCTGATCATTTCTATATCAATTGTATACCTGCATGTCATTATGTACACTCATACCTCTTTATACGGCCCCTCTTTTTACAGCATTTCACTATAACGGCCTGTTTAAATTATGGAACACATTCGCTTTACGGCGCTTTGTGCCTCGTTATACGGCCAGAAGAAATCGTTAATTTACCGTTTTGCTACTACATAATTGTAAACAAACAAAAGCATACATACACTCATACGCACGTGCTAGTAAATATTCTTTCATTGGTGTCCAAAAAAATGAGAGAGAACTGATGGGAGAGTGATGTTTCTTTGTTAAACAACGGCTGACATAGCTCTCATTTGAATTCGTTATTCTCTGTTGTTACGACAACTTGCAGGCAGGGATGCCAGATAAGTTTGGTCGAAAATCGGCACTTTTCGGGTGCCGAAATCGGCAAAATCGGCAAATTAAAAAACGTTCCAATTATCGCTTTATTTAATAAGCATAAGTTTAAAAAATAACATTTTAAGTACAACAAAACAATTAACAATTCATAAAACAAGGCAACAATTCAAAATATGTATGAATATATGTAAATGGTTTTACCATATACATATCGACACCTCCAAATAATAGTATGCTAAGTCTAAAAAGTGAGTTTTGCAGGAGAAGCTCTCAAAGTTTGGAAATTTCTTTGACCTTCAGTACTATGCTAAGTAAATATTTGTTTATAACTTCTGTTCGGATTGTCCGATTATTACCAAAATTTGACAGAATTTAAGTTAAAGGACGTTAAATACGTTAAATAATAAAATGTGAAGAACTTGAAAACATGCTAAGTCGACTTAGCATACTATTGTTTGGAGGCGTCGATATGAAGTATATATTTATAAGTACATGAGATCAATATATTTTCAATTCAGTCAAGCTAAACAAAACTAATACAAATATTATCTTAAAAGGTTAACTAATAAGGTGAAATGTTGGTGTTTAGATGAGGGAGGGGAAATCCATAGGTTTCTTCGATAACTCAGGATTACCGTATGATGAGCAGTGGAGGGAGAAAATAACCAAAGAAATAAAAACACAAGCAGTATCAATTTAAATATAATAATAGGTATGCTGGAAGTTTATTTATGATTCTTTTCGTACAACAAAATAGATTACCTTTTGTAATCGGTGGTAGTGGCGACAGAGGCCTTTTAGTAATAACGCGTAGACGTTATTCTTCGACAAATGACTAATGACAAGTGAACGCAGAGGTTCTGAGTGATCGCAGAGGATCCCATGTCATATACTACTACAATTACAATTATTCCAGTGAGAGCAAAGTGTAACAAGGCGAGCAAACCGACAACAACCGATGCCCAGCGGCGATCCGCACACTACGGTATCCGCAGAGGGAATTGTAGAGGAGATGCCAGTGCGCCAATCAGCATCCGTGATTGATCGAGCAGGGGAAGTTGTGGGACAAAGTATCTAACTTATACAGTTGGTTTACAATAAAATTCAATTTCATTCATAAATGCTCTGTTCCAGAACCTGCAAGAAGCTACTACTTTTTACTACGATAACATTTTTTCCTTTATGTTATCGAAAAAAATAGCAGACTCTTGCAGTAGTGGAACAGACCAAAATATTTGAATTAAAGTTTCGTAACAAATCATTTTAAATGACAACATCATAACAGTTGGACTTATTTAATTTTAAGTAGTCTTTTATTTTAAGTAGTGTTTAAGAGAATTCCTTCCATCGACTCCCTAGCTAATCGATTTCGACACTTGTTTTTATTTTAATTCACTTGGCTAAAAACTCTTTCCACATTTGCTGAAGAATGTGGCAAGACTAAAATATGTTTAATAAATTTGGACAAAATAGGAAATATTGGTTCAGAATTTGCACATATTAATTCACACACTGTTTTCCAAAATTCTAGCAACTCTACGTTTTTATCTTTAAACAAATTTCTGTAATTTAAACGTGAAAGTTCGCCTGATTCTTGCTTTTCGTTCGCATTCGTATTCCTTTATAATGTCAAAATGAATCTTCTGTGCCATCTATATATATATATATATAAAAATGGTGTAAAAAATGTATAGTAATTCATAAAATGAGAACGGCTAGGCCGATTTCTGTAAAATTTTTTGTCAGTTATTCGTATTTGCGAGGAGAAGGTCTTTACGGAAGAAAATTTTGGAAAATCTCTCTGGAAAAGTCGGAAAATTGGAAAAATCGAAAAATTGAGTTTTTGTATGAAATTTTATTCCTTAATAGCGATACGAAGTTCGCTGGGTCCGCTAGTTTATTATAAAACTTTGATTTATTGAAGATACTCGTAGGCACTTAAATTTATTTTCAAAATTAAACCGCTTCAAAATCTGATCACAAAGTTCAATTTAAAAGTTTGTGCAGTTTTTAATTATTTCCACTAACCCACTTCTCGACAATTTCGTTTTTTTAACAATTTCCTTGATGAATATACTGAAGTACACGTTTTGGTAATCAAGAAAAATTTTATTATTATTATTAATCAAACTACTCTTGACGATATAGCTGTCTTTGTTATTGTACCAAATTAGTGCTAGCAGCCACAATTTTCATACAAAACGTAAATTTTATGTGAACAAGTTGCCTTAACTAAAAATCGGGATTTTAGGGGTAAAAATCGGCAAATCGACATTTCTATTTTTTTGGACTAAAAATCGGCAAAATGCCGATAAATCGGCAAATCTGGCATCACTGCTTGCAGGCGTTGACATCAATGTATTCTTTGCTTGTCTTTTCGTTACATCAGTCAAGTGTTTGTAATGATTGTGGGCAGACGTTCTATTCTTACACGAGCTAAATTCCTTTTTTCAGTTTTTGGATATATAATACATAATAAATTATAGTTATGTATTTAATGGTAGTTGATATGGGAAATATGAATATAATGTGTGCTTGTTTATGGAAATCAAATTAGGCAAAAATGTCCACGAAACGTACTTCAAATTTGGAAATTGAGAAGTCTAAAAAAGGGCACGAAAAGCATTGAAACTAAGCTCAATGTTTTGCGTCGTTTAGAAAATGGTGAAAAGATTACTTACATCTGTGCGGCTTTGGGATTACCTAAATCGACAGTTCAAACTACACGGGACAATAAACAAAAAATCGAGTCATATTCTCAGTCAATTAAAATCTCTAATTGTTCTAAACGGACCCGCGAAAGAAGTAGCATTATGGAGCAGATGGAAAGATTACTATATTTGTGGATGGAGGATAACCACCAAAGAAATGTTCCTTTGAGTCAGATCATTATTCAGCAAATGGCTAAAAGTATCTTTGAATCTTCAATGAGGGAAAACACCGATGAATCGTCACAAAATTTAACATTTGTAGCTAGCAAGGGTTGGTTCGAAAATTTTAAAAAACGTCACAATTTGCATAACATTAAACTAAGGGGAGAATTAGCTAGCGCCGATGCCATCGCAGCAAAAAATTATCCAGAAGTTTTGAAAGAGATTATACGTAAAGGAGGATATTGTCCCGAACAGGTTTTTAATGTTGACGAGACAGGGTTGTACTGGAAACGAATGCCGGAAAGAACATTTATTTCAAGAGATGAAAAATCTGCACCTGGTTACAAGGTGTCCAAGGAAAGACTCACATTGTTGCTCGGTGGTAATGCTTCAGGAGACTTCAAACTTAAACCATTGTTGGTTTATATGTCCGAAAACCCGAGAGCTTTTAAAGGATTGGACAAAAAACAGTTACCTGTTATATGGAAGTCTAACAAGAAGGCCTGGATGACTAAATATTTTTTGAGGACTGGTTCAAAAATTATTTTTGTCCAGAAGTGAAAGCCTATTTGCAGAAAAAAAATTAAGTCACAAGGCATTGCTGCTTATGGATAATGCTCCACGACATCCTGCTAACTTATCCGAAATATGCGAGCACGTACAAGTTGAGTATCTTCCGAAAAATACTACATCTCTTATTCAACCTATGGATCAAGGAGTCATTGCAAATTTTAAAGCATATTACTTACGAAGAACTTTACAGCACTTTATAAACAAAAGTGATGATAAATTGTCAATGAAAGAGGTGTGGAAAAATTATACAATGAAGGATGCCATTACAAATATTAGTGAGTCTTGGAACGAGGTACAATCAACAGCACTAAACAGGGCTTGGAAATCAGTTTGGCCTGAGTGTGTTGTAACATCTGAAATCGATATTGCTTCCGTCTCTGAAATTTACCAGAACATATTAGGTATAGCCGTGAATAACGGGTTTGAAAATTTGAATGAAAATGATATTGTCAATTTGCTGAATTCAGAGAGTGAACCGCTTACAGACGAAGAACTATTGCAATTGGAATCAGGTCATAATATTGAAAACACAGAAAGGGTGACTCCTACACCAAAGGAGTTAACATCAAAACAGTTGGCTGAAGCGCTTAATCATTTTGAACAGGGGACTCGAATTCTTCTTCAATTTGATCCCGACGAACAACGAAGTGCTGAAGTTACACGAAACATAGAAAAAAAATTTTCTGCTACACTCAATTGCAAGAAGAACATCAGAGAAATGTTAAACAACAGACACTGGAAAAAATTTTTAAAGCTGTTCCATGAAAAACTTTTGTTTAAATTAAACTAATTACCTATTTAAGATATTTTCATACACACTATATAAATTGTTTTGTTTTCTGTTATTACATACTTACCTACTTAATTTCCATGCTTTATGTACTTGTTTTTATTGCTTTACGTATTGATTTTTATTAAAACTACGATGTAAAAGCCATATTTTTACTTCCACTGTGAATTCAAACCTTATTTTTACAATAAATCGGAACCGATTTCTTACTGTTAATATGGATTTCTATGAAATGTATTGCCTCGCTTTACGTCGTTTCGCTTTACGGCCAACATTTCGGGAACGTATCTATGCCGTATAAAGAGATACATATGAGTGTATTATAATCCATATGAGGTTACAACAACAAGCAATAAAAAAATATAATGTTATCAACGACTTTGGTAAGCTTTTAATTTTGCCTTCCTGCTTAAGCTTTTTACACAAGAATACAAGTTTTGAGCTACCCGCATTTGAATGGTCGTTCAAATATGTTCTGCTGTAACCATTCCCCTCCATGATATCTGACAACAATATTGGATTACATCTGTGGTACTTTGACATAAGGTGGTCACGAGTGTAAACCGAATTAGACTTGACCAGAACTGATTTCCCATTAAGGAAGTAACAACAATATTGGCTCAACTGTACTCCACAAATCGACGCAATTTTAAAATTGTGCACTCTTAGGTCCCTTATCCCATTAGGCAGACCATTTATCACAATGTTGGCTCGATTCAATCTTCGCTGTAGTATGTCAGATTGAATCTGCATTTCGCGCATCCCACTGGCATAATTCTCTTCAAGGTGCTTTACCACATCATAGTAATTCTTCACTTCAAGTTCCAGATTTTGAATCCGATCATTAAATGCACATCTAACCGTCTCTATTACTTTACACTTTTTGGCCTCAAAAGCTTTTACTTGCACTTGTAGCTCAATTTTGTTAATTTCTTGCTGCTGCTCAAGAGATTTATTGAATTCAGAGCAACACCTGGCAATCTCCCTGGTTAAATCAGGGGCAATGTGACTGTTACTCATACTATCATTTCCAGATAGCGATCCACCGCCTGCACTTTTCGATCTAGAATTAAAACATTTACTATATATGTACAGGAAGTTTTTATTATAGAGGAAGGTATGTTGCTACTATGTTATCTTCAAGCAGGAAGTTTGATAAAAGTCATCACAAACACAACATCCGATACTGTTACCGGTTACATTTCTGTTACAAACCGGACACTTATAAATCTTCTTTGTCAGTGGCATAATTAAAGATTCAGCATATACAGCTCTGGGAAACAACTACCAATATGAGCACCAAAAAATAAGTACAGGGGCAGCAACAGTAACAACAGAGCTACAGACTTACTTACTTACTTAGCTGGCCCATTACAGAACATTTGTTCTATAGGACGAACTAAGAAAAGATCTCCAATTCTCTCTATTTGTTGCTTCGCTTTCTGGAATACCGCGCCTTTTCATCTCATCATCCACTTGTTTGCGCCATATATTCCTTGGCCTGCCAATTCTGCGTGCACCGCCATGAGGCATGTATTCATACGCCATTTTAGCGGGGTCATCATCGCTCATTCTTATGATATGGCCTAGCCAACGCAATAGCTGCATCTCGATACGTTTAACAATATTGATGTCGTTGTACAGCAGATACAGCTCGTGGTTCATACGACGTCGATATTCACCTTCAACGCAGATTGGTCCGTAGATCTTTCGAAGAATTTTTCTCTCAAACACACCAAGCACTGCCATGTCTGCTTGCGCAACTACCCAGGCTTCGGAGCCATACATCAGCACGGGTAGTATCAGTGTTTTGTAGAGCGTTATTTTTGTTTGACGAGATGTGGCTTTGTTTTTAAACTGCTTACTTAAACCAAAGTAGCATCTGTTGGCCAATACAATTCTTCTTTTTATTTCACAACTGATGTCGTTTGTTGTGTTTACGGAGGTGCCGAGGTAGACGAAGTCTTTTACTACCTCAATAGCAGATTCAAGCAGATTCTCCTTCGGCCTTCATAAAGGTATCAGTTACTTATTTTACTATGATGTCTATATCATCAGCATAAGCAAGTAACATGTGACTATTGGTGTAGATTGTGCCACTTCTTTTGACGTTTGCCTCTCGTATAACCTTTTCCAGCAGGATGTTAAAGAGATCACACGAAAGGCTGTCTCCTTGTCTGAAACCTCTTTTGGTACCAAACTCTTCGGAGAGGTTCTTTCCTATTTTAACTGAGGAGCTCGTGTCAGTTAAAGTCATTTTGCAAAGACGGATGAGCTTTGCGGGGATACCAAATTCAGTCATGGCTTGGAATACCTTTGAACGCAGCGGGCTGTCGAAGGCTGCTTTATAATCGACAAAAAGGTGGTAGGTGTCTATCTGCATCTCTTGGGTCTTCTCCAGGATTTGCCGCAGGGTAAATATCTGGTCAATGGTGGACTTGCCAGGTCTAAAGCCGCATTGGTATGGTCCAATTATCTCGTTGACCATTGGCTTTAGTCGTTCGCATAATATCCCTGGCACGATCTTGTAGGCAATAGGGAGTAGACTTATGCCCCTATAGTTAGAGCATACAGTCTTATCTCCCTTCTTGTGGACGGGGCACAGGATACTCAGGTTCCAATCGTCGGGTACTCGTTCTTCCTGCCAGATGGTGCTAACTAGCTGATGAATACACCTTATCAGCGTGTCGCCTCCGGTTTTAAACAGCTCGGCTGGTAAGCCATCGGCTCCTGCTGCCTTATTATTCTTCAGCCGATTTATTGCTGTCTTTACCTCATCTTGGCTGGGCGGTATACATTCAATACCATCTTCTGGGATTGGGACTGTGGTATCGTCGTCTTCGCTGCTATTGGATACCATCAGTTTTGAAAAATGTTCTTTCCATATCCTGAGTACACTATCTGTATCAGTTACCAAATTACCTTGCTGGTCTCTACAGGAGGATGTGCTTGTACCAAAGCCATCAGTTTGATGCTTGACTTTTTGGTAGAATTTTCGGACTTCATTCTGGCTCCTGTACATCTCGATTTTTTCACACTCCCGCTTTTCTATCTCTCTCTTTTTCCTGCGGAAAAGACGTTTCTCCTCTCTCCTTTTCTCCCTGTATCTCTCTCGTGCGCTACGCGTTGCTACGGATTGTAAAGTAGCCCTATATGCCGCATTTTTCTCTTCGGTGGCAGCACGACACTCCTGATCATACCATGGATTCCTTGGTGGAGGCCTCTGGTATCGAAGTATGGATTTTGCGGCTGTTTGCATGGAGTGGGCAATGCTTTGCCATTGCGCTGATATGTTATCGGGATGAGAAGTGCTTTGATTAAGCAATTAGGCTAGCTGCAAAGTCTATCAGCCTCATTGTCAGATGTTTCACTGTGGAGGCTGAATTTCCCGACTGTTGGGCCAAAGATATTCTCCTTTCCTTTGGCATTAAAATCGCCTAGAATGATTTTAATGTCATGGGCAGGGCAACTGTCATATGTTTCTTCTAAGCGCTCGTAAAATATATCTTTGGTCTGTTCGTCCTTTTCTTCAGTGGGAGCATGAGCGCAAATAAAGCTGATGTTGAAGAATTTAGCTTTTATTCGAATTGCAGTAAGTCTTTCATTCACTGGAGTGAAGCTGGATACCAGATGTTTTAGTCTCCGACTAACTACAAATCCGCAACCAAACTCATGCTTTACGTCATGGCAGCTATAATACAGTGCGTCACCTTTAGGTGTTGTTGTGACGCCTTTCCCAATCCATCGTATTTCCTGTATGGCAGTAATATCGGCCTTGTACTTTTCAAGTGCGTCTGCCAATGCACAGTGTTCGATTTTCGAAAAAACCTGGCCAAAACTCTAAAAATGGATGGATCTCGGCCAAACCTTGGGTTTTTATGTTTTTCGGCCCGCTTGTTTCATTTTTCATATCATTTAGCCCTCAAGTGGTCATTTAAGGGGTCATTTTGGTCCCTCCTCCTATAAAATGTGATCTTATCGGATCAAAATATTCTACAAATTTGTTCGCCATCAATTTTTAGTATAGGTCCTAGAATATACCAAAACTCTATATCTTACCTTTGCTCCAGAAATGTGAAAATTAGAAAAACATTTTAGGGTTAATGTCGTACTTCATCAAAGTTTTGGCCAAATTGTCATACAAAACATGAGTATAGCAGAATGGTGTCAAAGACAAAAATTTCTCCTGCTAAATTTCATTATGAGTCATCAATGAAATGAAATTTGTAAGGTACAAAATAATTAAGAAAACATTTTTTTTAAATTTTACAACCAAATTTTCAAATATTTTTTCATATTATTTTTGATCATTTAAAAAAGTTTAAATTAATATGATGATTATAAATAGGGTGAAAAGGACCATTTTATATACAGTTGCGTTCAAAATAATAGGAGTGCACATACACAAAAAGGAATGGTCCAAAAAACATGGTTAAACTTCTCCATTTTGGCTTATTTTGTATTTGGTTAACATTGTTGACATTGCAAACTGTTATTTCATTAACAGAAATGTGGCAATTAGTATTTAATTATTAACTGTTTACACCAACATTATCAATCGCCTTAAAATGTTTTGTTCAAAAAAATAGGAGTGTGGAAGAAAAAGGACAATAAAAATATTTTTAGTTGAATTTACGACCAAAACTGTAAATATTTTAGTTGATAGTACTAAATACAATATATTTGAATTTTTTTGAAAACAAAAGTCCTTTGGTAGTATCCAAAAACAGGCTATTGTCCTTGTGGCGACTTTTCTAATAAATTAAGCTCTTATTGCGGAATTCAGCTGATTTTATAAACATAACCTTTATTGATTAGAGTTGTTTAACACCCTGACTGTTACCTCAAACAAAACATAATGATTCATATCCCATAAATTGGTGTATTTTGAACCATGAACCAAATTTCAGCCAGTTTCCATTGATCCTTTATGAAAGGATCGCCCAAAACAGCGCATTTATAAGTCATTTATTCCTCGATCAAATAAAATTATGAGGTCCTCAGGGTGTTAGCTTTATGTACAAAATCAATTTTACTTCTATTCCAAAAATATTTTAAAGCGTGAACGGTTGAAATTAGTTTTACACCATTTTGTGATAATCCGGCTTTGACTACTCTATGGTTGGTACACACGGTACTATATTTTTCTACATAAATTCGCGTGTTTCGTTCAAAAGTACTTAATTTAGATTAGTTCTCATAGAAAATTGTGTTTTATACGATGCAAAACCTAAGAAATATATTCGCAGGGCGACTTCAGAAGAATTTCCTTAAAATTAGCTTTTTAACAAAGCGTGTAGAAAAATGGCTCATATCTGCCAATCATCCAATTTTTCAAATATAAACAAAATAATTGTTCTGCGTGTAGTTAAGATGCTAAGGGCCTTAATACATTATTTGGTCGAGGAATTAATGCCTTATAGATACGCTTTTCCGGTCAATCCTTACATAAAGGTCTAATGGAAACTGGCTAAAGCTTGGCTCAAGGATCAAATTACACAAATTTATAGGGAACCAATCACTGTGTATTGTTCGAGGTAACATCTAGAGTGTTAAACAACTCTAATCAACAAAGTTTTTGTTTATAAAATCCATCGATTTCCCAATAAATGCTCAACTTATAGGAAAATAGCTGGAAGAACAATATCCTGATTGTGGCCACATCCAAAAGCCTTTTCTGTTTTCAAACAGCCTTCAAATCTATTAAATTCACTACTAACAACTAAAATATTGTCAATTCTGGTCCTAAACTCAAATAAAAATATTTTTATTCTCCTTTTTCTTCCACACTCCTATTTTTTTGAACAAAAAATTTTAAGACGATTTATAATGTTGGTGTAAACAGTAAATAATTTAAAACATATTGCCACATTTCTGTTAATGAAATAACAGTTGCAATGTCAACAATGTTAACCAAATACAAAATAAGCCAAAATGGAGAAGTTTAACCATGTTTTTTTGGACCATTCCTTTTTGTGTATGGGCACTCCTATTATTTTGAACACAGCTGTACATACATGATATATATGTAATTGCTTCGTTTACTATTAAAATATACACAATAAGTCAATACTATTCGCTGTCAGACTCGTACTCGTCTGATGATCCAGCATTCCCAATGACGTTAGTAGATAATAATTTAATAGCAGCTGAGGATAGCTTTTTGTTTCTTTTTGGAGGGTTTGAACGCAGACTTGAAATGAGAGGATCTGAGGATACAAGTAACCAATTCATTATATCTGTCATTGTGTTTATTCTAGAAGATTTTCGAAAAAAGTTTTCCCGATATTTCTTAATATCCTTATTCCTGGACTCCTGAGCTTCTTCGGAAAGGTGACCGATGGGCAGTGGTGCCCACTCAATAATGAGAAAACCATGGATGAGTACTTCATGAATTGATGTGGGCATGTAATACCACGGATACGTGTTTATTAATAATGTTGCAGTATCCAAGCAATACTGCTTAAAAAGATTTATATCTACTGCGAAACCACAAGATAAAACTTGCATTATAACGTGTGCTCGGTTAAGGCATTCGGCATCTAAACCTAAAATTTCCGCAGATTTCTCCGAATCGGTAAAGAACCTTCGGGCCGTGTTACCATCATTACTGTTTCCGAACCCTCCAACTTTTGGCGTGTCAATAATAACCCGAAATTCTGTTTGAAACTCTTTTGTATTTCCCGTTTTTTTTTTCTTCCAATCTTTTTTATCTTCTTTTGAGCGGGCTTGCCACTTTTTGTTTGCTAATTTATATCCCAAATGCAAAAAATATTCCATAAAATGGATCCAAGCATGTAATGTGGCTAAACCAAAGCGCAAATTTGATTCCTCAACTGGCAAAGCTAAAACTTCGTCCAATTTATTGAACTGTTTAGACGTAGCGTTACACAGATAGCAACGCAAGTTTGACTTCGTAAGAGTTACATTATTACGAATTTTGCCATCAATCATGGTAAAAAGTAATTTGTATTTTTATAATAATATATATAATAATTATTATATCTTTTCCGTTTATGTGAGTAGAATATGGAACAAGATCGATATACATTTGCTCTTGAATAATCGAATTTTGATCTTCACGAACATATTCCACCTTTATTGGACTGCAATAACGAGTAGACGACTGTTTTGGGTTTTGCCAATTTATTGAATTTTGGTTATCAATTTCGGACAGTCTTAGTGGTACAAGCGATGACAAAAGTATGCTGCCGTCCGACGCATTTTCGTCTTCAAATTTTTGCTTGTATTGACTTTGGCCGGAAGAACCGTCAAATCCGTATTTTACAGTTAATAATAAGTTATAAACTTTATCATGTATGGATAACATCATTTTGTACAATTAAATATGATTCAATAGAGACTGAAATATGATTCAATAGAGACTGTAAGGGAACTTCTGCTTTAGTTTCACTTACTGTGATTCCCGGTGGATAACAACGACTTTTTGCCTCCATTACTTTTTGGTATGGGGGATAAACATGAGTCCTATTTTGCGATTCCCGTTTTCTTATAATTCGATATGTATGTGCCGTCATTTTACCTTGAATAACATCGGAAAGTGCAAGATCACCAGAAATTTCTGTTGGCTGCGGTAGAGATACTGATTTGAAAGCAGATAGATATTTGGAAGCTCGATTAGGTGATGCATTCGTGATGTCCTTCAGAACATTTGCAGCTTTGGAGGCTCCATTTGCGCGTAAGGTCATCTGCGTTGCAAACACTAGTTCCGATACGCTATGTGAATCCCGTAAATCTTTTGTGACTCTACGTTTGGTTCTTTCACTCGCTTTTTCAAATTCTTTAGAAGGTCGACCCCTTTTTTGTTGTGTCTGAATCTATAAGTTTATATAAATACAGTCAATTGCTTAACTCTTAATTGACAAGTTTACTTGATGCATACCTGGAATGTTATTACTTTTTGGAACCATTTTCCATTGTTTGTAAAAAAACGTTCAGTTATTCTATAGCTTTCCGTCCATTTTTTTTCTATGGTGTGCAGTAGGACTTTCAATTCATTTTTTTGATCTGATCGTATTATAAGTGAACGTTTTCCTTTCTGAGAGAGATATTTCTCCAAGATCTTGATTTTCTCATTTAGTTGTAAATGAAATTGTTGAAACAATGCATTGAAAATTTCATGCCGAGTGCACTCTATACTATTTTCTGTCATTTTGAATCACGAAAATCTGTAAGTAGTCCGTAATACTTGAAACACGTCTGTTTCAATCGACATATTTTTTAAAACTGATTTATTTATCTTATAAATTGACATATTTGCCAACGCTATGGTATGGAATATTCTAGAATGTATACAATATATGATATTAATATTGTAATACACTCCTGAACAGACTGCTACATGTATATGAGGAAAAGTCAAAAAATTTAGTTTTTCGAAGATCCGGATCATATAAACCATAGATCTTAAAAATCCTTTCACTAGAAGGCGGAAAGGCTACTGCAAAAATTGAAAAATTTGCGAAAAATGTTTTTCAACATATGGCGGATTAATTCAGGTTTTCTGTGGAACGTTTCTTTTTCAGTTAAGAAACCGCCACTCGCGTTTTTGCGGAAACAGCGGTTTGAAAATTTAGTGGCATGGGAACTGTATCCGATTTATCCCAAAAATACTGTGTGATGCTGCATCCACGATTCTTGATGGATTTTACTAAAATAAGTTTAGATCGACGTATTTTTTCACTGCTGATAGCGAAATCGGATGCGCATAAAAAGTGTATGCACTTTGTGCAAATTATAAGCATTATACAGTGTTTTGAATGTGACCGTGTTTTATGGACGGGTTTATACTTTCATATACATAAGTATACAAACTCTGCTGGATTTCATAGTAAATATATTTTTAATTAAGAAGGCTTTGGAAGTTTCCTACGTCATAAAAGTTTTCGTTCTGAAAAAAAATATGAGGGATTCGATTTTGAATATTGAAACTAAACATAACAAAATTAAGAAAAAATTTCAAAATAAAAATACATATCATATTTGAGAAATAAATTCTTTAACCGCCAAAGTTCCCATTTCGGATTTGTGTAAATTATCCTTTTATTCGATGATGTCTTGCGGTTAACCCTCAATTTCCATAAAGCTGAAAATCTACGAAAGTGTGATCAAATGTCTCTGTGCTGATTTCCTGATAATTTTAAATTGTGAAAATTTAATCTGAAGAAGCATATTTTTGAACGGTCCATTCAAGTTCAATTCCTAAATAAAATCTAAAGGCAACTATAAATTTGTGTGACAGTTCCAGAATCAATTATTTATTAGAAAAAAAATTTCCAAAGAAGTATGACATCTACGAAGGATTAACTTTGAAACGAATCAGTTCAAAGAGATGGTATATATATTTTGTTCGAATTTGAATACGAAGTCTTCGTATACATTCTGCAGTTCCTACATTAAGATCCTGATTTCATTTTTTTTTTGATTATATCGATTTCTGTAAAAACACTATTAATTTATCAAAAAAGTTAATGTTGCAGCAAGATCAACAAGCGCTTGTCGACGAAGCTACGGAATATAATTGTAAGTAATTTAATCATTCATACACTTTACCGTTTATAAGTAACATATATAACTATAACATTAATTACGCTACATAATCCTTATGTTATTTCTTTTACATTGACTTAAATGGAATTAAATAGAATGTTCCACGCTCTTCCAGCTTTTACATTTACCTGTACATTTTGTACCAATTTTCATGTTTGTTTTATGTACATATTTTTTTCTAAATATAAAATGATCAGAAATTAAAACAAAATCTTATTCAGTTGAAATCATAAAGTAGTGCCACGAAATTGAAGGCATAGGCATTTAGAGTGCTTGTGGGCTGACAGAAACACAGTCGGCATGCCTGGGTGGGAAGTCCGACAATGATTCTGTAACATCTAGATTCCAATCCATATCAATAATTCCTTTATACTGGCAATGGCCATCGCGATTGTATGTTATAATATTTAGCTACCAAAAATTTTAATTTTATTGTAACTGGTTGAGGCCTATTCCTTTAGACAAGAACACCCCCCAAGCCCTGAGCACGGCCGGATTAATTGGTAGCATAGGTCACGAAGGAATGGGGTCTTGTAAGTATCGTTACATTTTATTTTATGTAACGGTCCTCACCAGACACTATTTCTTCTGACTAATGCTACCTTTATATCCGACCGTGCTCAGGGCTTTGGGGGTGTTCTTGTCAGAAGAAATTGTCCCAACCGGTTACAGAAAAATTAAAATTTTTGGTAGCAATATATTAATCATACGCAATGATGAACCAAGCTAATATAAATGATCATTAGAATCACAGGTGTTGTTGATTCTACCGAAATGTCGGTTATCCCACCCAACCATGCCGACTATGTTTCTGTCAGCCCACTAATCATTCTAAATGGTCATGCCTTCAATTTCGTGGCACTACTTTATGATTTCAACTGAATAAGATTTTGTTTTAATTTCTGATCATTTTATATTTAAAAAAAACTATGTACATAAAACAAACATGAAAATTGGTATAAAATGTACAGGTAAATGTAAAAGCTGGAAGAGCGTGGAACATTCTATTTAATTCCATTTAAGTCAATGTAAAATAAATAACATAAGGGTTATGTAGCGTAATTAATGTTATAGTTATATATGTTACTTATAAACGGTAAAATGTATGAATGATTAAATTACTTACAATTATAATCCGTAGCTTCGACAAGCGCTTGTTGATCTTGCTGCAACATTAACTTCTTTGACAAATTAACAGTGTTTTTACAGAAATCGATACAATGAAAAAAAATGAAATCAGGATCTTAATGTAGGAACTGCAGAATGTATATGAAGACTTCTGATTCGTTTCAAAGTTAATCCTTCGTAGATGTCATACTTCTTTGGAAAATTTTTCTTCTAATAAATTATTGATTCTTGAACTGTCACACAAATTTATAGTGCCTTTAGATTTTATTTAGGAATTGAACTTGAATGGACCGTTCAAATATATGCTTCTTCAGATTAAATTTTCACAATTTAAAATTATCAGGAAATCAGCACAGAGTCATTTGATCACACTTTCGTAGATTTTCAGCTTTATGGAAATTGAGGGTTAACCGCAAGACATCATCGAATAAAAGGATATGATAGGTATTTTTATTTTGAAAATTTTTCTTAATTTTGTTATGTTTAGTTTCAATATTCAAAATCGAATCCCTAATATTTTTTTCAGAACGAAAACTTTTATGACGTAAGAAACTTCCAAAGCCTTCTTAATTAAAAATATATTTACTATGAAATCCAGCAGAGTTTATATACTTATATGAAAGTATAAACCCGTCCATAAAACACGGTCACATGAACGATGCTACATCGCAGCCGCCAAAGTAAATCTTGTTAAAGGTATATAAATGAAAAGTCAACAATTTGTTGTATTCGGAAAACGCATGCACATAAAGCGGTTTTAAGGATTTCGCGATTTTCACGCATTTCAAAATGTATATTACCTGATACAGTTTTCCTTCCAAATTATTCCCTATTTAAAGGAACCCAACATTTATATGAAAGGTGTAAGCATGCATTCTGAAGTGATTACAATAACAAATGTGCGTTTTTGCGTTAATTTTACCCAAAATAGATGAAGAACTCCGACCTATTTTTCCTATATTTTCGTCAACTAACTCAAAAACTACATTGGAAAATATATTTTTTTCTTTTTTTAAATTTGCCCAATACGGTTTTTGTTTTTGCTATAGTATGCTAACCGCTAAACAGATTTGAACAATTTTGGTTCCATTTGAATCTTCGCGATATTTAAATTACGCTCATATTTTTTAAATATTTTAAGGATGCATGAACAGGTTGAATTTTATTAAAACAAGTTGCAAACTAAACTTTTTTTATTCTTTCTGATTTTCCGCGAAATTTACAATTTTTTTTACTAAAGTTATGGCACCTCAGTAATCATATAGTACGTAGGAAGCCATTAGTTAACACTGTTTCTCAATATAATGAGTAGCGTTCTTTTAAGATTTTTTTCTTATTATCAGAATTGAAACCGCCATAACTTTTGCGCGCAATAACCGAAATTAGTATCTCGAACAGATTTGAGAAAGGGAATGTTTTCTCAATCCATGTACCAAAAATTTTTCATGTAGCTTAAAAAAAATTTTAAATTTTTTTTCGATGGAAAACTAACAAATTTTGTCTTTTCTTCATGTACCTGAAAGACAAAATATCACATAAAAACGAAAAGTGCAAAAATGTGTACGGACATCAATTATTAAAGAACGCACATCTATAGGAACAAAAATTTTTCCTGTAGATTTTGAAAAATATGAGTTCTGCAAAAAAGCACTACTTGAGAATAAAATAGAGTTTCATTCCTTTAACTCTAGAGAAAATCGTTTATACACCGTATTTCTTCACGGCTTGCCGAAAATGTCAACTGATGTTATTATTGAAGACATTAAGAGCTACAATATCACACCAACGTCTGTTACCGAGGTTATCACTAAATTCAGTACTGTACATGATGCAATTTATAAAGTACAGTTTGCACGAAAAAATTTCAGCCCAGCTTGCTTGCAAAATATAAAAACTATTGACAGTGTTTGCGTTTGGTGGAAGAAGCAGAGACCCAAACAAAAGAACAGACCAACACAATGCTGGAACTGCCTCATGTATGGGCATGGGGGCGAGCATTGTAGTAGACGCCCGGCATGCATGATCTGCGCAGACGATCATCACACGAACGACTGTCCGTTCAATAAAAATGAGAAAAGGCCAGCAGTGTTCTCTTGTTACAACTGCAAGAAGAATGGCAATGAAAGAAGTGATCATTCAGCCAATGACGTTAATTGCCCATACCGAGCTCTCTATTTAGAAATAAGAGAGAAAGCCACAAACAAAAATAAGAAAGTGATACCTAACAAGAGTAGAACTACACATGTTCGTCAAAATGAATTCACCTCTAACGGGAATCTCATTGGTTTCAGTCGCACCAACAACATGGAACAACGTACGTATGCCAGTCAAGCGAGAGACTCGCCTCCAAATAATCTCTTCAACATAGACGAATTGTTTGATATTTTCACCTCAGCTCTTGACGAGCTTAGTAAATGTACAACCAAAGTACAACAAATACATGTCGTAATGTCCATGGTTAAACATGCGTACGACATCAAGTAATGACCAATTCAGAATTCTCCATTGGAATTGTAATGGAATCACAAATTACTCTACTCTTAGACAATCTGAATTTTTACTCGAAGAGAACAAAATACATGCAGTCTCTTTAAACGAAACATTCTTTAATGAAAACCATAAACCATACTTTTGCAATTATACGATTTACAGAAATGATAGGTCGTCTTCCAGAGGGGGAGGGGTAGCAATTCTGGTTCACAAGTCTGTTGAACACACATTACTACCATTAATTAAAACAAAAGACATTGAAAATATTTCAATCGAAATTGCGATCAACCAGAGACGGATAGTTTTTACCTCCGCTTATTGTCCCAGATATACCGTGCATTTTAAACAAGATTTAATAGAATTAACTTCAATTAATTCTGAGTTCATACTATTTGGTGATCTAAATGCTAAGCATACCTCCTGGAACTGTCAAAGAAACAATACTGCAGGTGCTGTATTAAATGACCTGCAACAAAGTCGAAACTTTTTTGTTTACTACCCCAATAGCCCAACTCTATACCCTCACCAAAGAAGTGGTAATACATCGACGGTTGACATTATGCTAAGCAACTCTTCATTAGATATGCGACTATGAACTTTTGACTATGTAATACCATCAGATCATCTGCCGGTCATATGCACAGTCCAATGTAATAACATTAATGCAATCGATCAGAGAACTCTCAACTACAAACAATGTAATTGGACACTTTTTAAACAGGAAATTTCCAGACATTATAATTTACCTATTCAAAACTGCAACTCAACCGAAGATATCGACAACGAAATAAATATTTTCATAAATATTATTCTGTCTGCTAGGGACATGGCTACACCAACAAAACAGAATTTTCGTTCGTCTACCCTCCCTCCTAGCATCTTACAGAACCTGAGAGAAAGGAATAAATTTAAAACGAAAGAACAGCGTACGGGTAACCCTGATCTTAAATCGATATACAGACAATGTCACAATTTTCTAAACAGATTAATTAATAGAAGGATAATCACCATGCGAAATCGTAAATGGTCCGACATGCTTTACAATATGAAACCTGGTGACAAGAAATTTTGGGACATAAGCAGAAGTTTTAGGGGTAAAAGAAAATCTCAAATTCCTCCCTTCGAAATTGATAATGAAAAGCTTATATCGAATTCAGAGAAGGCGGAATGTTTGGCGAATACGTTTTCAAGCTCGCATGCCTTAACAATCAACTACACTCATCCTCACGAATCAAATATAATAAGAAAGGTATTACATTTGAAATCGGAACCTACTAACACAGAGGATATCGAATATATCACAGAAAATGAGTTGACCTACCTGCTGTCCCAAGTCAAAACAACAAAATCCCCTGGTTTGGATAACATACCGAACATATTACTAAAAAATTTACCTCAGCAAGCTATCAGGAAGCTTATGAATATATTTAACAGCTCTTTACGGCTGAATTATTTCCCATCAGCATTTAAATGTGCAAAAATTGTTCCTGTCCATAAAAAGTCAAAGCCCAAAACACTCCCAGGAAGCTATCGACCAATAAGTCTGCTTAGCAACCTGGGAAAACTTTATGAAAAATGTATTTATCGAAGAATTAATGAGTTTGTTGTCGATAACAATCTTATAAGCCGCGAACAATTTGGATTTAAAAAAGGCCACAGCACCGTACATCAGATTAAAAGGATTCAAAATAAAATCCTCAGAAACAAAAGAAATCGAAAATCGACTGGCATCATATTACTGGACATAGAAAAAGCTTTCGATACGGTATGGCACGACGGCCTGCTTTATAAGCTTATTACTATGAATTTGCCAAAGTACTTAAGTAAAATCATAGAAAACTTTTTAAAGAATAGAAGTTTCTGCATCTCAGTGAATGGCACATATTCCTCTACAAAGAATATCCCTGCAGGTCTGCCACAAGGATCAATTCTGTCTCCAATCTTATACTCCTTATACACTTCCGATTTCAAACTAAACAAAATGTTCGATATTGCGTTATATGCAGATGACACAGCATTAATTGCGAGTAGCAAATTGACAAGCGCTCTCTTAAAGAAAATGGAACGGAGTCTAGATGCGTGCTATAAATATTTCTCCCAGTGGAAAATCAAAATTAATGAAGAAAAGACTCAGGCCATAATTTTCCCCTTTAATAAGTCCCCCAAAAGAAATCCACACCGTCAACTTATGTTCAATGGCAGTATAATACAAATTCAAACAGATGTAAAATATCTCGGAGTAACTTTAGATCATAAACTATTATTTAAAAAGCATATTTATAACGTATGTGATAAAGCTGTAAAAGCATTTCGATCTCTCTGGCCTTTCCTAAATAGAAGATCATATCTTAATTTTACAAATAAAAATTTATTATTCAAATGTGTCATAAGACCTATTTTATCATTCGCTTCTCCAGTGTGGCACAAAGCTGCCAAGTGTCATGTTAAAAATTATACAAAATAAATGTTTAAAAATTATAAATAATAAACACTGGAGATATTCCACACATGCACTACACAACGAAACGGGTTACGAATTCTTTTCAGAGTTCATAAATAGACAAAACTCAAACTTTTATAACAACGTCAGAGAATCTTATTATGATATATTAAGAGAATGTATAGAATTAATATAAGCTATTTTTTATTAAATATAACTCACTAACTGGGAAATATGTTCTATAATAGATTATGACGTCATAATCTATTTATAAACATAAATTTCCCAAAATGTTTAAACTATTTATATAAATAATCAAATAAGGTTTTTTTCCCAATTTTTGCCTGATTAAAACAAATTAATGTTTAGATAAACAGAAATATAACTTAGTAATATAACGGAATAAATTGTTGGAATACATATATATTGTAAGTCTCGAAACATGTATACATACAAATTTGTAAAATATGAAATCGTATGGATGAATAAATGAATTGAAATTGAATATCACATAAAAACGAAAAGTGCAAAAATGTGCAGGATGTTTCGATGGAAATTGGTAAAAAACTCTTCCCTTTTTATGAAATGAAAAGTTACACAGCCCAACTCGATCTTACTCATAACTATTTTCATGATTTTTTTGTGAAAATTGATCTTAAAAAAATTAACAAGTACGGACATCAATTATTTAAGAACGCACAATTCATTGGCGACACTGAACGTCATAAATACGTTTCACATACCTTTCATTACAATTACGAAAAGAAAATTTTTAATAACCGTTGTTTATTTCGAATATTATCATAGATTTATAAACATCTTAAATATTAAAAAAAAAATCCAAATAGGATCACTTTGACCTAGTTTTATATCCACTTATTAAACAAGAAATGTATATATTTTTTATAACTACACGCACTGGGATCCTATTAACAATATCTGACCCTTTTTAGTGTAAATTGATAAAAAAAAATTTTCGATTTTTGGCCAGGTTTTTTCGAAAATCGAACACTGTGCCATGCGAAGACTGCACCTTCTCTATAAAGAGTGCGAACATTCCAGGTGCAGATCATGGTCCTTAAAACGTTTGCGGGGTTCGTCAACTTTAGAGGGGGTTGTTTTTCTTTTCTTACGTTTTTTCATAGTATGCTGTTTTTTCTAGGGGAGGGTTACTAGCCCGACGCCCAAACCCAAGTTTTTAACGTTCTTATGGGAGAGCTACAGAATCAGCAATAAAATATGAGGAGCAGCAACAACAGGGAAACTGAAGTAGCAACAATAATATGAGTGCGTATACATACTCAACGGAGAACAGCTTCGCAAATAGTATGGAACAAGCCAGCAACACCAACGTTTTTCTTCTTGTTTTCGGCAAAAATGCTCATCGACATACGCACCAAAACAAAAATATGTTGATGGCCATACAGCAGCAAAATAACCAGAACTCCAAATACTTCTTCATCAGTGCGTTATTAAAACAAAAATGTTTGCATTGTATTCTGTAACTACATTAAAATTAATTATACAATTTTCTTTGCAATTTCCCCGCGAACAAGCTGTTTTTACATGCTTGAAGGCCAAAAAAGAGAATACACGTATCTCGCCGTTTTTCTCTATCTCATACACTTTCGCGGTTACAGGCCTCCAAAAGTTTAAGGCTTTGATGTAAAAAGGGATCAAATTTGATATTATCTCAGAGGCAAAGTTGTAGCTTTTCTCATAAAGAATATGATGCGACGGACTCCTCGTCGCATCACAATGTGCACCAACTCAAAAAAAAAAAAAACACAAAACAAAAAAAAAAAAACATTTGTTACATTATTTTATGACCGAAAGTTGCTATGTTTAAAAAAAGATTCATTAAAAATAAATTGGCCTGACTCCATTTACACAGAAAAAGAGTTTTCTACAAAATTACTCCCCCCATACTCCCCGCCTTAAAAGATCCTAATCTTTTAACAGGTAGGGCAGGTCCGTCATTGAACATTTTCTTGCTTGCTATTTATCTGACTCCATTTACATAAAATAGTTTAGATGCAAAACTGAGCACTCTTTTGTTCTTAAAGTATTTTAATCTTTTAACAATAAATTATGTATTTATGTATATCTTTTATAAAATAGGACTATTATCATAATCATTAACATAATATTATATTTTACATTTTCAAATACTTTCATTTTAAAACTACTGAAGGCATTACATAGTTTCTAAGTTAATAATAAAAAATATAAAGAATTATAATGACTTAATTATAGGTGATGACACCCAACACCTTCAGCAACCAGTTTGGATGAGGACTTCCTTTCCCCCGATGAAATACGTGGTATATCCATTTTCTCTCGTACAGGAAAACCTGAAACACTGCTAGCATCAGTTAGATGCACGACTTTTCAAGCCATTAACATGCGTACGAGTGGCGCATAATTCTTCGATTTCACTTGAAACAGCACAGGACTAACGATTGAATGCGGGTTGAAGATTCTCATTCACTTGCCTATATCTGATTTCAATTTCATCACGACTAGCACGCAATTTTCCTCGTGTTGTTGACGCAACTCTGGTAACGATTGCTTGAATTTCGACTCATATTGTTCAGAGAGACGAAGCCGCATTTCATGAATTTCTAGCAAATTACTTTCTACCTTAAATGCAAGTTCTTCACGCAGACTCTTAATTTCGTTTTGCAAGTCAGCACGGATCAGTGCTTCAACTGTTCCAACTGTTTATTAGCATCATACAATTGATTGCGTAGAAACACCAATCTCTTTTGCAAATTATTCAAGTCGTCAACGGCTTTTCTACGATCAGCATTTGCAGCATCGTATTTAGCGTTAAGGTCTCCAGCTCGTGACTTATACAAACGAGCCTTTTCTTCAGCAAGTCGGCAGTCCTTGATTTTCCACTCAATTTATTTTTTAATGTTTCGTTTTCAGCCAATAGTTGATTTAATTTAATTTCAAACTTCCGCACACAATGCGAGCGATTTCATTTTTAGTTTCCATAGTTTCTCCAACATTTCCCTGTTGAATCCCTATACTACCTGGAAACCTCACTTCATTCTTGACTATATTATACTCAGGAATAATCTTACGTTAAATTTTCCTAATCGACTTACTATGTACCTGATTGATAGATAACTTGGGAACCCATTTCCCATTGATTTCTTTATAATCGTTTTTAATGTTTACCCTCTTATAGGGCGTTTATACTATTGAAGATTAACCCAGTGGGATTAAAAGATCCAGTGGGTTAATCTATACCGTTTATATATACCTTTTTTGAAGATACAAATGACAGCAGACAGCTGATTTTGTGTATACATACAAAATAGAAAAACATAAAGAAATCAACATAAATTCAATGAAATAAATGAAAAATTAGAAAATAAATATACGACGGGAATCCCATCTAAAAGAACGCGTAAATGTGATTCACACCTACCATGAATTCTTCTCCAAATAGAAGATGTTGGATAAAAGATTATCGTCCAAGCCATAGCCGAATAAAAAGGCGAACATACCAAAGAAACATTTTGTGAGTTTCCTGAAAGAGGATATAACCCTAGTTGTGACCAAGAAATTTAAACTTTTCTAGCTATACTAATGCCAATATTGAATGAATAGCTTTGGGTCAACTATTGGAAAATTCTCGGAAAACAAAGTTTTTGTCAGCACCAGAATGTAATACCATATAGCCGCAGCCATCAGATATTCACAAGAAATGAAATATAATATGATAAATGGAAGATGTCCGTCAAGTGTGTTGGAAGTACGACAGAGATTACTACCATCTTGCAGCAATGCTTCGCACAAAAGAGCTGCAGCATATTCTATTGCCCATGCATGCAAAATTCGCAAGGAACCGATATCCAGACCGAAAAAAGTGTGCGGCATATGGAGTTACTATTCATTCATTCACTGGAATCGGAATAAAGAGGAAGAGTGTACAAGGATTATGGAAAGAAGACTTTTCCAAACTAGATAATAAACCACTAGAAGCGATGTTCAAGATGCCACAGATCAACCCAGAGGATTGCATTGAATAAAGTCCGTTTGATCTTAGTATGCAACAACCTTTAAAAAGAAAAAAATATAGTCAGCTAATGTAACCCTCTTCCGTTAGTAGCTTATAATACGTGAAATCCGCTCAATTTTAAATGTCTATTCCATTTCATATATGTCATAAACCCATTGGGTTTCATTTGACGAATACGCTATGAATTTGATATTTGAAATCCACTGGAGATCGTCATTCTATCTAATTTTTTGAGTTTCTCCATAAACTTGGCATTTTCCGTTTGCTGCAGGTCCCACTTTAACAGACGATTTTGGCTACAACAGCTAAACGGTGTATATTCAATGCAACCATCTGGGGTTGATCTAGTGAATCTTCAATTTTAATCACCATCAACATCAGTTTTGATATAAAATGATGTCATACTGTCATACTGGGTGTCTTCCGAAACGTCAGTTGCTTTGTATTCGTGCATGAAACTAGGAGTTCCCCACTACTGCAATTTCATAAAATTTCTCTAGTATGGAACTCGACCTAAAAGCTCCTAGTTTCATGCATGAATACAAAGCAACTGACGTTTCGGAAGATACAAGACAGGACATGAATTGTTGGACGTTGATGATGCCTAGATAATCGATACTAAAGCGGTATTAATAACAAACCTTATGTTATATCAGCATCTAAATCTCATCTTTTTACATTTACCTCTTGCTATAAATAATAAAAAACGCAAAAATAGATATCATTGAAAAAATATTTATTTATTTCAAATGTTTGTTGCAGATACAGACAGGCATGTCACAGATTCTATCGTTTTTGTTTTAGCTTCTTCAGATTCCGATCGAATTGTTGGTGAAATCGGGAAACATCATTATTTAGTTTAAATATGAAATTAAATGTAAATTTATTAATAAAACAACATTTTTATTATTTATTTCTAAGTGTTTAAAAGTCACAAATTAGAAAAAATAAATATACAATTCCGCTTGAAAAATCAAAAGTGGTTTCATTCCAAAAAATTCTTCGTTATTGGTTTTCTGAAGAAGCTACGGAAATCAATTCCACATTGGATCGGAATTCGTTTCCGTGACATTCCTGATATTCCGATTTTTCAGAGTCTCTAGAACCAGTTATCTGATTCTGTATCAGAAATTCTGCAACCTGAACTAGTTGCGTCCATAAAGAATCAGGAATCAATTCGTGCCCCATACGAATTCACGCAGCCGCATCGCTAGAGTTCTTCTACTGCCTGCGCGACTGCATTAATATGAATGCTCTCCAAGCATGCCTGATATGCTCGTTGATATAGAAGTTCCCGTTTGCACCTTGGACCTCATGATCTAGAAGATCTTTCCCGACGTGCCTGGGTGGAAGAAGCCTGTCCATTAAATCGTGGCAGGGATGCTCACTTTGATAACACCCAAGCGTTATGCTGATGATTTGTAAGAGGACAACAATTTTTCTTTTTTGAGCACCTTGTTCCTACTTTTGATCCTATCGCAAATAACTGCGCGGAGGGCTTAAACATGATATCGAACGTTACAGCCAATATTTTAGGGTAGTTAGTTGTCGAAATCAGGACACCATCGACCAATATGTTCAGTGGAATTCATTTCAGTCGTCGAAGTGGTGAACTGCGGATTTCGTGGCTGATATTTTCATATTCCTCAGATGTAAGAACTGCACATATGTCATCATCAATAGGACCCGAAGCCAAGATTGTACAATCATTCGCATGCATTACGATTTCTATGCCGTGTGGAGGGTGTGGAATTTAGGAAAGGTAGAGGTTAAATAGTTCCGGAGATATTACCCAGCCTTTGGGAACTTCCTGTTTCACTCTACTGGTTTTGGACTTCTTGTTTGCGTACACAAATATAATTACACTATATCCTTCGCTTGGTTATATCCTCAACAGCTACCATGACGTCGCTCGGCCTGTTTTGGTTCAGTAGTTTCTGCTAGTTGTTGAATGTCGTAGTCGCTGTTTGTTGACAACTTTCTTTTATGTTATGCGTGTAGACTTTCCCTGAAAAAATGGAATTGTTATTTTATGTTGTTATTCAAATCAATATTTACTTACCTTTTTGCGAATTTATCCAATTTTTATTTTTAATCCAATATTCTAAAATTTCATTTAGTTTGACAAAGGAACAAAATGTAAACAAATAACTTGGGATAACACTTGCAACTTTTCGTACTATGGGGAACGAGTTGCATTTTTTTGTACAAAAACAGCATTGTATGAAATTAGTATCAAGATTTGATGCAGGATCTCAAACAAATCCGGTCATGAGAAGATTTAAATTTGTGTGGTAAATCTTGATGAAGTTGACCGGATTAAGCTCATAAATCCTGATAATGAGGGTTAACCCTGCAAAAAGCTATAGTATAAACAGCATATTAGGTGGCAAAGTCAATATCTTCTGATTCTCTATTAAGTCAAAACCTAAAAATGGGTATTTTCTGACAAGATAGCTTCTATCTTAGTTTATCTCTTCCTGTAACTCTTCCAAAGTCAATCCTAGCTGGTGACTGACTTCATCTGTAAGAGTTGGAGAACAAATATTTTCATAGTTCTCCGGTGAACTTAAGCTGCTCACCTCAGCTCTGCAAATTAAAAGAGGACATTCAATGGGTAAACATCTTAGTCCGGTCAAAATAGACATTGAAATAGCAAAAATTCCCACAGAGCTGAATTTTGGTGGAGAGCTAGGGTTTGTCGTTAGAAGCAACGTCCTAAAAGTCCCCATCGATCCCATGTGTGCAAAAAAAAATTATTCGGGGTCAAAGGTCAAATATTAAGGGTTTTTAGGTTTTCGGATTTATTTCTTGAAAACGGTTGATCTAATCAAAAAGTGACTAAAGCAAATATTGTAGACAGAAATTGTCTACAAGTTTGATCTTTATAATTTTTTCCTAGAAGGAACCATTCTTTAGATATAGCTGTTCTAAAAAACACATGATTTTTATGCACTTATAAGGGAAATATGCACATATTCAGACGAACCGGCTAAAATAAACGAAGTAATCCGGTCTGTCCCAAAAAAATATATATATTTTCTTGAAGAGCGAAAGTATAGCTATCCTCTAAAAAAAATTTCAACAAAATCGGAGCGTGTTTAGTAGAGTTATTCAATGTTAGAGTTATTTTATGCAAAAATAGCCCATTTAACCCACATGTATAATCGAAAGCCCAACGGGAACGACCCCAACGAAAACTCTCCGATTTTTTTCAATAATTTTCAACTATTGCGGATCCGGTTCGCCGGTTATTCGACCCGAAAGGCCAAATGTAAAAACCGAGTCTAACCCGATTACTGCAAAGTTGATATCGTTTGAAAACTTATGGAAGACTCTAACACATAGTGTCGTTACCTTAACCGGTTCGTTTCATAATGTACTTGAGCGGCTAATTTTTTATTTGACCTTTAGATGGCGATATCTCCAAAATGGTAAGCCTTTTTTAAGAATCATAAAGACCACTCTTGTAGACAATTATTAAATCTACAACTTTTACTTTAGCCGGCTTTTGCTAAGTCTTACAGTTTTTGAGAAAATGACCTTTGACCCCGAATAACTTGTTTTGCACACATGGGACCGAAGGGGACTTTTAGGACGTTGCTTCTAATGGCTAATCCTAGCTCTCCACCAAAATTCAGCTTTGTGGGAATTTTTGCTATTTCCTCCTTATACGCATGTCTATTTTGACCGGACTATCTGCCCATCCCGCCAAATGCTTTTTCAATTTCGTATACAGTCCTAATGCGAATAAACTGTGATGGTATGGAATTTTTCCATGATGGAGTTTCTCCTGATTATCTAAAAAATTCCTTCTTGCTTCCATGAAGGAATTTTCGATTTCTGATCAATTTTCTCTAGTCCCCTTGGCTACACTATTATTTTGAGCAATTTTGCTCATTTGTAAATAAATAGACACTATATACTCGCCCAACATCCTTTGATGTTGGATGAATTGTTCAAAATTCATTTTTGCGAGCCATATTTTTGTCACTTTGCTTCGACTGTGCGCCTTTTAACTCAGATGACGGATAACCTAACGAGCTTTCTTTTGAACCTACGCACCTATTACGTCTCTAAAATAGCGGATGAATCCAACGCAGTAAATTTTTACTAAATTTTTCGTCACTACACTTAACACCAATTAACCACACAAATTTCCTTTTTGAAACCGCAAGTCTATCACGTGGGGGCACCAAATGATAAGACGACTCCTAGTCTCATCACAAAGTGCGCCAAAACACCCTAGAGAAACGAAAAACGAAACGCCGCGAGATGTTGTCTGTTGCATTGCTTAACGGAGACTCATTTTATTCACTACAAATATTTACCACTAGACTATAAACAGAACATACATTTTTGCAAATAACATGGGTACTATAGCTCCAAATTTCACGACTTAGGTTTCATTTTATTTCTCACAATGTCTGGATGCTGCTATAATTTTTTTTATATACATATTTTTTTGTAAGTATAAGCGCTATTGTTTCAAAAATATATTTGTAAATACGTGAAATTATTTAACAAATTTAATTTTTCGCGAATCCATTGAAACTTTTTGACTTTTTTTGCATCATCGCAAAGAGTGCGAATTCAGTTAACGATAATAGGATATATCAGCTTACTATATTAAGCAGCGATTTTTTTAGATTTTTTTTAATTAGCATAATTAAAACGGTAACGAAAATAGATTTGGAATGATGATTTTTTCTTAATATATGTACCAAAATCATAGATGTAGTATCAAACAATTTTTTTTTGATTTTTTTGAAATGGAAAAGACAAATTTAGGCATTTTTCCTGATGTATATTGATACTACCAAAAAAATATGTCTCGTCGAAATAATGGTTTTAGACCCCAAGTATGTTGGTACGAAATATGTTTCAGACAATTTGGAGTCGATTTTGCCGTTAGTCTGTCTGTCTGGCTAGCTGGCGCGCAAGCTAACTCTGGAACGAATCAACCGGTTAAAATTTGACTAGTAATATTCCCCATGCATGTAAAAGGAGGCTTCGCTTTTTAGATATTTTGTAAATTCTCAAAAATAATAGTTTAAAATCATAATTATAACCATTTATAATATGTCAAAACGTGGCGAAAGCGCCCCATGTTACCATATCATTTCATTTAAAACGATTCGGCTGAATCGTTATATGAGAACTCTAAGAGATTTTCAATACAAAGTTTATGTCCATATTTATATTAGGCAATTTTCCTTGCGGCAATTGACAGTTTGAAGGAGAGAGAGGTGAGGCTTAAGGAAGTTGCCTAAAGTAAATATGGACTATCATCTAATAAAAATTTGAAGTTTTTTTACGAAAATGAAAAAGTAGTAACATTTGTATTTGATATATCTTTTTCCAATATATTTAAATAATTATAGCCAAAAAATTATTTTGAAATTGATTTGGAATGATAAAGTGGTTTCTTTCGATATTTTATGGATCAATTCGAACTACATTTAGAATGAGAGGATATGGGAAAATTGTATTCAGAATGCAAAAATGTGGTTGAAGAAAAAATTCCCATTTAGAATAGGACTGTATAGACATATATTTCACCACTTACCTTTTAACCACTTCTTTCTTGTTGCAGCTCTCATCACCTTCGCTTCGAAGTCGTGCTTTTCATGTAGCAGAATTTCATGAAGTGATGGTTTTTCCGGCAGTATATAAGAAACAGGATTATCTTTTTCCTGTAAAATTAAATATAATAGTATTATTAAACGATAAAAGTGTAATAAGTACAGATAATGTCTATTAATTAAAGTAAACAAATACATATTTTGCACCCCTGGAGAAGACAAAATACCAAATATCATTTTAGTTGGATAAGGTAGCTAGAACCTTAGAAATGCCTGAAATCTGGGAAATTTCTGTGAGTTTATATCAAAACGTGGGCCGACCTTCCCACTTTTTTGAGCCTCGAGATTGTAGGCCAAAATAGGAAAATAGCCAGCAAAATCAGTTGGAATTAGTGCAATGTAGACTAGTTCTTTCACGGCACGTTTTGATGCAGTTCTAATGGAGTCGTGAAAAGGCAATCCATTCCCCACATTTTATGCGCATTCGGATGCGATCCAACGCTTGACATCTATTCCTATGATTGACATTTTAATACCATCCGGATGCAGTTCAAACGGAGTCATGAAAAAGGCACTCCGTTCGTTACATTTTATTAGCAGTTGTTAGGCAACAGTTGTTACATAAGTCAGTTTGTACAACCCTACAAGCGCATCGGCATCAATTTTTTCAAAAACGGAAAAACTTGTTAACATTTCCAAAACTTTGACTTTATACATTTGCGAACATTTTTGCGGTAATTTATGAGAAGACGGTTTTTTAATGGAGTGCTGTTGGGGAACATGGCGAAATCTTAACTGGCGGCATTATATAAAAACGCCTTTAACATATGAAGCAAGGACAAAACAGCTTGGAATAAATGGAGAGCGCATAACACACGGCACCTTTTTGACTGCCCCGCCAAACCTACTCAACTTACTCTAGTGGATCTGTGGTTACATTCCATCGAAGCAGCCACGTTCCTGGAACTGGATATTGGAACTGGATTATTTTTGTTCGTTCGTCTTCATTCGTAATAATTTAGGTATCCATAGCTCAGACCATAGATGACATACAGACTTAAATTTTCGTAGAAGAGTTCCATATATAGTTAAGAATTCCTCATTTAAAAAGCAGCGCTCTACATTTACACTAAGGTCAGTAAATCGATCTACAAAATTTGACAGTTCGTGTGAGAAGAATACACATTTTTACAAAAAACAGGGGGTTAATTTCTATGCGGGGTTTGACAGTAACCATATTGGAAGTAAGGAAACCAAAAAATTAAGGCAAAATATTGGAAGGTGTCGGTGGGGCGTGCTTCTAAAGATGATATTTTTTTTTATATTTGTTCATTGTTCATACACGATGTCAGCTTTTTTATTTTTCCTCAAATACTAAATTTTAGTAAAGTTCTAAATTATGTTGACTAGAACTTTTTTGGAACAACATGGAACAAAGTTTCGTTTTCGTAGAATGATTATTGAAAGTGTTCTCTTTCAGCCCGTTGCGTACGTTTAATACTTTTTTAATTATTGAAAGTATCCCCTTTCAGCCCATATATACAGTATTTCCCTCTTATATGCACCCCGGATATAAGCATTCCTCGATTAATAGCACTGAAATTTGTGCAAATGTTATTTTTAGTTCAAAATGCATTGACATTATTTCGATATATGCATCCCGCTTATATGCATTCCCCTCTTATAAGAGCTTGAAATTTGGTCATCTTTCTTTCATTTTGGCTTAAAAAAAATCGTTTTTATGCACCGGCTCAAAATAATTTGGATGATAGTAAAATTTTTCATAGGCGTTAAATATGGCAAGCATATACGTGAAAAGGGCAGTTAATTGGATAAAAACTCCTCAAGAAAGCTGTTCTTTCGGGCGATATGCTCTTAGAGAAAACTGAGCTAATTGCAATAAAATAAATAAGCCATTTTCTCCATCTGCTGTCGGAGAATAATGAATTATATAAAACCGATGGTGCAGAAAATAAGATTTCCTTAAAAAAAAAGAAGTTTTAAATTTAATAAGTATTATTCGTAAGGCTGTAATGCCAGCCATTAAATTTCTTCATTAAATAGAAAACATAGAGCAATTCTATTTTAGACAATGCACAGGCAAAAATCACGGACTTTTTGTCCCCTCCACCATAGGATGAAGGGTGTATTAACTTTGTTTTTTCTTTGTAAATCATTGAAATAATCACTTGCAACACTATAAAGTATTAATATTCTTTATCAGGGTAAAATTAGGATTCGATCTATGCACATTTATTAATCCGTCTGTGGTAATCACTCTAGCATCCACAAAAATAGAGATAGAATGCTGAAATTTCGGAAAGATGAGTCTTTTGTTTGCTGTTCGAATTTTGGTATAGCTCCCATATAACGGTATCATCCTATTTCATGTATTTTCGGGGTTTCAGCTACATTTTCAGACCGAATTAGCTATAATTTGGTATTTATGGTTCCTAGTGCTGATAAAACTTATCTATCCAAAATTGTGTAAGCCCATGTTTTGGTATAGCCCCAAATAAAGTTACCACCCGATTTCAGATACACTTCACCCCGGTTATTTACCTCTCTGCTGAACTGGCTTTCCCGTTTAATTACCTCATAATCTAATTCCCCAAAAGTTTTTCATATAAATGAGTTCAAACTGTTCCGGTTAATTACTTTTCTATAAATACCCAATTCGGACATTTACCTGTCAAATATTTTCCCAAAAAGAACATTTATTAATACTTTTCTCGGCTTATTACTCGCAATGGTATATTTTTGAGACAATCGATTTCGATGACTACGTGAATTATGATGAAGATGTCCAGGGTTATGTTATGGTGTTATGATGATAAATGAAGCAATAATGAGACCACAGCATCCATTTCCCAATATTAAAGAATGTAAAGCAAAACTTAGTGGAGCAAAAATTTTTTCAGCGCTAGATGCCAAAAGTAGTTTCTGGATGGTGCCATTAGATGACAAGTCCTCCAAGCTTTGTGCATTTAATACACCTTTTGGACGTTACTGTTTCCTAAGATTGTCTTTCGGTATTAATGCGGCCCACGAAATATTTCATGCCGAAATGGTAAGACTATTTGGTGACATTCCCGGGTTGGTAATATATATTGACGATTTTTTAATTTATTCATTAAATGTAGAAGAACATTTAAGTACTTTAGAGATGGTGTTAGAAAGAGCTAGGAAATTGGGACTAAGATTTATTGAATCAAAATGCAAATTTTTGGAACATTAAATAAAGTTTTTGGGTCATATTTTTGATAATTTAGGTGTCCGAGCCGATGACGAAAAGATTAGAGCAATAGTTAGTATGCCAAGGCCAGAAAATGTAAAAGATTTGCAGAGATTTTTGGATATGATTAATTACTTGGATTCCTTCATAGAAAATCGTTCGTTGAAGAACAAGCATCTTAGAGAACATTACGAAATGACGTCTTATGGCATTGGTCAGCTCATCATGAAAAAGAGTTGAACGATTTAAAAAAGTGATTACGAAAGCTCCAGTCCTTACTTATTTTAATCCCAATAAAGTTTTGGTGTTATCGGTGGGTGCTTCGAAATCTACATTAGGTGCTACAATTTTGCAGGAAAGAAGACCGATTGCATATGAATCGGCATCTTTAACTGATTGCCAGCAAAATTATGCACAAATTAAAAAAGAGTTGTTCGCTATTTTATTTGGTTGTACAAAGTTTCATCAATACATTTATGGAAATAACGTAATAGTGGAAACAGATCATAAGCCCTTAGTGACATTATTTGATAAACCACTATTTAAAATTCCACCAAGACTTCAACATTTTGTGTACAATGCTATAATCTCGTAGTTAGATATAAACCAGGAAGGGAATTGAAAATAGCGGATACACTATCAAGAGCTCCCCTAAGAGATGTGGCCATGGCAGAACTTGATGAGGAAATATCACTCCACTGCAATTTTATATATTCTTCTCTAGAGAGTTCATTCGCAGACATGAATGTGGTGAAGGAAGAAAGTAAAAAAGAAGAAACATTTTTAAAATTATTTAAATATGTTAAGGAAGAATGGCCTAATAGTAAAACAAATTTGGACCAAGATGTTATGCCTTACTTTAAGATAAGGGATGAACTAACAATTCTGAATGACATTTTATTAAAAGGCAATCAGGTTGTGATCCCAAAGAACATGCGAAGAAAATTATTTCAGGGGATTCATGAAGGACATATGGGGGTATCAAGGTGTCAAAATCTAGCGCACCAGACTGTGTGTTCTTTTACTATCTGAAGGATTTGAAAACGCAAAATAAACCAATTTAGAGACATTAAAAATATAATTTTTACATTGAAAGTTATTGCCAAAAAGCTCCTCCTTGAAATTCAATCATCACTTTTAAGTTTGTTAACCGGAACGCTATAAATCTGTTCGGTAAATCCAAACTATAACAAAAGAAGGCTTATAATAATGGGGGTTAGACTTGGTTTAATTTTTTGACTTATTTTTTTATACCCTCCACCATAGTATGGAGGGTATATTAAGTTTGTTTCTCCGTTTGTAACGCATTGAAATACGCATTTGCGACCCTATAAAGTATATATATTCTTGATCAGGGTAAAATTCTGAGTCGATCTGTGCGCGTCCGTCCGTCCGTCTGTGGTAATCACTCTTGCATCCACAAAAATGACGCTGAAATTTTGGGAAAGTGCGTCTTTTGTTTGCAGGCAGGTCAAGTTCGATGATGGGCTATATCGGTCCACGTTTTGGTATAGCCCCCATATAACGGTACACCCCGATTTACGGTATTTTGACGTTTTTAGCTACATTTTCAGACCGATTTAGCTATAATTTGACATTTGGGGTTCGTAACTGTCAATAAACTTATCTAAAAAAAGTTGTGGACATAGGTCCACGTTTTGGTATAGCGCACATATAACGGTACCCCTGATTTACGGTATTTTGACGGTTTTAGCTACATTTTCAGACCGATTTAGCTATAATTTGACATTTAGGGTTCTTAACTGTCAATAAACTTATATAGTAAAAGTTGTGGACATAGGTCCACGTTATGGTATAGCCCCAAATATAACGGTATTCCCCGATTTACGGTATTTTGACGTTTTTAGCTACATCTTCAGACCGATTTAGCTATAATTTGCCATTTTGGGTTCTTAAGTGTCAATAAACTTATATAACAAAAGTTGTGGACATAGGTCCACGTTTTGGTATATCCCCCATATATCGGTACCCCCCGATTTACGGTATTTTGAAGTTTTTAGCTACATTTTCAGACCGATTTAGCTATAATTTGACATTTAGGGTTCTTAAATGTCAATAAACTTATATAACTAGTGGACATAGGTCCATGTTTTGGAATAGCCCCCATATAACGTTACCGCCCGATTTCAGGTATTTTGACGTTTTAAGTCACATTTCTAGACCGAATTAGCTATAATTTGATATTTACGGTTCTTAGTGAACAAAAAACTTATACTCGAAAAAATTATGAACATAGGTACATGTTTTGGTATAGCCCCATATAACGGTACCTCCCGATTTTCGGTATTTTGAGATTTTTACCAACAAGTTTTAACCGAATTAGCTGTAATTTGAACATTTGATGTTTGAAGTTCTTAGTGCTCACCACACCTCTCCACCAATAGGGTTCTTAAATGTCAATAAACATATATATCAAAACTTGTGGACATAGGTCCACGTTTTGGTATAACCCCCATATAACGGTGCCCCTCGATTTACGGTATTTTGACGTTTTTAGCTAAATTTTCAGACCGATTTAGCTATAATTTGGCATTTAGGGTTCTTAAGTGTAAATAAACTTATATAACAAAAGTTGGGGACATAGGTCCACGTTTTGGTATATCCCCCACATAACGGTACCCCCGATTTACGGAATTTTGACGTTTTTAGCTACATTTTCAGATCGATTTAGCTATAAATTGACATTTAGGGTTCTTAAATGTCAATAAATTTATGTAACTAGTGGGCATAGGTCCATGTTTTGGAATAGCCCCCATATAACGTTACCGCCTGATTTCAGGTATTTTGACGTTTTAAGTCACATTTCTAGACCGAATTAGCTATAATTTGATATTTAGGGTTCTTAGTGACCAAAAAACTTATATTCGAAAAAAATTAGGAACATAGGTCCATGTTTTGGTATAGCCCCATATAACGGTATCGCCCGATTTTCGGTATTTTGAGAATTTTACCTACAAGTTGTAACCGAATTATCTGTATTTTGAACATTTGACATTTCAAATTCCTAGTGGTCACCACACCTCTCCACCACACAAAATTGTCATGAAAGGTCGATGTATTGATAAAGCCCCCATATAACGGCACCTCCCGATTTTCAGTAATTTAATGATTTTAGCTACAATATTAAACCGAACTAGAAGTAATTTGACATTTGAAGTTCTTAGTGGTCACAGCACCTCTCCATCAAAAATTGTCACCATACATAGTTAGATATAGGCACCATAAAAAAGGGCCTCCCGAATGAAGCATTTTATGTATCGTATCTGACATTTTAACGTACCCACTTAAAGTTGGGGACAGGAATGAAAACTAATTATTCCATTTTAGTTCAGAATATTTTATGGTGGAGGGTATGAAAAGTTCGTCCCGGCCGAACTTAACGCTTTTTTACTTGTTCTAATTGTTCTCATTTTTTGTAAGGCTGAGATGAAATTTTTGTAACTACCCGCATGAGGTAAATATGCGAGATTTTCGTAACTGACTTCCCCGCATAACTACCCCAATTTTTTAGAATTTTATGAAAGTTAACCGGGCTGCAGTATATTTTCAAACTTTTAGCTGACCGAATTAGCTAAAATTAAGTATTTGTTGGGGTTCTAATTTGTAAAAAGACTTCTCTGCCTAAAATTGTGGACATTGGTGCTGTCGTAACAGCAGGAAAACTAATTATTCTATATTAGTACAGAATATTTTATGGTTCGGCCCAGCCGAACTTAACGCTTCTTTACTTGTTTAAGAATAAAAATAATTAAGTACCCTCTCTTTAAATATACGTAACTTCTATTGATATCCGAGCCTAATACTACAAAAAGAAGTGAGATGTTTTCCTAAGAATGAACTGCTTTTCTTTTTGATTGATTAAAAACTAATAAATTGCAATCTCTCCCTTGTCTCGTATGGTATGTTGTGGAATAATGTTAAATTGCAATTTTAATGAGAATTTGTATATGGAGGATTTTTATATATGCACCGATAGTGCTTATAAGCGGGATTTGTATATAAGCACTGATTGTGCTTATAAACGGGATTTCGATATATGAATCCCCCGCTTATATGCACTGCTTTACTTGCATTTGCCACAGTGCTTATATCCGGGAAATGCTGTATTTCTTTTTTTTTGTCTGGGCCGCGTAGGCATGACGATAGAGAACACACTGCAAAATATTTTTTAGCGCTTTTCCTTATCGCCCTTAATAGACCTGAACACCAGCATTTTTTTGGTGCCACACAACGCACCATTTCATTGTTATAAGGTAAATATTCACTTGCTAATAATTAAACATTTTGTTATTACTAACCTTTCTCTTTATTTATACAGGTATTCTTAAATGTCGTCAGACCACACAGCCTGCCCATTCCCACATCAGATATCCGCACATCAGATAACTGCCGTAATCTATGAATTGCCGTAATTGCCTTTTGTGTCCCTACCCAACCTTACGGACAGTGGACATGGGAATACCCATCAAAGCATCGTAGTTGCCTGAGCCGTATATCGGGCATTTTTGGAATTTTCTTTTTCATGTTTCATGATGCAGTCATGTGTGCAAAATTGCTCGAAATTTATTCTAACTTGGAGACCGAAGCCTGCTGGTAAGAACATGCTACATTTTTAAATATAAAAAAAACATGATCATTTTCAATAACTTTTCTTTCGTTTTTCTTTTTCCAGGTAAACCAGCTACTCATTTATATATTTTCTCGTGTGAGCCGTGTAGGCCTGACTATGGATGTCCAAAAAGGCACACAAAATTTGGTTTGGTGTTTTACTTTGTCACCCTTTATAGGCAAGACAACCGGAATTTTTTTTTTGTTGTCAGTTAATGTATTGCCTACTGTCTTGGCAGCGTTTGCCCAAGTTCATAATTAGAAGATAAAAATGTTCGCTTGTTAATTAAATTAACTTTTTATATTAATAATATTTTCCTTTAGTCTTACATGTGCCGTACAAATTTTGTTGGAACATACAGCCTGCTCTGTCATCATGAAATATTTGTTGTAACTCGAATACTCTATGCCTTTGAGTGATTGTTCTTTTGCCTAAAGGCACACAACAAATCTTTGCTATTTTCTACCCAACACTACGGACACTGGACATTTGAATACACCACAAGGCATTGCAGTTGCCTGAGGCGTACATTGGGCACTTTTGGAATATACTACCTGTTATGCTGCGGATTCATGGTAAGAATGCATTTTTGTTGACATTAAGAGTGCTAATGTGTGGAAAAGTGTTTGTGCTAATTACACTTCATTTTATTGTGTTAATTATTTTTGATATGGACTACGATTGTGAATATTGTTGGGCCACCAGTTCGTGTTTAAAAAATACTAATTTTGCCTAATTTATTGTGAAACACATATGTCTGTCCAAGTGTACAATTATAGCATGTTGATGATGGACACATATGTATGTTGGAAGTGCATAAAATAGTGGTGAACAATACATTTTGTTGAAGGCTATTAATAGACATCATCTGTGAATTTGTTTACCTGCATCAATGTTATTTATTTTCAAGTCTTCAAGAATGTGTATCCTATTAAGTGTGTGTTTCTATTTGTAATTTAACAGGGTGGAATATTTTGATGCCCATACATAAATCAGTTCTATTTATTTTGATATAAAAATATCAGTGAATTATTTTGAAATACCTGTGCCGATCATATGCCTCAAGTTCATTGTGAAGAAATATTTTAACATAATTTATTGTATGTGATCATCATTTCAGTGCATTACTAATTCCTGTGTTTTCTTTTTTTCTCTTCGTTTAGGGTGATTTTGAAATTGAGATTTATTGCTCTGCCAATCAAATAAGCAAAAATTAATGTGGCCGTGTCATATAAGGAAATATTTTTATTTTGTGGACATACTACGGTGGATTACGTTATTGCAACCTGCATCGTTCTTGTGTTTGTTCATTAATACCCCCATCAACTACCTGCGTGGAAGACTTCAATATTATGGTGATAATGCGGCAAGAAATGTGTTCTGTTAAGGTGAGTCTTTTGTGTTTATATATTTTTTTGGTGATGACTGCGGTCAGTGTTTTGTATGGCAAGGAAATGGTGGTTTGTGTGTAGGCAATTACAAAAATTTTAATTTGAAGTGGTACAAAGGGTTATTCCAAAATAGATGATTCATAAAGTGTTTTTTCCAAGAATTGGATTGCCAAAAAATATAAAAAGTATGAAACATGAAATGTAAACATTCAAAGTGGGCTTCGATAAAACCATGCGTGACTATCTTAGTGAAGTGAATTCATAAGTTTTTATGGGAAATCATTTTAGGATTCCATTGCATATGCCAATATGTTTGAGCCCCTATATAAACGGAGATAATACCAGATGGTTAATGGAGTAATAATCCTGTTCGATTTCAATTACCTAACAGCAATTTATTCTTTTGTTTAGAGGTCTCATGGGAGATATTTCCTGAGATAGGGATTTTTATATTTTTATCCTGTGACGTAGCAATTCTGTTGATGGTTGGGGACACCAGTGTATGTGAAATTATACCACCATTTGATCTTGCCATTAGTTAAAAATTTTATATCCTTTTCTTAATTGTCCTTGCATTATTAATATTTTTATATGTATGTATATTTATTATGATGTATAATTTTTACTAATGTTTATTTGACTTTTAACTATTTGACTTTTGATTATTTGTTACCATTTTTCCTGTTTTATTATTGGGTTTAAATAAAAACAATTTTATTATTCTATGCCATAAATTATTTGATTACGAAAGGGTTACAAGCATTTATGATTTTGAATCCAAGAGACTTTTTTGGTATATGCTTTGGTTGATGAATGTAATGGGTGGGGTTTTAATGAGAAGAGAGGCGAATGCCTTTGTTGTGAAATAGTGTAATCCATATGTAGTTATGGTTGTTTAGTTCTATCCATGGTTATTTTTTTATAGTGTTTCTGTCTTACACCATCTGTGGGGAGGGTAAAACCTATAAGCATAATAAATAAAAAAACCTTCTAATATTTTTCTGAGTATCCTGTCTGAATTCCGTCCGTTTTCTTCCCGTTGTGTACGGTGTTTTCTATTGAATTTTCCCAACGTGGGGAATTCCCACGCCCTGTTGTCTCATTCAGCCGGGCAATCAGGTAGATCTTCTAAAAAAAAAACTAAATATAAAAAAGTGTATAATTTCTAATAATAATCACAATAAATGCAAAAGGCGCAAAATGGACGTACACAAACATTCATTTTCTAAACCTATATTGCACTTATGTTACTATTATCACGAAATCATTGCACTAAATATATTTAAACTTTTTTTAGAGTGGAAAGAAATAAAACGTGTGTCGTTTTTTTGAAAACAATCATATGCTGGAGTAATAAAATGGGTAGTTGTGTTTATCTTAAGGATAGATATGACCATGAGCTTGGCATAGAAAATGCAGTGGGCGAAATCGATGGCTTCTATTTATGACGGGAATTGTTTAGCCATTAATTTGACGCTTTGTGATTTTGGGAATTGGGTATTTCAAACAAGTGGTATTTATCATTTTGATTGGTGAGTTTTAGAAAGGGGTGTTTATGCGGATGTTTGTTTTCTTTAACGCTCCCTGGTTCCAACGTGGGGAACTCTCACACCCTGAGATCTCACAAGCCGGGCATATGATTTTTCTAGGACATACGATTGTAAAGAGGGACAAAAACATCTGGGAAAAACATTTAGTAGTATTATAGCTAAATAAATTCATAAATTTGGACATCACAAGATTTAATCTAACTAATCTATATTGCACCAAAAGGGTTTCTTATCTTTGTTATTGCACAATAACATGAATAACAAACACTTACGGCAACATAGATAAATAAATTAATAAATTGGGACGTCACAAAAATATAGTTTACTTAAGCTATATTGCACTAAAAAGTTTCTGTATCACAGAGATATTGCACCTTAAATTACATACGTAGATCTTTGGAGTGAAAATTCCCAAGAGGTTTTCCCTGTAGGGTTTCTAACTCGTACATATTGTTACCTATAGGCCGGACAATTCTACATTTTAAGAACTTCTTACAGAACTTAGCGTTTATATTATTCTTAAAATCCGACAGCATGTGGTTCCTTCTATAAACCTACTGTCCAGGTACGAAGTTTACAATCCTTGCTCGTTGGTTATATCTTTTTGCACTATTCTCGTATGCGTTATGCATATTAGCTTTGATTCTTTCTCTCATTAATTCTAATTTATCGGCTTTATTTAATTGTTCTATTTGATGGTCTGTTAGGGAAAGAAGTTTCTTGGCTAACTTATAATCTGTTCCACTTGTGAACATGTTGTAGCCGAAAAGAGCAAAAAAAGGATTTACTCCTGTCGCTGAATGGACAGATGTTCTGAGTGCTTGCTCAATCTCTTGCAAATAGAGGTCCCATTCGCGGTGGTCCTTTTCTACATATGTCCTAATCGCGGCCAGTATCGACTGGTTAACACGCTCTGAAGCATTAGATTGAGGTGAATAGTATGCTGTAGTGAGATGATTGATTTTATAGCTCTTTATCATTTGTTCAAATATTTTGGACACAAATTGTTTTTCCATTATCGCTATGGTTGATTTCAGGTACTCCGAAGGTGTGGAATACTTGATGTTCCAAAAAATTCACTACATTTTGTGCCGTTGCCTCCTTCATAGCATGTAGGAATGTAAATTTTGTGAAATGGTCCATGACTATGAATATGTAGGCATTCCCTTTTTTAGAACGGGGGTATTTACCTAGAAAATCAATATATAGTTTTTGAAAGGGCCTTTCTGTAACTACTTCATTGCCTATAGGTGGTTGCGTTCGGTGGTTTGTGGGTTTCGTTTCTTTACACACCTGGCAATTTCCTATGTATTGCCTGACTTGGGAGGTCATTTTAGGCCAGTAATAGTAGGTTCTCAGTCGACTTAATGTTTTTGTGATACCATCATGCACCGATTGGGTGTAATTATGTGCCTTTTCTATAAGGGCATACGTTATGTCCTGTGGTATCCACAACTTCCATTCAAATTCTGTGGTTTCTTGTTGAAAATTCTTGGTGCGTATATAAACCTTATCGTTCTCTACTTTTAAGTCGGGCAGTCGTTCTTGATTTTGTAGGATAGTATTTCTTAACTCCTCATACTCCTCACTATCGAAAGCATTAGTTTCAAAATCCAATAAATCATCATCGCTTAATTCTTCTACGACTATATCTGTGTCTACAGGCATACGCGATAATGTATCGGCAACAATATTGTCGGAACCTTTACGGTGCTCAATGCTGAAATCATATGCCTGCAGCTGTAGAGACCATCTTGCTAAGCGTCCACTTAAATCTTTCAGCGACATCAGCCACTTAAGGCTGGCATGATCGGCTATAATTGTGAATCGCATTAATTCAACATATGCACTATAGGTCAAACAGCCCATTTTACTGGCCAAAAGTCAAATTTCGCACTTTGTATTTTCACTTATTTTGTGTTACTTTCTTGTAAGAAACCCTTCAAATATAATAAAATTAAATTTTGTTTTTGTATGAGACATTATACCGTTACATGGCAGGCTGCCAAATATGTAGTATCCAAATATCTTTAAAAACTTGTTAACGAAATATGTTTACTTGTATTCGTTCAGGGTGAAACAAAATCACAATATTAGCATAAGTAACGATTTGATTAGAAAGTATTCGATATCTATTTATCAAAAATGCCCTCCTATCATCAATTATGTATATAAATAGTTATTAAATGGGTGTTAACTTTGAATTTTCGAAGAAAGTAGAACATTTTGAGGTTATGTACGCTTTTAAAGTGTCGGCAACGTTCGGCAATGAAAGTGAAAATTGAAATTGGTTCATTAACTCGTGCCGAATGCAGAAAATTTTATGTGAATTTGCGTAAATTTGCTCGGCAAGAATTATACAACTTTTTTTAGGTTACCATATTCTCCATAATATTGATTTTTTTGAAGCCAGGGTTAAACCTCTTATCAAATAATGTTAGCCAAATTGGAGTCCACAGCATTCTGCTGTGTTCTAAATTCAAATTATTTTCAAATCGTTTGTAAATATATACAGTTATAGTCAAAATATGTCACATCATATTGTGGGATTTTCGAGGTAATAATATTAAGGCATATTTACATTAAAACTAAAATACACAACAAAAAAGGTTCTGAACTTATCGGACGTCGATGCCTTCAATTCTGTAGACAAATAACAGACCTTCCAGTTTTTGTCCCCAAAGGGTTAAGGACCCAGTTGTGTATTTGGTCCATAAAGGGTTAATTTTTTGGCTCACGTTGTTCCATTTTTCTCCCTGAATCTAAAAACGCTATATTAACTTAAACCAAATACTTGTTTTAACTTCAAGACTTTTGGCTAATAAAATGGTCCGTTTGACCTATAGTGATATGGTCTGAATCTTTTGACTGCTAAGACGGCTGCAAGGCATTCCTTTTTCGTCACTGAGTAATTTTTTTGACATGCATTTAGCTTTTGAGAATAAAATACGATGGGATTTTCATCACCATCGTCATTTTTTTGAAAAAGGACTGCACCTATTCCGTATTCACACGCATCGCATTGAATAAAAAACTCTTTATTGAAATCAGGATGTTTGAGGACCGGTGCCGAAGTAAGAGCTTGTTTAAATTGTTTAAAGGACTCAATAGCTGCTGGGGTCATAACAAATTTTTGGCCTTTTTTTAAGGTGTCAGTTAATGCAGATGATATGGACGCAAAGTCTTTTATAAAGCGTCGGTACCAACCTGCGGTTCCGAGAAAGCTCCTCACTTCTCTAGGAGATTTAGGCAGTGAAATTTTTTGGATTGAGCTTACTTTTTCAGGGTCGGTTTTCAAGCAACCATTACCGAGGTATTTGAGTTCCTTAAAACAAAACAACGATTTCTTGAGACCTATTGTTAGGTTTGCTTTCCGCAGGCATTCCGCAACTTCATTGAGCAAACGCAGATGATTATCAAAATCATCAGCAATAATTAATAGGTCGTCCAAATATATGAACACATTTGACTTCAATTTCCCGGGTATGACTTTGTCCATTAATCTACAAAGACGCTGCGCCGCGTTGCATAAACCGAATGGCATAACCCTAAATTGGTATAGGGGTCGACCAGGCACGGTGAACGCCGTATACGGTTTTGCTCCATCTTCCAACTCTACTTGCCAAAAGGCGTATTTAAGATCCACGCTACTGATAAAGTGTGTTTGGTCGATTCTACTCAATATGCCATCAATGTTTTGCAACGGGTACGCGTCTTTGATAGTTAATGCGTTTAATTTACGTGCATCGAGGCAAAATCGATTTTTTCCTGGTTTCCTGACAACTGTCGTCCTATTACTCCAGGGCGAGTCGCTCTCTTCTATTACATTCAATGCCAGCATGTTATCGATCTCTCTGTATACTATCCCCTGAACAGCAGGGGACAAAGGATAATGCTTGTCTTTAACCGGATTCGCATTCTCAACAAATTTTATAGCATGTTTCTCTAATTTCGTGCAACCTAATCCCTATTGTTCAAAGTTTGGAAATTTTTTTATTACTTCATCTAGTCTTTTCTTCTGATCTTCTGTTAGTTTATGCATTTTTGTTTCATCAATAGATGAATCACCGTGTATTTTCGTTTGAAGGTCTATGTCTATTTCTTCGGTGGGGAATATTTGTGCTGCTATGTCAAATAGCTTCCAAAAATCGGTACCTAGATATAGGTTTTGTTCCAAATCTGGGCACATGTATAAAGTTAGCTCTTTAATCTGTTGTTTATATTCTACCATGACTTTGATTATTCCTAATATTCGGTGTTTCTGGCCTGAAGCCGTACTTATATTGGACATGTAAGGTTTGATGTCTACACCCAGTTCCTCAACAATTTCTCGGCATTGCTTCCCAAGAAGACTGACCGTTGCCCCTGAATCCAATAGACCTCGGATATCCTTGCCTTCTATTTTATAGTTATATACCGTCTGGGATCTTTCCTTAATTGACACCTTGAGATGGCTTCACATATAGCTTTTCTACACTTTTTGTTTTCCTTTTGTCTTTGCCTCAGTTTTAGTATCCTTTGTTTCTTTTTTTATTAGCTTTTGAGGAATTTTGGCCTCCAGGACATTTTCTTTAATTTCGGTTTCTTGGAAAATTTTTGCTCTGACTATGTCATAATGTTTTTGTCTAGTTGATAATGGTAGATAATGGCGGGTGGACGCATAGTTCACTTCTCCGCTATCCTCGACTCTTGGCTTTTCTGCGGGTTCTTTACCTTGGCGGTTTCGGTGGAACAATGGTTTCCCGCCGCAACCACGTTCTTCCGGCAGTTTCCCGACTTACAATTGTCACATTTAGGGGCTATGGTATTCGGGTTTCCACACTTAAAGCAGAAATAATTTCTCTGACTGGATGGACATTCCCGAAAACCATGTCCTGGAATAAGGCAATTCCAACAAGTGATTTGAGTACTTATAGCCGAGACATCTACCACTTCTTCCTGCATTTCCAAATTGTTGAAGCAATCAACTTCCTCTTCATCCGCCAGACTGACGGCATTCACTTTCACGGGCCTATTGATCATTGGTTGTTGTTGGGGTATTGGATCTTTGCGGAAAAATGTTCTTTCTATCTCAAGACACTCAATTCTCAACTGCTCTAAAGAAGAAACGTTCATTGAATAGACGATGCTAGATAAGTTTTTTCTCAAGTTTTTCTTAACAAGAGATATCATCTCATAATCTGAAACGGGCCTTTGCAATTTGGATCTCATCTGACACACATCTTGAAAAAATGAATCTATGGATTCTCCTGGTAACTGTTTTCTCTCTAATAGGTCCCTCATTTCTTCAAAGCAATTTCGCCTAGTCTTGAATCTCTCAGTCGAAGAAAATTTCAAAGCTTCCCATGTTGAGATACAGTTACACATTTGTTGCAACCAAAACCAGTCATAGGCTGGTCCGGACAACAAAATGTGGAATTCTTTTAAGATTTCCTCCCATAACAAGCCATAATGTCTCTGAAAGTATTCAAGCCTATAAATGAAGTCTTCCACAGGCAGTGTATTTGGTATTCCGGAAAAATTGATGCCAAATCGTTCCACTCTTATTCCTTGATTTCCCCCGATGCCACTAATCGACGGTAGGACGTTATTCCTTCGGGCTCCGTTAGAATTTCCACTGTTCTGATTTGTTTGAGGTGGATCATTTATTGGCGGTATCTGAGTAGGTGGTACATTTGAGTTATTATTGGCCAGTTTAGACACTGATTTATTCAATTTATTAATCATAGTATACACTTTATCCATTTCCCTATTTACACATTGGCTTACCAACGAGTTTAAATTCAGCCTAGCATCGTTTATGCTTTCTTTAACCATGTCTCGTACCATTTGATCTACATCATCTGGTCGATTTGTTTGATTTGGGATTTGGGTTTGAGCATCAATAGCCGCTCTGGCAGCCATGCTGGTGCTTGGATTAGGTGAATTAATTGTGTTTGACAAATCTCGGATTGTGGAATCCATATTTATATTTGATGGTTCCATTCTATATTCCACTCGTGTTTTCTTATTAGTAGGTCTGGGAGTAGTAACGGAAATCCTACTTATATCAAAAGCTTTTTCCCGCCGTATAAAAGCTCATTGGGTGTTGCTATTAGTAATCAAACACCTCAATATGGAAAAGGAAAGTTATTTTGTTTCTTTATACAAGGATGCCAAAAGGAAAAATCGACAAATTTTAAATTTCGTAGATTAAGTTGAGATGATCACAAGTAAAATCATAAAATTTTAAAGCTAAGTAAAAAAAAAACAAGTAAAAAAGTATCAGTCGGCTTTGCCGACAGAGATATACCCTCAGCCTGTGTATATTGAAACATTTTTTTTCCAAAAAACGCATATATTTAGGGAGTTTTAAAAATGTTGGGCGTTTGAACTGACAAAAATGTTGATTAGGATTAGGAGATACTAAAAAGAATGGATCTCCAGCCACTACATATGGTACCATAGGGGTTTTTTTTAGAACTTCAGGGATGTTTGCTCAAGAAGTATGAACTTGCCCCTGAAACAACTTTTACCATCGCAATTGAGGCAGCAATGCAAGTTGTTTCAACAAAAATCAAAGTGATTCGAAAGCAGGTCTTAAAGTGAACATGTATCCGAAATTTTGAGTGGGAGGTACCGGATGGAGTGGACAAATATAGTCCATATTTGAACCTGATCTATATCTGGTAGATATATTAGGATGTGTAAAGTATGGACCAATTCGGCCACTCTCTTCAAGAGTTATCGTACGCACAATTTTTCCGAACATTTTCGAACTTTTGTGGGGGAGGTACCTGAAGGAGTGGACCGATATGGCTTATCTTCGAACTTAAACTATGTTTGGACAAAATATTACTAAGGCCAAACATTGGACCGAATCGGCAGACCTGTTCGAGAGTTATTTTGCCCTCCAACCTCCTCACACGGTGTCATAGGGGTTTTTTGCAACTTTCAGGCTATTTTCTCAGGAAGTATGGACTTGCCCCTGATGAAACTTATACCGTCGTATGGAGGGCAGTGAATATAAGTTGCTAAAGCAAAAATCAAAGCGATTCGAGAGATGTTCCTAAACTGAACTTTTCCAAAGTTTTGTGTGGGAGGAACCCGACGGAGTGGACCGATTGAGTCCATATTAAAACCTGATCTAAGTCTGGTACACGCTCCACGATGGGCAAAGTATGGACCAAATCGGTTACACCCTTAAAGAGTTATCGTGCGTACAAATTTTCCGAACATTTTCGAACTTTTGTGGGGGAGGTACCGGAAGGAGTGGACCGATATAGCTCATCTTCGAACTTAAACTAAGTTTGGACAAAATATTACGAAAGCCAAAATTTGAACCGAATCGGTTCATCCCTTCGAGAGTTATCGTGCGCTCCAGCCAGCCAGACAGACAGACAGACGGACGGACATTGCCCAATCGACTCCAAATTGTCTGAAACACATTTCGTCCAAACATACTTGGGGTCTAAAACCATTATTTCGATGAGGCACATTTTGCCCGTATGAAAGTGTATATACCCTTCATAGCCTAAAGGCTGAGGGTATAAATAGATAAATATTAGAGTTAGAATTAAAGAGTACATACATTAAATAAAACTTTACGAAACAAAAGTATTACTACTATTTTTTTTTCGCTCACAATTTTTTTTGTAGATTCAAACATATAACTGAAAGGTTGTAGGGAGTGTTTTCAATTGCTATAAGGGAAAGTGTGTGGATTTTATTATTCTTTTTTTTTATTTTGGAATTTCAATCCAACCATAGTTTTCCTAATTGAAAGTGTCCTAACGGTTGTCACTGTGTGCTGATAGACTGGACTTAACATTTACTAACATGAACATATACATATCGAGTTAACACCACGGCAATTTTCCTAATTATCTAGCAGAAAACAGATCTCGTGTTCGAGTCTTATTCCACAACGCATTCTACGAAACCTTCATCGTGGAAGTCGTTGTGTTATTTTCTCTATGCTATCTCTAAAATCTATTGGTAAAAGGAATTAATAATAATAAAAAAAAAACGTCAAAACATAAACAAACACAGGTAAAACAACAATACATTCATTGTTACAATTCACGAAACAAGAGATATTGCACCTGAGAAGAAATATGGAACGCATATCCTAACCTTCTAATTCTAAGACTTAATATTGCACTTTAACATCATTTCTAAATGAAATGATGGTTGCAATAATTGCAAGTCGGTATAAAAGATGCGATATGCGTTTATTACTTATTGCTCCCTATGGGCTATTACTTCGTGCTTTGGTGATATTGCACTGATTACTAAAAAAATGTCTTTTTCGCCACTACGGCCATTTTCTTAATTTTTTTTTAATAACGTCATTGACGTTAGAAGTTGGCTGATGTTGTATTGCCTATATGTTAATGGCTATAAGGCATTATCTTTCTTTGGGCGCCATATTGTTACATTCCGCCTAGTATCTGCTCTGGTGGTGGCCAGCATAGCTCGTGGAACTCTTCCCAGGGTCGGTTCCAACCCTACCACCAAGCACACGGGGATGCACAATTAAAGGGGGGATGAGAAACAAATACAACACAAACACTACACACACATGTGACAAGGGAACTTGGTGATGCTGTTCCCCCACTCTGCCCGCCCAACCTTGACCCTTGGTACCACTCCATATTATTTTTAAGGGCCCCTCACTCCACTTGCACTTACCTTACCACAACGTACTCCCCACTTCCCTCTCTTATTAAGACTTTAGCAATTAATTTTTTTTGTTTTATAAAATCAAACATAAAAATTATTATTGATTACAGCGGTCATTTTTTTTTAAACCTAAGAACTCATAAACATGTATAGTTAAAAATTCTGGACCACTAACGCCAACCTTGTACTTATTTCGTGAGCCACTGACTCGGATAACCTCTTGTTTACAAAGAGTTCTTTCCCAACAAAAAACTCAATGGGATATACACTATTCTTTTTTTTGACACCTACCTAAAAGAGCTCTCTTAGAGGGTATAAATGAGGACTTTAAATTGACGTCCACAGAGAACGTTCAACATTCCCGAAAACAAAACTCTTCGTAACCTAGGTAACCCTATTCTCACTGCGATAAAAAAAATTTGGTCGTTAATAATCCTCACATAAGAACAAGGGAATTATAAACTAATGTATAATAGGGGACAACACAACTTAATCTCACAAACGTCAAAATACTGAATAAGGAGAGAATAGAGAACAAGCGATACACGATAGAAAGCTTAAGAATACAGCAAAAAATAAAAAGTGCAATAAACAGAAAAGAGGATAAAGACAATACAAACGCAATATACACGATAGCAATTTTTTAGTAGTATTCTAATCATCTGCGATACCTAGCACCTAAGCAACTCTGTGATATTTACAAGAATTTTAATTATTTTTACATTTATTTATTAGTTTGTTTGTTGTGTTTATATATTTTTTAAACCTACACTTGACAAATATTAAATGTAGAAACTTGACGAAAAATTATTTGTAAGTATTGCTTTGCTCTCAGTGCTAAGATCAAAAAATAATGTTATATTAAAAATGTTATACCGTCTCTGTTGTCGTTACCAGATTTAAATAAAATTATCCCTGAGGAAGTTGAAAAATCCCAACGAAACGTTGGATAAAAAATGAAATAAATAGTTTTTTATTTTCATTCAAAATACCCAGACCTAATAAGCCCAATAAGACAAAGTCTTAAACTATTGATTAAAAACATAAAAAGGTCGAAAAAATAAAATACAGAATCTATTCGGAGGGCCCGCCGATTATAATAAAAATTAAGTCACAGTAACACAACATGAAGGATTTCTTTACACACATCAAACTTAAATACAATATAGAAACATGCTCTGCTCTGAAAGCATATTGCAAGGATATAAAACGTTTGGCAAAACTGTCAGAAAGACTAAAATTCTTGTTAGCATGCAGAAGGAGTGGCCTCATTCCACCTCACTTAACAAATTCAACCACAAATTCAAAGTCTCTATTCACAAACAATCACGCACTTAAAGATTTTCTCAAAATTGAACAAACCTTTCACACAAAAGTATTGAACATTGAAATCAAAGAAACTAATCTTAACATAAAGCAGACAAGAATAAACATGTCCAATACATCTAAGAAATTAAAATCGATAATGCAGATCGAAGAATACGAAAATTTCATCAAAAAGCAACGAACACGATATTCATATTTCACATCCAACGACAGAGAAACGCAAAAATCAAAACTGAAACGACTAAAACAAAAAGGACTTGATACGTATGGTTTAAAATACAACGCTTCATGGTTTGAGAATAAAACAAACATAGAATTTAGCCAAGAAAGTATGTGGTTGCTATCATTAGGCCCAAAATTCTCTATTCCTGTCAACGAACGACACTTCTCTTCATTACAATTAATAGCCGATTTAGAACCATGGGTTCAAACGCTATCAGATGATAGACAAAAAGAAATAGTAAGATCGAAAATAACAAACAGAATATTAACATACAGAAGAGCAACAAAACTTAGCCAAAAAGATAAATTCATTTTACAAATATTCGAAGAGACTAAACAATTTTTAAGAAAATATAGAGAACAAATAGTCATTACCAAAGCGGACAAAGGAAATAAGACAGTAGTTATGTACCGAGATGCATATAGTAGTGGAATGGAAAACCTATTGGCAGACAAAACAACTTACAAGGTAATGAGAACAGACCCAATAAAATAATCATGGATCTTTACAAACAAAACTATATAACAACTCAGGAAAAATTCAAACTGACAACACATGCCTCGAATGCTCCCAGATTATACGGCCTTCCAAAAGTCCATAAGCCAAACATGCCCTTACGACCAATATCCTCATCGATGGAGGTACCGTGTTACAAATTATCAAAACACGTGGGCGAAATATTGAAACATATTATAGTGGAGGAATATAATATAAAAAATTCAATTGAATTAAAGAAAAAATTAGATGTTTTAAAAATTGAATGCGATGATATTTTGGTTTCTTTCGACGTAGTGTCGTTATTTACGAATATCCCAATTCATCTGGCTATTAAAAATATAATGGCACAATGGGAAAATCTTCAAAATCACACAAAAATTCCCAGATCCCAATTTCTAAAAATATTACAATTCTGTCTAAATGATAACAATTATTTTATGTATGATGGGAAAATCTATTCACAAATTTATGGAATGCCAATGGGGAATCCCCTATCTCCAACAATAGCTGACATTGTTTTGGACACCCTTTTAACACAAATAATAGAAGATCTTGACAAGGAAAACATCCACTTTAAATTTTTGACGAAATATGTTGATGACATGTTCGCAATAGTTAAAAAAGGAGAAGAAAGAAAAATACTGGAGACGTTAAACAACTATCACAGTAAGCTCAAATTCACCTTGGAACTGGAAGAAAACAACAGCATACCTTTCTTGGACATAAAAATATATAAGACAGAAAACAAGTTATATACCGACTGGTATATGAAGCCAACGGCAACAGGAAGAATAATAAACTATCATTCAACACAACCAATTCAACAAAAAATAAACACCGCCACCAATTTAATCAAAAAAGCACTAACTCTAACTCACGAATCCTACAAAAACAAAAATATATCAAAAATAAAAGAAATTCTAAAACAAAACAGCTATCCTACAAACTTAATAAATCACCTGCTAAAGAAATCGTTATCCCATAACACGCGTAATAACAACACATCTGGCAACACGAAATATTACGGCGTTCAATACATTCCAAAATTGACAGAAACGAAACAAATAAAACAGATCATGGAAGAAGAAGGAACAGCTGTTGCACATAAACCATACAAAACAACATCTTGTTTGTATACAAACACCAAATCAAAAATAGAAAAAGCAGACCAAAACAATGTAGTCTACGAAATAAGATGCACAGGGAACTCAGGCGAACAATGTGATAAGGTTTATATTGGGACAACTAAAAGAAGCTTAAACACAAGGGTAGCAGAACACGATGCAGATATAAAAAAGGGAAAACAAATTACAGCTTTGGCACAACACTGTGTTGAAAAGGGCCACACAGCAGATCTCACAAACGTCAAAATACTGAATAAGGAGAGAATAGAGAACAAGCGATACACGATAGAAAGCTTAAGAATACAGCAAAAAATAAAAAGTGCAATAAACAGAAAAGAGGATAAAGACAATACAAACGCAATATACACGATAGCAATTTTTTAGTAGTATTCTAATCATCTGCGATACCTAGCACCTAAGCAACTCTGTGATATTTACAAGAATTTTAATTATTTTTACATTTATTTATTAGTTTGTTTGTTGTGTTTATATATTTTTTAAACCTACACTTGACAAATATTAAATGTAGAAACTTGACGAAAAATTATTTGTAAGTATTGCTTTGCTCTCAGTGCTAAGATCAAAAAATAATGTTATATTAAAAATGTTATACCGTCTCTGTTGTCGTTACCAGATTTAAATAAAATTATCCCTGAGGAAGTTGGAAAATCCCAACGAAACGTTGGATAAAAAATGAAATAAATAGTTTTTTATTTTCATTCAAAATACCCAGACCTAATAAGCCCAATAAGACAAAGTCTTAAACTATTGATTAAAATTTAAATCGATTCTCAATGTTAAAAGTATATTAAATTTTAGCATAATTCATATAGTATGGTGGTGCCAATTTTTTATGTGGCCATCTCAATTATAAATCTTGGCTTAACTTTTCTGTTTGGTTTGGTCTGAATGGTTTCTCAAGGGGATTTATTTCAAAAAAGATATCGTCTGCCTCTTTTCCTTTATAGAGGAATAATCACGACTTGTTACCTGTTTTAACATGAAAATTAATTATCCTTTTTATTTCTTTCCAGGGTTTACACCATCATATAGGTTAAGGCAAGACGGTTCATGACTTCCTTTAAATGCTGCACTTAGGATTTTAAAGGGGATTTCCGCCCAATGGTCAAATGGGATTTCCCACTAATGGCTTCAGCACGGGCCAAACTTTACAGCCCTGACAACAAATTCTTTTGGTTCGGGTAAAATTAATGACGACCTCCTCCGAGCTGTTTGTTGAGGAGGCCGATGATCGTGGTCTTCAGTGATGTTGGTGATATCTTGAAATAAACAGAAACCTCTGTCAACATCCACATGACATAACACTGGGATTTAACAAAACTTTAGTAGCACCACACACAAAATGGCTCTACTTTCCTTGGATTTGAGGCTTTTATACTGCCACGGGAGACGCACATTTTCCCTCTTTTCCTGGATTTTTTTATATTTTCCTAACATTTATTTGTTTTTTTCTTTGGCTACATGTACTACTAAACCTATCTTCACGCAGAGTTGTATTTGCCGCCCGTCCCTCATGGAGTCGATGCCATTTGAAATGCAACCCTGAACTTGGCACAATTTTTCATTTGGAGGCTAGCAACTGGCCGTTTCCGGGTAGTCATTTCAAATTGGTGGTTGCTGCAGTGAGACGAATGGAAATAAAGGTTGGTGGGAACCTAATTATTTCCTTCACACAAAAAAATAATCGTGATAACCCACGCAACAACTGCTACTCCTGTTTGGTAAACCATCAAATGAAAAGAAATAAAACATTCTTATTGTTAGAAACGATTGAAGAAGAAAGTGTTTAATTTGTGACGGGCCAGAGGCAATTTATTAAAGCGATTCACCCAACAAACCAGTTGTGTAACATAAGACTAGTCAGTTGGGAATCTTATTACGAACAAATTTTAACTTGTCCAAACATTGAGACATAAGAAATTATTCGAATACTAGTGGCGATTGCTGTGTAAAAAAGGGATTTTTTTTGCTGTGTTATCTTGCTCATTGTGGCCTTTGTGAAGTACACCAGCGAAACCTTAACTCTATTGCTATTGTGCGAAGGCGAGATTTGTCACAGAAGACGTTTGTATTCCTCTGGGGAAGATTACTTGCTGTGTTATCTTGCTCATTGTGGCCTTTGTGAAGTACACCAGCGAAACCTTAACTCTATTGCTATTGTGCGAAGGCGAGATTTGTCACAGAAGACGTTTGTATTCCTCTGGGGAAGATTACTTGCTCGTGCTAAATTAAGGAATGTTGATGATTGTTTTGCTGCAACGAATTAATTATTGGAACATCATTATTTGGGCCAACATTCTTGTTTGAGGTTTGGAGTCAAGTTGAGCGACACCATTACCACCGAGGAACTTGACACTTATTCTGAAGAAGGAATACCTGGTTGAAGGAAGGTATTGCTATCCGAGCTGTCATTGAGGAAGATTGGTTGGTACAAGTGAGTTGTCCCAGAGGCATTATAACATCTGAACCACAGAGTGATTACTACATTTATATACTTGAGACGAACCCTCGAGTTTTGGGATTTGCTCTATTGCATATAGAACAAATCCGGGGTTGTCAAATCAGGCAGCTCTTAACATACATATTGATAATCCTTTAAAATAGAACAAATTTGAATCAAAATGTTAATATAAAGCATACAGAACTGTCGTAGGTCATTGTTATTATTATTATTACACGTTTACGGTGAAAAGAATTTTATGGTAGAAAATTTCGTAGTTTCAAGTTTCATGAGTAGACCCTATTAAATTATGAAAACTAAATTTCTATATATATAATTGTTCCACAAACATCCCAGATGGGACAAGGGAGACTTCTCTCATATCAATGAGTGCACCCCGATTCATATTAGCTCAATGATATCTTAAGACACCACTTGTAGAGAAGTTTTACATGGCTGAAATACTCAGGAAATGTCGCCAACATTACTGAGGGAAATTGAAAATTGTTTGATGTAGCTTAGCCGGGCCACGATCTTCAGCGTGCAAGGCGGGTGTGAATACCATTGCACCACGGTGGCACCCAAAAATATAAGGTAACCCTTGAAAATTAGAGGAATTGTTATAGGTAGGAAAACGAAGTTTTGGAGATTTATTAAATCATTCAGCTTAAGTTAAGGCGTGAATAATAGTCCTTTGTCTCAGAAACTCGCTTATAATACAACCATTTTTTCTCATTTTAAAATATTTTTCTTCTATTAAAGTAGTCATGTTGTAAGCCTTTTTCTCCATAACAACCGCAAAAAATAGCAAAAATAAGTTCAATTTTAAAAAAAAATTCAAAATGATGACATGAATTTTTTGATGTTCGTCATTGGCCTTGTCATGTGGCCTTTAGGGCAATTTCGTGAAAATTCTTCTTTGGTCCCATACAAAATACTAAGGCAACTTTTATTAACATATTCCGATTGTGCTCAAACTTTGGCAATCTTAAAATCTAACAAAACTAAACACTTTAGGTGGGTGCCGCATAAAAAATCAGACATCGATTTTTTAAAACCACCGTTGTGGTCTGAACTTAATTTAAGTTTGGACATGATTATTTAAATATTTAGTGCCGCTTGAATAACGGCAGCATCTCTCATAGATCAAAAACCAATAATTTTTCTCGTAGAAGATTTTCAATTTTTGCTATTAGAGGAATCATAATATACTCTTATAAGACAGCATTGGCACTTCTCAAAAGTGGCAGGTGTCTTCATTCACAGAAGTTCAGTGGGTTTATAAAGAAGACAAGTAGGTATAATTATTGTATATCCTTAGGATTTCGGATAAAAAATCACATGGTCCATCATTCAAATCCAATACGTCCTTTCATAGAGTCAAGAATTACTTCTAAAAAGAAAACTGTGAGACTTTTAGTAGTCCTACAGAAGACTTGTAGTTCCAGCATATGTGGGATCTAAAACATTTATTCTAAAAACCATATACTTTTTGCAATAAAACTGTGGCAAAACCCTAGCCATACACGGACACTCACTGTAAAAAAAACTTTATAGTGGAAAATTTGGTGCCAATGTCTCCATATGAACCTTTATGTACTATTGATTCACTACCTCCAATGTCTCTATTGACTCACTACTTCCACTAAACAACTAACATACCATCTTCGCAAAATACGAAAAAACAAACTTAAAAATATTTACTTATAACTAGAGTAGAACCACTAACATCGTCATGTGATGTAAATATTGCATTGTTGTTTTCTTTCGCATTGCGATCTATATATATATCAGTGTTAATCACCACTGGGCTCGCCGTGTCTGTGTGAACACACACAATCTCAATTGTGGTGAGTTTGAACGTTACTCTCACCACCGATCATCTTCTTTGTTTTAGCAACGAATTAACGCACACGATGTTTATATAGAGAGAGATAGATAATCTCGTGTGTGCGCCCAACACAAACGCAGCGGTTGAATTTGTTGTTGCTGGTGAACACTGACATATATTCTTTGTTTTGCTTATGAGTCCTCGGTAGCTTAATGCACTGTTGTCAACATCACTTTAGAAGTTCATGCGTTGTGTTGTTGGCACATTGAGTATGTGGAGCATCTCCATGGTGTAGCGTTTGCTGTGGTGAGTTTCACTATCTAATACTCTCACTCTCTCAAATTGTGGGTGATGGCTTGAGTTGCCACAGTGGTTAACCAGTGCTGTTTTGGGGTTTTCTTCACTTATACCATGGTAGTAATCCTTGAATAGATTATTAATTACATTCCGTGGAAAATTGTTGTTGGATAAAATATTTTTAACCTTTATTTTATTTTGTGGATGAAACTCATCGTCACTTATAAACAGGCATCTCTAAATGAGATTTTTCGCCGTATTCATGATTATTCTTTTAGGATGCTTAGAGAAGAAGTTAATTATACGCCCTAAAGCTGTAGGTTTTTGATATCAATCTGTCTTAATCTTATCATTATCTCTTATTACCATTATGTCTAGATAAGGAAGTCTGCCATTTTGTTCTCTTTCAAAAGTAAATTGTATGTCTTTATGATAACTGTTTAGGTTTGATACATTCCAACTCAACTTCCGGAGCTCAGTCGATCACGGATGCTGATTGACATCATCGTGCATCACCTCAGCAAGTTCCCTCCGCGGAGACCGTAGAGTGTTGATGCTAACGAGCGGTGGTTGTTGAGTTTTCTCTCATTGGAATATGTAAATGTAGTAGTATAAATCGACTCAGATCCTCTGCGATCGCTGCAATCCTCTGCGATTGCAAGAACCTCTGCGTTCACTTGTCGATTAGCCTTGGAAGAGTTAACTTGTCGCGCTTTAATATAACGTCTACGCGTTATACTAACCGGCCTCCGTCGCCACCACAGATTACAATTGGTAATCTTCGTTGTTACTAACAGGTGTCTATCGCCACCCCAGATTACAAGGCAATCTTTCTTGTTTGAAAAGAAATACACCAATAAACGGCAATCATTTATTATATTTAAACCGATACTGCTTTTGTTCTTTTATTTTATTCTTTTCACCCCCACTGCTCATCATTCCTTTACTGAGTTATCGAAGCCTATGGATTTCCCCACCCTCACCTAAACATTGGTCGCATCGAGCCAGATAGACGCCAGTATTGTTGTTGCTCCCTCTCTCTTGAACGAGAATTGAAGCTTTTGTTGTTGCTTTGCAGGAGAAATCATTGGATCATCTCACGTCACATATAATTGATATTATTACATCTACAAATCACCATACTAACACCAGGTACGTAAACACAGATTTCCAAATCAAGTGAGCTATCCGCGAGAGTTAGTATTTTTCGTTTTTGTTTCGGTTATTAATTTGAGCATTATTATAAAAAATAAATCATTGGTCGTATTTCAATTACCCTACGCGTGTGAATTAAATTCGTTGCCTAATTTCGCCTATTATACAGTCCACACAAAACTTGTTGAAATCGTTGTTGTACTGATCATCCGCAATCGCGTTGATCATACAAATCATTATTCGTGTTCTTTTTATTCTTGTTAGATTTGCTCCTTACCATTTGGTCTCATCATAACAACGAACTCTCATTACTTCCAATCTCCCTTTATTGTTGTTAAAAAATTAAAAAGTTCATATTGGTCGACTCATATTAGCACTTCTTGTGTTAATACTAGCTTTGCCCACTACAAAACATCTTAGTTGTTGCTAAATTTGCAAATACTTTGTCGTTGTACTGATCATCCAACGTCGCGTTGATCGTACGAAGCATTCGGTGTTGTTACTTCGTGAAATACTAATTGTGGCTATTCTCATTTTAACTGAGAACTTGCAAATATATTTTGTAATATTTGCAATAACAACATCGTTAACTTCCAATAACTCATGCTCTCGAGTTGTTAAATTATTACACACATTGATCCTACATCGATCTTCTTATTTGTCATTTGAAAGTTTGTTATTGTTGTTTTTATTCCCCAAGGCCTTTTCTAACGAAGCCCTTTTGTTGAGAATTTGCATTGGCAAATTTACAATAACAACACACATTGCCTACAGTCACATATTGTCGTTTGGTTTACTTTGTTATTACGATCATCTCCCACCAAAAAATATTTGGCGTTGTTATTCCTTCACGTTTTATTTTAAAACGCTTTGAAAATTTGCATTGTCAAATTTGCAATAACAACACTCCATCCAAATTCTCATTCCTTTGGTTTATTTGTTGTACAGATCGTCCATCGCCAACCAAACACATTCATTTGTTCTATTCTCCTACCTTTGTCTAATAGGTAATTCTACTAATTTGAGAAATTACATGGTAATTCTACAAAAACTTTCCCGCCTTTTTAAGCGTCCCTTAAAAAAACTCTGCTGATCCTCTGCACTCATTTGCTTGGTCGTTTGCAACGTCTGTTGTTCAGTGGGAGTTTCGCTGTTCACACACAGCCATTTCTCTGCTAGCGTCGCTTGTGTGGTTAGCACAGTGGGGTAAGATAGTACAAATAGTACAGTGGGGTAAAATACTAAAAATTAATACTTGTTTGCATGGTAGAACAAATACAAGGTAAAGTTAATACTACAACAAATACAACTCGAACAACAACCACAAAGGAATTTGTTTTTGTTTGGAACGTTAGTGTCAAATATAAATGTAAACAAAATAAGGAAATGTCTATAAATTATTGGAATTTAAAAAACTAATAATTTTTCACATTTGATTGAATATTTTGAAAAACATAAATGAAAACTCGTTAGATTTTCAGTTTGAATGTTTCCATATCATTCCACTAAATGCACAATATCACGCAGGAAGTAGAATTCTTGCAAACATGTTTGGGGTCGCTCGTAATTCATTGAAAAAAGAGAAGCTGTTTCAATCTTTTGTTTTTGAAAACAAGAAGCACATGTTTATTAGGGCTTTATTATTTTCAAGTTTAACAAAATACCACACATATTGACAAATATTGTACCGCCTCTATAAGTGGTGTTTTAGTGTGCGACATGTCGTTCGGACCTGGAGGAGGTTACATGTCAATGATATGAAGGAGTCTTTATGGGAAATTGTTTTTATTTCAGATGAATAATTTTTTTCTTCAAAAAATATATGTCCCTAATATACATCGAACATAGAAATAAATATATAAAATGTCGTATGGAATTTGACACTAACACTACAGCCCAGTTCAGTCAGCTGGGTATTGCTGCTACCTTTTCTTGTTCTACCATGACTTGTTTGCAAAAATTATTTTTCGATAATTGTCTGAAATATTATATTAGGGTTTTTGGAATTTTTGGACAAATTCACCCTATATTCGGCATTGATTGCGCATATTTGGAGCAAAGAATATATGTGAAAAATATTTATTTTTCGACATTTTTATATTGTTTTTGGCAATATTTGTTAAACATTTTAAAAATTATTTGAGTCTCCTTAGGGGTTTCGGTATTTTGACAAATACACCCTACTTTTCGCATACATCTCACCAACTTGTCAACCGAACAATATATATTTCAGACAAAATAGTTGATTTGAGTTGATTTTCTGGTGCAAACATTAGTGGTTTCATATTAATACCTTTTTTGTCACTGGATTTTTGAAACCTACACCCTACCATTGGCTTATCTTACCATATCATACACCCTACACATGGTAGCATCATATACATTTTTGTATATTTAAGACTTTTTGCAATTTTGACAAAATTGAAGTAGTCCTTGTTCTCCCTGAGGAAGTTTCTCCACATTTTCTCTTATTTCGTCCAAGTTTAATTTCAAATATCATCACCCCTTGCTATTATTCCTTTGTATTTGTACAATTCTGGAGGTTTTTGTGGAAATTTCTTATTTCCTTTAAGATATAGCAAGTTGTGCTTCAACCGAATTTCCATTTCCACCTTGATTTTTTGTTTGTAGCAAATTTATTTGTAGATATTCGGGGATTTTTTTGCATTTAAACTTCGAAATGTCAGTCACCCCACACACTCGTTTTGTTAGAGCTTCGGACATCTTTTTGAAACGTGTAGCATCGTTTGAACAAAGTAGTGAATCTAACTATAATGTATATTATTTCGAAATCCACAATTCTGAATTTCAAAAATTGTGGCACAAACTCAAGTGCGCTTATGACGAGTGCAGAAACTACCTCACGACATCCGAGACTGCACAGGATAATGTTATTGATGTCGTTGAGGAAAAGTATGGTACATCCTACATAGCCTATGTCCGCTGTATGTCCACAATCAACCACCATCTTGAACGCCTTAAATCTTCAGGCACTGTGCCTAATTCATCTGCTATAGTTCCTCCAATCTCACCATCTCCCACAAATTCGTTGACTCTTCCTGAAGTAGCAACTCCATCCAATTTGTCATTAGACGAACCTGTCTCGTCGGTTCCTGTGCAGTCTACTTCTCCCTCCGTACCTGCTCCACCTGAAACTTTTTGCAATCCTTGCAATTGCTCTAGTGACCCTGTTTCTAACTCCACATCACCTGTCGATACCTACAGCTTACCATTGCCACCAATCGACATTGATGTTTTTGCTGGCGATTTTATGTCTTGGCCATCTTTTCGTGATCTATTCACCACTCTGTACATCAAAAATGTGCGCCTTTCTGACATTGAACGTCTGTGCTACTTAGTACAGAAAACCTACGGTGAGGCTCGGGAAATCGTTTCGAGATTTCCACTCACCAATTGCAGTTTCCCCTTAGCGTGGAAAGCCTTGTCGAATGCGTACGACAATAAGCGCATTCTTTCGATAAAGAAACAGTCTCGGGTTTGAAAACTATCCAATGTGGGATTAATAGTTGCCTTGCTGCAATGGCCGTCTATGACGTCATTACGGATCATTGGGATCCAATAGGTGTTTATATTTGTTTGCAAAGGTTGCCAAGGTTAACTTTGACTCTGTGGGAGCAAAGTATCAAAAACAAGTCGTCTTTGCCTTCTTGGAAAGACTTAGATGCTTTCCTCACAGGGAGGATACAAACTGATGTGTGTCCAAAACTTGTACGGAAATCAAGTAACAAAATCATCAACTACGAATGTTGCTCCATCAAAATCCTCCAATAAATTGTTGTCGGTACAGAAGTACAAGAATATATCATCCCTTCGATCCACAAATTTGTTGACAAACACTTGCCCCAATTGTCCTAATCAGAGACATGTTCTGCGTCTCTGCCCTGTGTTTACTAAACTATCGTTTGAGGAAAAATTCTTGATCGTTAAAAAGCATAAGTACTGTATAAATTGCTTATCTCGTGGTCATGCTGTTAAAAACTGTAACAGCAAACATAGTTGCAATTCATGCAAGGAAAGGCATCATAGCCTTCTCCATCGGCCACAAAATATTAAAGTTGTTGCTTCGCCAACTTCGAACAAAACTCCGGCTTTTACAAAAGTCAAAAGTAGAGTATTCACTTCCTCGTTGTCGAGATCACATATCTCTCCGGCTTTTACAAAGGTCAAAAGTCGAGAACCTCGTTGTATTTCTGACAAAACTAAAGTCAACCACCCGGTTCCTAACTCCTCTCTAGATAATAATGTGTTTTTGGGAACCGCAAAAGTGAATATTTTGCATAATGGTAAATCGCATAGCGTTCGTGCTATCATAGATCCATCGTCCAAAGTTTCTATTGTTTCTAATAAACTGAAGAAAACTATTGGTTTTCCTACTCGCCCTGCTGAATCTTGTTTCAGTAAACTAAAAACTGGTACCCCAAGAGAAATTCGTTCTCTTAAGTTGTCGCCCCCAAAAAATAACTCTAAAATTTTGGAAACTAAGGCATTAGTCCTGCCTAATGTCAAGGGGAAACTGTTCTCACCTCCACCCATGTCCAACTTGGAATCGCGGGTCCCTACTCTTGATCTTGCAGATACCTTTGATGACAGCCCAATAGACTTGCTACTTGGTGCTGATCTCTACCCCCAAGTCCTTGAAGCGGAACCGCCTAAAGTCGTTTTAGATACGTTGCTGGCCCAGAAAACTATTTTTAGGTACATCCTTACCGGTTCGGTTCCTCCCACCTCTAGTAAGTAATATTGCTCTCGAGATTGAAAATTGAAATCGACCACTGTTTTTTGAAAAATTACTCGTACTATTTCTTGCAACTAAGATCGTTTAATAACTCACCTACATACTATTTTTGAATAGGTCACATATTGAAGTTAATAATTTGAACTATAGCTCACTTAGGAATCTGAATTTACGTTCTTTCCTAACATTTGAATCGAATATATTCCAATTTTGGTATAAAATGCTAGACAATTGGTCTAGCATGGGAGGCGGAATGTTTGGGTTTGATACATTCCAACTCAACTTCCGGAGCTCAGTCGATCACGGATGCTGATTGATATCATCGTGCATCACCTCAGCAAGTTCCCTCTGCGGAGACCGTAGAGTGTTGATGCTAACGAGCGGTGGTTGTTGAGTTTTCTCTCATTGGAATATGTAAATGTAGTAGTATAAATCGACTCAGATCCTCTGCGATCGCTGCAATCCTCTGGGTTCACTTGTCGATTAGCCTTGGAAGAGTTAACTTGTCGCGCTTTAATATAACGTCTACGCGTTATACTAACCGGCCTCCGTCGCCACCACAGATTACAATTGGTAATCTTCGTTGTTACTAACAGGCGTCTATCGCCGCCCCAGATTACAAGGTAATCTTTCTTGTTTGAAAAGAAATACACCAATAAACGGCAATCATTTATTATATTTAAACTGATACTGCATTTGTTGTTTTATTTTATTCTTTTCACCCCCACTGCTCATCATTCCTTTACTGAGTTATCGAAGCCTATGGATTTCCCCTCCCTCACCTAAACAATAACTATTTAGGGCTTTTAAAGTATCATCTATTGCACTTTCTTCAATAATCGCAAACAGATCGTCCACATACTTAGGTGAAAAAGATGGTTTCGAGGTTAAGTTCTCCATCACAATATCTGCAACTACTGGCGAAGCTGGGGAACCCATTGGTAGACCTCGTTTTTGTTTATATATTTTATTCTCAAACTTGAAATATCTGTTGTTCTTAATACAAAAACTTAAGATGCGCATAAAAGAGCTTTTCGTCATACTTGTGTGTTCCTTTAGTTCATCCCATCTATTTTCTATGATGTTTAGTGCCAAGTCAACAGGAACACTTGGAAAAAGTGAAATTACGTCAAATGATATGAATTTTTCGTCCTTATTTATCGTCAAGTTCTTCACCTTATCTCTAAATTGCACAGCGTTTTTGATATTGTATTTTGAACTTTCAGTTAACTTATTTATTATATTAACGATGTATTTCGACATCTCACTAGGTGGTGATTGGATACATGAGCATATGGGTATTAAAGGATATCCATCTTTATGTATTTTTGGGAGACCATATATTCTTGGTGCATTCGCCACGTCTGTTTTCAATCTATTTTTCTCAAATATTGTAATGTGTCCATTTTTGTAAAGCTCTTCAACTAAATCATTATATTTCTTTTGTAATGATGATGTTGGGTCCTTATTCATCCTTTTGTAGATCATCATATCTCCCACTATGTCCATCATTCTGTTTTTGTATTTAGTCTTGTCCATTGCGACAGTAACATTGCCCTTATCTGCATCTTTGTATGTATATAATAAGCTCACCAAACCAAATGAAGATTGGTCGATTCAAAAATGCCATTTCGAGAAACACGCGTTTAAAGTTTCCGCGTTACATACCATGGTAGAATAATAAAAGGTAGTCCCATCTGTCAAATTTAGGTAAATGCAACTCTGTATGTCTGTACAGGACCGTGTCAAATACGGAACAACAACAATACATGACATTTAATAACAAAAACAAAATAAATTTGTTAATTTGTGTTTGTGAAAAAATATAATAAAAAATTCGAATATTCCAACTAATAGCAGAAGATTCATGCTGTGGAGCAGGGATCAACCACAATAACATCAATTTCAACAGACGCAAAACACGGACTGCGGAAAATTCCCTTGGCCTAACCATTTTCCTACAAAGCAGGATGGATCACATATAAATTGAATATTTAATTTGGAGCGAGAAAGATGCCATACAATAACCATATCGGCAGTAGGAGCTAAAAGCATTGATGTTTGTATGCAGAGCAATATCTTTGATGTTGGTATGACTATCGGTTTCCCAATAGTAAGGAGTAACAACCTAAAACGATCCGATGTTTGCTGTTTTTTATTTATTTTCGTTAATAAAATCTTCGCAATACACAAAATATATATGTTATTTCACTTTTTTAATCTATTGAGGATTCAGTTCCTTTGCCTGAGACTCTTCATTCTGACATTCGAAGCTTGAATCTCTCACTGAAGTCCTTGTTATAATAACGGAACAGATGCAAAACTTACGGACCTCGGTCCTCTTTCTCCATTCTCCGAATTGAATTGATTGAAACGTATCAAGGATTTGATGTTCATAACAGATTTCAGTAACAAAGTCCTTGTGGTTCTGTTCGCCAAATGACACTTCTAAGATACTCAAAGATGTTTAACGTTTGCCCGAATCATTGCAAGATTCATATTTACCATGTCAATCAGCAATGAAGGATTTCTTCCATACTTTTTTTAAAGCTTTATTAATATCCACACCGCCACCAACAGCGGGAACAGAGCACAACATCAATGTCAGCCATTATGATATATTTTATTAGATGATTGGAAAAAGGAATTAATAACAAGTCTCCGTTTAATTTTTTGAAAGAAATTAAAATGAAATTTCAGTGACATGTATGTATATGTGTATATGTGAATACATGTATACACATATACATAAGCATTCTATCAGAATCGATTTGGCAATAAACGAACTTCATATTCAAAATGAGAAAAAAATTTAAATCAGCTATTAGCATGAAACTACCTTTCTTCTTATACCATGACTACATACAAATCACAATAAATTTTTCCCTTCCAATGCTCATATCTCAGGCAATTTTGCTCCGATCGACTTGAAATTTTTTCCGACATACTCTACAATATCTTTACTTCAAAATTAGACAATAATTTTTTTTCGATTTTTTGAAACTGACAAGTATGTGTACTCTACCATTTGCCCGATCATTTCTATAACAATTGTATCCCTGCATGTCATTATGTATGAGTTTACAACAACAAGCAATAAAAAATATAATGGTAAGGATCCACGCCAAGTCTTACCACATGTTATCAACGACCCATCAGCCATTACTGCTTCCACAGAGGGTTTATAACCATTGGTAAGCTTAAAGCTTTTAATTTTGCCTTCCTGCTTAAGCTTTTTACACAAGAATACAAGTTTTGAGCTACCCGCATTTAAATGGTCGTTCAGATATGTTCTGCTGTAACCATTCCCCTCCATGACATCTGACAACAATATTGGATTACATCTGGATTCTCTTCAAGGTGCCTTACCACATCGTAATTCTTCACTTCAAGTTCCAGATTTTGAATCCGATCATTAAATTCACATCTAACCGTCTCTATTACTTTACACTTTTTTGCCTCAAAAGCTTTTACTTGCACTTGTAGCTCAATTTTGTTCATTTCTTGCTGCTGCAATCTCCCTGGTTAAATCAGGGGCAATGTGACTGTTACTCATACTATCATTTCCAGATAGTGATCCACCGCCTGCACTTTTCGATCTAGAATTAAAACATTTACTATATATGTACAGGAAGTTTTTATTATAGAGGAAGGTATGTTGCTACTATGTTATCTTCAAGCAGGAAGTTTGATAAAAGTCATCACAAACACAACATCCGATACTTTTAACGGTTACATTTCTGTTACAAACCGGGCACTTATAAATCTTCTTTGTCAGTGGCATAATTAAAGATTCAGCATATACAGCTCTGGGAAACAACTACCAATATGAGCACCAAAAAATAAGTACAGGGGCAGCAACAGTAACAACAGAGCAACAGAATCAGCAATAAAATATGAGGAGCAGCAACAACAGGGCAACTGAAGTAGCAACAATAATATGAGTGCGTATACACACTCAACGGAGAACAGCTTCGCAAATAGTATGGAACAAGCCAGTGAATCAACAACACCAACGTTCTTCTTCTTGTTATCGGCAAAAATGTTTATCGACATACGCACCAAAACAAAAATATGTTGATGGCCATACAGTAGCAAAATAACCAGAACTCCAAATACTTCTTCATCAGTGCGTTATTAAAACAAAAATGTTTGCATTGTGTTCTGCAACTACTTTAGAATTAATTATACAATTTTCTTTGCAATTTTCCATGCTTGACATTTCAAATTCTGACATCGCAGTGTGATAGAAGACCAAAAAAGAGAATACACGTATCTCGCCGTTTTTCTCTATCTCATACACTTTCGCGGTTACAGGCCTCCAAAAGTTTAAGGCTTTGATGTAAAAAGAGATCAAATTTGATATTATCTCAGAGGCAATGTTGTAGCTTTTCTCATAAAGAATATGCTGCGACGGACTCCTCGTCGCATCACAATGTGCACCAACTCAAAAAAAAAAAAAACTAAAAACAAGCACGCCGCGAGATGTTGCCTGTTGCGCTGCTTAACGGAGCCTCATTTTATTCACTACAAATATTTACCACTAGACCTTAAATAGTATATAAAAATAATGCAATGCCCATAAGAAATGAACACTGTACCTACAAACGCTATCTCTAAAGTGCATTACCCACACAGCACGCATAAGTGTTGTGTGTAATAAAAATACATAATTTATGGCCGTCAGTCTTTTTATCTTTAAACTTTGACCCTTTCTTATCTTTACTATTTTGGGCACCGCATTTGTTACATTATTTTATGACCGAAAGTTGCTATGTTTAAAAATAGATTAATTAAAAAGAAATTGACCTGACTCCATTTACACAGAAAAAGAGTTCTCTACAAAATTCTCCATACTCCCCGCCTTAAAAGATCCTAATCTTTTAACAGGTAGGGCAGGTCCGTCATTGAACATTTTTTGATTGCTATTTATCTGACTCCATTTACATAAAATAGTTTAGATGCAAAACTAAGCACTCTTCTGGTCTTAAAGTATTCTAATCTTTTAACAATAAATTATGTATTTATGTATATCTTTTATAAAATAGGACTATTATCATAATCATTAACATAATATTATATTTTACATTTTCAAATACTTTCATTTTCAAACTACTGAAGGCATTACATAGTTTCTAAGTTAATAATAAAAAATATAAAGAATTATAATGACTTAATTATAGGTGATGGCACCCAACACCTTCAGCAACCAGTTTGGATGAGGACTTCCTTTCCCTCGATGAAATACGTGGTATATCCATTTTCTTCGTAGAGGAAAACCTGAAACACTGCTAGCATCACCTCGATGCACGACATTTCAAGCCATCAACATGCGTACGAGTGGCGCATAATTGTTCGATTTCACTTGAAGCAGCACAGGACTAACGATTGAATGCGGGTTGAAGACTCTCATTCACTTGCTTATATCTGATTTCAATTTCATCACGACTAGAACGCAATTTCCTTCGTGTTGTTGACGCAAATCTGGTAACGACTGCTGCAATTTCGACTGATACTGTTCAGAGAGACGAAGCCGCATTTCATGAATTTCTTGCAAATTACTTTCTTCCTTAAATGCAAGTTCTTCACGCAGACTCTTAATTTCGTTTTGCAAGTCAGCACGGATCAGTGCTTCATCTTCAAACTGATTATTAGCATCATACAATTGATTGCGTAGAAACACCAATCTCTTTTGCAAATTATTCAAGTCGTCAACGGCTTTTCTATGATCAGCATTTGCAGCATTGTATTTAGCGTTAAGGTCTCCAGCTCGCGACTCGTACAACCGAGCCTTTTCTTCAGTAAGTCGGCACTCCTTGATTTTTCCACTCAATTTATTTTTTAATGTATCGTTTTCAGCCAATAGTTGATTTAATTTAATTTCAAACTTCCGCGACACATCGATGCGAGCGATTTCATTTTTAGTTTCCATAGTTTCTAAAACATTTACCTGGAAACCTCACTTCATTCTTGACTATATTATACTCAGGAATAATCTTACGTTCAATTTTCCAAATCGACTTACTATGTACCTGATTTATAGATAACCCATTTCCCATTGATTTCTTTATAATCGTTTTTAATGTTTACCCTCTTAGGTGGCAAAGTCAATATCTTCTGATTCTATATTAAGTCAAAACAAGTACCTAAAAATGGGTATTTTCTGACAAGATAGCTTTTATTTTAGTTTATCTCTTCCTGTAACTCTTCCAAAGTCAATCCTAGCTGGTGACTGACTTCATCTGTAAGAGTTGGAGAACACATATTTTCATAGTTCTCCGGTGAACTTAAGCTGCTCACCTCAGCTCTGCAAATTAAAAGAGGACATTCAATGGGTAGATATCTGCCCATCCCGTCAAATGCTTTTTCAATTTCGTACACAGTCCTAATGCGAATAAACTGTGATGGTATGGAATTTTTCCCATACGATGGAGTTCCTCCTGATTATCTAAAAAATTCCTTCTTGCTTCCATGAAGGAATTTTCGATTTCTGATCAATTTTCTCTAGTCCCCTTGGCTACACTATTATTTTGAGCAATTTTGCTCATTTGTAAATAAATAGACACTATATACTCGCCCAACATCCTTTGACGTTGGATGAATTGTTAAAAATTCATTTTTGCGTGCTATATTTTTGTCACTTTGCTTCGACTGTGCGCCTTTTAACTCCGATGACGGATAACCTAACGAGCTTTCTTTTTAACCTACGCACCTATTACGTCTCTAAAATAGCGGATGAATCCAACGCAGTAAATTTTTACTAAATTTTTACGTCACTACACTTAACACCAATAAACCACACAAATTTCCTTTTTTGAAACCGCAAGTCTATTACGTGGGGGCACCAAATGATGAGACGACTCCTAGTCTCATCACAAAGTGCGCCAAAACACCCTAGAGAAACGAAACACGAAACGCCGCGAGATGTTGTCTGTTGCATTGCTTAACGGAGACTCATTTTATTCACTACAAATATTTACCACTAGACTATAAATAGAACATGAAAATAATTCGACGCACATTAGAAATGCACGCTGTACCTAGAAACGCTATCTATAAAGTGCATTACCCACATATCAGGCATAAGTGTTGTGAGTAATAAAAATAGAACATTGGTGGTTTTTTTGGGGATAGCTGTTAGAATTTTGATTTTTCAACGTAGTCTGGTTTAATCCCATTGTTGTTGTTTTATTATTTAAACCAACTAATTTATTAGTGGAGAGGGTTTGGCATTGTTCTCTAGGATAGGGTTTTTCCTTAGCGTTAAATTTTAATAAATTGCTATAAAATATAAAATTTTTACACACAGGAACAAAGATTCTGTTCGCAATTATTTAAATGTATACTAATATTGCAGAAAAAGTTCGATAATGACCTGTTTTTTGGCAAAATATTTAACAAAAGTTGCAAAAAACGAATATTTTTGACGCATAGAAACAAACTTTTCTTTATTATTCATATATATGTTATATAAATTTTTTCCCCAGTTTTTGTAACTAATTTTTGTTCGTTCGTAACTACTTTTTGTAAAAACTCCTCATTTAAAAATCAGCGATCTACTTTTGCGCTAAAGCGAGTAAATCAATCTATAAAATTTGACAATTCGTGTGAGAGGAATAATTTTTTTTACCAAAAAAGGGGTTAATTGCCACAGTACTAAAATTTTTTAGGTATTTTGGTTATTGGGTATGGACTTCTAAAATACTGAAGGGTTATTATTGGTAAAATTGAAAATCGAATATTTTGACACTCACTGTAATTTATTTAATGGTCGATCTAAAAAGGAAGTGTATCTAATGTCAGTATAGCTACTCACTTGTTACTATGGGCAAATCTTCATAATCATTTTATAGGAATTATAATGTAATACAGTGATGGAGTGATAAATCTCGCACCTATTGCTGATATCAAATAATACTTTGTAGCTAATACCAATTTGCAAAAATTCAAAGGTGGGTGTTACAATGATAAATATACATAAGGATTATTGGATAAACATTACTCGTTTATTATAGCTCTGTTCCTTTACGTTCAAGAATCTTCAAATTTTACCACTTTTTACTAGAAAAGCGTTCCTTTACTTCAGACACAATACAATTCATATGGGAGCAATTTGCAACTCTTACTACTTTTGCCGGTATTACCATTTTCAGAAGTAAAGGAACAGACCATATTTATCAAAGTATTAGTATTGCTGAAGGGATTGAACTCGCGTTCCTAGTTTCAAACGAGAAGCCATCCACTCTAGGCTATAGCACCCTTGGATGACGGGATGTTGGACTAATGCCAGACTGTGAAACTGGCACTGAAAATTTTCACATTTTGCAGGGGTTTTTAGATCGAATTACCCACTATATGTAATATAATAAAGTGACTTTAATATGGAACTCGACCTAAGAGCGCATAATTTCATGAAATTAATTTCACTGTCTGCAGGGGGTCTTTAGTAACAGTTTGGTGGTAGAGTTGTATAGTTCATGAACGAACTAGTTCAATTGAACTATTCATTGCAAAGTGCATATGAACTAGATCAGTCGATATAGTTCATTATAGTTCAATAGTTCACTGAACAATAATCAGTCGGTGACTGTAGGATCAACGAACGATTCACAATCTAGTTCAACATGTTCACAAATCCATAAAGTGACGGCGTCGTCTATATTAAGGGATGCCTTCGCAATGTGATCAGTTTGTTTATTTATTTTTAGGATCAAGGTACATGGAATAGCTGCCCGAAAATGAAGATTTCTACAAAAACATAGATACATAACATATTACAATATGTCATATCCATTACCTAATGAATCTGTCTTTTTGGATAGAAAAAAGGGAAAACATAAAAAGAAACACACACGCACAAACCTTTTCGCAATGACAATTTCTACACACACAACATAAGATTTTTTTGCCAGCCACCTAAATGAAGGATGTTTTTTCTAAAATTAATTAATCTTTCTTTAAAGTACAGTGCACATTGTCAGTTTTGCATGACGATTTTTTGCAATTATCGATAAATGTCCAACCGTCCAGCAACCACAAAATATGTTGCATGATGAATGACAAAAATGAACGGCCACACTAGCAAGCAACAACAAAGCTGTCATTCAAAACTGACAATGTGTACCCAGCTTAAGAATGCAATAAAACTGTGTAAATGTAATATTTTTTGTTTGTTTGTGTTTTGTGTATTTATGCGCTTTCATCAAACGACCGATTAAGAGCCGGTGAACGATTATTATCGGAATGATTGAACTGGACAGTGAACTATGAACTAGATTACTGACTTAGTTCAGTTTAAAGAGCTGAGCTATTGAACTAGATCTTTCAAATGAACTAGATTGTACAACTCTATTTGGTGGTAATCATTTCGATAAAATACACAGCGGCTCCACATTGCCGAGATTACCAAGCACTAAGCTATTCTATATATTTTTAGAACACAAACTATTTCAATTTCACTGGGGTGGTATAGGAGCCACAAGAATGTACAGGAAATTTGAATATTGGTCCATAATTTGGTATACTCCCATATGATTTATATCTCCATTTATTTCGGCAGATGTTAACTCCGAGTTCAGAAAACCAACTTATAAAGAAATGAGATATAGGTCCACTTTTGACCACAGCCTCCATATCGGGTTACCGTCCATTTTTCGGTACTTTATAAGATTTAATCACATTTTTCTGCAGAATTAGCTGTAGAAACGTCTTTTTGGTGCTCAGTGGGATGTCCCAAACAAGAAACATATTTATTAAAGTGTATACCCCAAAACCTTTTATTTTTCTTCCACGAGTCTTCAGTGCGGCTCCAAGTTACCATGATAAAACAAATCACTAATAACATAAAAAACATAAATCCAAATCCAGCATTACGCAATAATTTAATTTTTAGATCCGTTACAATTTTTTAAAATGTAATTTTCTGTGTCCAGTTGTTATTTGTTACGTACAGAGAGCTTTCACCAACTTGTTTCTGTACTTTGTAGATTCCCAATGAATATTTTTCAATTTAAATTTGTATATAAGGGAAAATTTTTGATAATGATATTTTCCCCAGGCCACGGGAAAAGTGGTGAGTGATTGCAACCCTGTTAGGATATCAAATCCAAATTCTTCAAAAAATGACACTAAAATGCAAAAAATAAAAAACAAATTTAAGTCAAATGTACAGCTAATTAAACCGATAACACTACAATTTTAAAGGATATTCCGTTGTTGCTTTTGTTTTGCACTCCCCTTCTCAAGGATCAGTAAATATTATTGTTGCTATCCCATCCAACTACAAAGTACAGAAACAACTTGTTGAAAGCTCTCTGTACGTCACAAAGAACAACTGGACACAAAATATTACATTTTAAAAAATTGTAACGAATCCAATAATTTAATAAATGCGTAATTTGTTGCTTTTGATATGCGCAACACTATATATTAAATATTTTCATTTTGACCAAAATTATAACTAAAATATTAGGTAATATATAATAATAATTGTTCCACAAACATGGGACAAGGGAGACTTCTCTCATATCAATGAGTGCACCACGATGCATATTAGCTCAATGATATGGGACCTACTGTTTATCGCCGAGTCCGAACGGCGTATCTTAAGACACCACTTGTAGAGAAGTTTTACATGGCTGAAATACTCAGGAAATGTCGCCAAAATTACTGAGGGGTATTTTGTCACCGTTGAAAATTGTTTGATGTTGCTTGGCCGGGCCACGATCTTCAGCGTGCAAGGCGGATGTGCATACCATTGCACCACGGTGGCACACAAAAATATAAGGTAACCCTTGAAAATAAGAGGAATTGTTTTAAGTAGGATAACGAAGCTTAGGAGATTTACTAAATCATTCAGCTTAAGTTAAGGCGTGAATAATAGTCCTTTGTCTCAGAAACTCGCTTATAATACAACCATTTTTTCTCATTTTAAAACATTTTTCTTCTCCTAAAGTAGTCATGTTTGTAAGCCCTTTTCTCTATAACAACCGCAAAAAATAAGTTCAATTTTAAAAAAATATGAAATGTTTAGAAGCGATTTGCATCCCTAAAGTTTCAAAATGATGACATAAATTTTTTGATGTTCGTCATTGGCCTTGTCATGTGGCCTTTAGGGCAATTTCGTGAAAATTCATCTTTGGTCCCATACAAAAATGGCAACTTTTATTAACATATTCCGATTGCGCTCAAACTTTGGCAATCTTAAAATCTAACAAAACTAAACACTTTAGGTGGGTGCCGCATAAAAAATTAGACATCGATTTTTTAAAACCACCCTTGTGGACCGAACTTAATTTGAGTTTGGACAAGATTATTTAAATATTTAGTGCCGCTTGAATAACGGCAGCATCTCTCATAGATCAAAAACCAATAATTTTTCTCGTAGAAGATTTTCAATTTTTGCTATTAGAGGCACTTCTCAAAAATGGCAGGTGTCTTCATTCATAGAAGTTCAGTGGGTTTATAAAGAAGACAAGTAGCTATAATTATTGAATATCCTTATAATTTCGGATAAAAAATCACATGGTCCATCATTCAAATCCATTACGTCTGTTTAAGTAAGAGTTAATATTTGGTTTAAATTTGCATTGTTTGGTAATGCTCGCTTTTCGCCTTACGTTCATTGTGTTCGATTTGCATACTCGTTAGAAAACGGCCTACTCCTTTTTTGTTGCAACAGGGATCTGTCATCAAGGAGTTTTTCTAACGAGTGTTGTGTTTGCGCCTACGCGACCTTTCGGCATTATTATTGACACTTCGTTTTCGATCGCCATCCGTAACACAGGTAATCTGTTCGCCTTGCTACTTTTCCCTTTAGTTATAATTAGTTATTTATTTATTCACTCAATAAGGCTTCTGCTTTTTATTATTTGAAAACTAAAACGTTCGTGTTTTTATTTCTCTTTTTCGAAACGCAATTTCTGTGCCTTTACATTTTGGTCCTTCGAGCCGGATACGAGCTTTTGGAGTTTTCGTTTTTCTAATTGGTTTTCGTTTATTTATTCTCGCAGCAGCCATCAACATCATAATCATCCTAATCAACTTCATCAACATCTTCACTTACATCATTATCATCCCCAAAACATCAACAAACCAACAGGTGAGTGCAGTGTTTGTTATTGTGAGCTCGCGTTGTGGAAAAAATAATAACAAAAAATATATAAACAAAAAAATAATATCCATCGTCCAAAAATTCTTTTCGATTTATTTACAACAACAATACATACGGCCGCTTAACAACGCGTCGCGTATTCCTTTTTCTCGTTTCTGATTTTTACGGTGTTATTATTGAACAGTGAAAACCAATAAAAAATAATTTTGGTTGCAAAAAATATTGTGAAAAAAGTGCAAACATTTTATTCAAAAACAATGTATTTTTCATTATTGAATGGTGGTGTAATTATTAATAAAATTAAATTAACAATCGTGTTAAATTTTGATAATTTTATTAACGAAAATTAATCTTTTATTTATTGAAAATTAATTACTTAATTATTTCCATCGGGTTACTACTGTTGTGTTGTGCCTAACAAAAGAAAAAAACCACCAAAAAATACACAAAATTATTCCTGTTCAATAATACACAATAATATAAACATACATACGCTAGTGACATACTTACGTCGTCGTCGGTCTATTGGTTGTTATATCCACACACATTACTTAGTCCCGGTCCACACTCGAGTGATTTCATTGAAAAAATTGGCGCGATGCGGGGGCTAGACGTCACAACACTCTCATTTAACTTCCTGTAGTGTTGAACTGGGAGGTTGTGATTGACCAAAGGTTATCCACTCTCTGTCACACACCAACACGGTGCACTAGAAACTCATAGTGCATCTCTGGACTGAGTGACACATATTTGGTAGCGATCTCCTACCAAAATAATGGTGAGATCCCCTAACACCGGGGTGTTATGCGACCTCGTGCTCATCGGTGTTCCAAAGGTTTGCAGTTAGGGTACCAACTGTTTTCGAACGGAGCCTCGATTGATACCTGGGCACCTCAGCGAGTAGTTAGTGCCCCAGTCATGGTAGTGGAGGGCTATGCCATGGCTGTACTCAGCTCCCCCATTACCGTCAATATCTCATGGAAAACTCAATTATTAACAAAACCCCAAACAACAACAATCCCGAACCATCAACATTACCGACCCTTGCTTCGAACCCGGACAATGCCGCACCTCGTGCGAACACCCAACCCCTGGGCGGGGACGTCAACAAATCGACAGTGGACAGTGTGAACGACGCCATCAATAAGCAGAGCAGGGAATTGCTCGAGCTCCTGGGGGACAGTGAGAGTCTCCGACTCAGTCAGGAGAGTCCCCCTCCATGGGACTGGGAGAGTTGGGAGGATGATGAGATGTATATTACAATTATCCCATCTCAATCATCCACCGCTACCCTCTCGTGCTTTGGAGAGCTCTAACCTAACGGTCGAGGCTCCCTCTCCTTCAGGGGCTAAACTGTCGGTCGGTTCCGACAAACCAACCCTGAACAGGCAAGACGCCTTGGTTGAGGATGCTGTGGAGGAGGATACGTCGACGGCCTCCCCCATGTCTCCCTCTACCAAAGCCAATAAATCTCGGCAGAAGAAGGACAGGTATAACTACCGGAGAGCCATCTACTACTGTCGTAGATTTATTGGCAAGGACCCATCCGAGGTGACCCCGTCGGAATTTAGGGAAATTGGCCTGAAGATCAGATTTGTGAGGCGTTTTGAAAAGAAATACCTTCACTTTGGAAGGATCTCCCTGCCAATTGACCAGATCCCGACCCCTGTGGAGGCTGCAGTTTCCAGCTCAGCGGCTGAGAAAAAAGCAACCTCTATGGGGAGAACCACAAAACCAGTGCTGTCAATCTGCTCTAATCCCTTGAGAGCGTCTGCGACGACCGCGGCAGGATTAGACAAGTCGACTCCACTGGACATTTTCGTTTATCGTGCACCCTACAGTCCGCATTTACGTTAATATTAATCGGTTTGGAAAAAATTATTATTTTATTGTAATTAGACATAAAAATAGTAATTTTTTGCCGTTTTTAATAATTTTTGGTATCGTAAAAAATATTTCAATCCTATTTATTGAATATTTTAACAGCTTTTTCGAAATCTTTTTGCTTTTGTCGTTATTTTGTACACTTTTTTGAACATTTTTCGAAATTATTGAAGGAAAAAGTTAGTTTTTCGTTTTTAATTGCATAACTTCGGCGATTTTTGTTGATTTTTCTTAATTTTTGGTAAATTTTGCTATTTTTTGTTGAAAATTCTTGGAAATTCTTGTTGGATTTGGAAAGAAATTTGATCTTTTCGCAAGAATTTAAACTTTTTTCGATTATTTGAGTTGGAATTCTTCGCTTTTATCGTTCTTTTTCGCATTTTCTGCTTGATAATCTTGGTTTTTTCGTAATTTTTGAAGTTTTCTTGCTGTTTAAAGAAAATCTTTGCAAGATGCCTTTCACTCCACTCAATGATTTTACCCGAGTTTCGGATAATTTTAAAATATTTTGTGTTAAAATTAAAGACGCGAAGGAAGAAGACTTAGATTTCTTTATCTTAGAAGTAAAAAGTACCGAGTTAGTTAAAAATTGGTCCAAGGTGGAAAGTTCCTTTGATAACTGTTTACAGTATCTGAAATCGGCTGAGGATACAACTGCGGAAGACATTGGTGTTGTCGATGGAAAATACGCGATTGTTTATGAACTTTTTATAGCATGTCAGGCTATTATTAATAAACATTTAAATAAATTTCGGCGGTCTCGAAAATCGTCCTTGAGCTCTTAAAGCAGTTCAGTGGTTTCGTTAAACCAGGATCCTTCCAATATTTCTAAGGATGAGCAGGGTTTGTCTGCCACTCCAAGGGAAGCCTCGAAGAACGATCCCGGTTTAAATAACACGAATTCGTCTACCCACACTGTTCGAAGTGTGGGTACTCAGGCTTCTAGGTCCCCAATATCAGGTATTGGGAATTCTAGGGATAGCTCGAATTTTGCTATTGACCCGCCAAATTTAGACATTGTCCATAATTTAGCTTTGCCTCCTTGCGATATTCCCGTTTTCGAAGGTGATTTTCTCTCGTGGCCTACTTTTAGAGACTTATTTAGCACGGTCCATATTACAAATTCTAGATTGTCGGATATTGAGCGTCTTTGTCATTTGACACAAAAAACGCGTGGGGAAGCTCGTGAAATTGTTTCTAAATTCCCTTTAACTCACCGTAGCTTCAGTCTAGCTTAGAATGCTTTGAAATCGACGTATGATAATCCGCGTTTGTTGATTCATAGTCGGTTCAAAGTATTATTTTCGCTTCCGGTACTTGAAAATGAGACGTGTTCGGGTCTCAAACAAATCCAGCGTGGTATTAATGGTTGTTTGTCTGCAATGTCCATTTACGACGTTAGTACGGAAAATTGGGATCCGTTCATAGTTTTTATTTGTCTTCAAAGGCTCCCAAAATTAACGCAAACTTTGTGGGAGCAAAGCGTGAAAGACAAATCGTCTATTTCTTTGTGGAAAGATCTCGACAGTTTTTTAACTGAGCGAATTCAGACGCTCACGTGTCTTCACGATATGAGAGAAAATGATCCGGTGAAAAAGTCTAACGTGAAAAAGTTTCACTCGTACATGACTAATACGAATTCTTCTCGTTCTCCAAAGGTTTCGCAGAAAAATGATTGCATTCTTTGTCCCCAGCAGTTCCACTTGCTTTTTGAATGTACTCGATTCAAAAATATGTCTGTCTCGGATAGGTTTTTCCACTGTGAAACGTCGTAGATTGTGTGTGAATTGTTTGCGTAAGGGGCATGAAGTAAAAAATTGCAGTAGTCATCGTCGGTGTTCGAAATGTAATCGAAGTCACCACACCTAGTTACATCGTATCGACTCGTATCCAAATAGTTCGACCTCAAGTGTTTCCTCGGTTAGTAGGAACACCTTTACTCCTTCTAACCCTCCACCTCTCGAAACTTCTCGTCCATCCACATCTTCGGCATCTGTTGCTCGAGTTTCCAACCCTCCACCCGTCGATCCTCCTCGTCCATCCACATCTTCGGCATCTGTTGCTCGTCAGGTCTTTCATACCGAACAGCGATGTTCAACATAACGCATGGTGGCATTTCCTATCCAGCTAGGGCTTTAATAGACCCCGCCTCCGAATCCTCTTTTCTAACAGAGCGATTGCAGAATAGGTTGAAACTTCCCGTATGTTCAACAAATGCGGTTATTTCCAGTGTGAATTGTGCAATTTCGGCAAATTCACGAATAGTTTGTCCCATTAAAATTGGAAGCCCTCTTGATCCTTCGATTTTATTAGAAACTAGTGCTTTGGTATTGCCTTGCTGATTTAAGATCTGAAATGCCAAGTATTCGTCTGGCAGATGCTAATTTGTTCGATTCACGTCCTGTGGATCTCTTGTTGGTGCAGACTTGTATCCAAAAATCTTGTTAGATGGTTGCCAGTCAATTTTGTCGGCAACTTTGATTGCCCAAAATGCTGTGTTTGGATGGCTTGTCACTGGACCGCTTCCTTGGCTGGAAAATCGAAATTAGCTGTGGATTTATTAAATTGTTTGAGACGATCCTCTCTTGTTCGCTACTCATTCGGAGTGGCGTAAATTCTTCGACGTACTTGTGCATCTATTATCGTGTTATCGCTCCTTTAAAATCGGTTGCACTCCCTCGACTAGAGTTTTCAGTGCACTTTTAACGTCAGAACTTTGGTAATTATTGTTAACGAAATTGACTTGGAGTTTCGATGTTGAACGTATTCTACAACTGTGTTGTCGTGGCCTAGTTGGTTTCTTCTCTTCTTCTCTTGAGCTAGATTCGTGGCGAATCGATTCCCTTTGGTGGCATTGGCCGATATGGCGCAGTCTAGACAAGTCGGATTGGTCTATTCGAGATCTCGCTCTGCTTGGATTTAAAATTGAAATAGCATGCATTTCATTGTCACTTATCATACTTTTCTACTGGGTTAGAATAGGTGCCGGAAAAGTTTCATCACTCCGGAATGCACGCCGTGGATGTCCCCACTCGATATTTTCGTCACTGTGGGTTCTACTAGAAAATGGAGATCTATCGAAATCCGTCACTGCGGATTTTAATAAAAAAATAGTTGACATCTGAAACCGTAACTGCGGGTTCTTCGTTATCGGCTTCGAACGCGAATTTCGTACTTTCCACGTCGGAATCCATAATTGTGGGTTCCACTAGGACCTTGGCGGTTTCGGGCAATTCACACCATGTTCGTATGGTAAAAAAAGAGCGTACGTCCGTCACTGCGGACGATTCGTACGTGTCGGAACAATTGAGTAAAATTTGAATTTGCTCACAAACACTGCACCACCTATACTCTATTATACATATTTATCGGTCTGTGTTTCAACATTGATAATGTTGCAAGGTCGGCGCCAATGTTTAAGTAAAAATTAATATTTGGTTTAAATTTGCATTGTTTGGTAATGCTCGCTTTTCGCCTTACATTCATTGTGTTCGATTTGCATACTCGTTAGAAAACGTCCTACTCCTTTTTGTTGCAACAGGGATCTGTCATCAAGGAGTTTTTCTAACGAGTGTTGTGTTTGCGCCTACGCGACCTTTCGGTAAAATTTGAATTTGCTCACAAACACTGCGCCACCTATACTCTATTATTACTTATTATTGTACATATTTATCGGTCTGTGTTTCAACATTGATAATGTTGCAAGGTCGACGCCAATGTTTAAGTAAAAATTAATATTTGGTTTAAATTTGCATTGTTTGGTAATGCTCGCTTTTCGCCTTATGTTCATTGTGTTCGATTTGCATACTCGTTAGAAAACGGCATACTCCTTTTTGTTGCAACAGGGATCTGTCATCAAGGAGTTTTTCTAAAGAGTGTTGTGTTTGCGCCTACGCGACCTTTCGGCATTATTATTGACACTTCGTTTTCGATCGCCACTCGTAACACAGGTAATCTGTTCTCCATACTTTTCTCTTTAGTTAATTTTTATATTTATTTATTTACTCAATATAGCTTCTGCCTTTTATTATTTGAAAATTAAAACGTTCGTGTTGTAATTTATATCTCTTTCGAAACGCAATTTCGGCGCCTTTACGACGTCCTTTCATAGAGTCAAGAATTACTTTTGAAAAGAAAACTGTGAGACTTTTAGTAGTCCTACAGAAGACTGGTAGTTCCAGCATATGTGGGATCTAAAACATTTATTCTAAAAACCATATACTTTTTGCCATAAAACTGTGGCAAAACCCTAGCCATACACGGACACTCTCTGTAAATGTGAAATTATAATTCATTGTCGGAAAAGCACATGTAGTGCTTGCAAAATATTTACAAAATCAATAGGACCAAACAATGTTTTCGACATGCATTTTGTGTTCAAAATTGAGTAGCGAATAGTAGATAGCCTCGACCGGAAAGAAGTAAAATTTAGCCTCTGCATATCTGTTCAGCAACAGTATTGCTTATAAAAGCTTATCATTTAAGGATGTAATTTTTATATCATAATCAATGCACCCCGATTCATGTTAACTCAATGATATGAGACCTACTTCTCCGAACGGAGCATTATGTAGCGAGTTAATATTAACAGTGCACAGTGGTACAAGATAATTTTCCCCTTGTCAAAACTCTGTATCTTTTGAACGGATAGAAATTTTTTTGTTTTTGTTCGGCAGATAACACAATTTTGGATGCATCATAAGAAAGCTAAAATAACAGTTAACAAAAATATAACGCTAACTTCAGATGCCTTACAGGGTCTTCAGCGGAAACTTCATAACGCCATAACTCGGAAGTTCAACTCACGGCAGATCTGTCCTTCGGGATTCTTAATATACTCACCAAGGGCTTTCATCCCCAAAAGGAATTATCTCTACCCCAAAATTTCAGTTCCCAGTGTAATTTGCACAAAGTTCATACACTTTTTATGCGCATCCCCTACATCGATCTAAACCTATTTCGATAAATTCTATCAAGAACCGTGGATGTAGCATCACACACTATTTTTGATATAAATCGAATATAGCTCTCATGCCACTAAAGTTTTTAAACCGCTGTTTTCGCAAAAACGCGGGTCATGTGTCTCATTGAAAAGAAAACTCGGTTAAATCCGCGATATTTTCAAAAACATATTTCGCACATTTTTCTGTTTTTGCAGGAGCCGTTTCCGCCGCTATAATGGAGGGATTTTGGTTTATTTGATCCGTGCCGTAAAAAAAAAAAACTTAAATATGTTGGAGTTCCAGCACACTCAATGGGATATTGTAAATACTGTGCCTAAAAAGAATAGAATTTTTGGAAAAAATATCACACTAAATTCTGGCCTTTGGCAGTACATTACTTGGATGCTGTCGGGGCTACATAGTCTGTATTCATATCAAATTATGCGTAATCGCGAGTACTTCATACTATTATTGGTTCTTTGAAATACCCGAATGCGCGTCGCATTTAGGTAAAAAAAAAACAATAAACACCTAAAATCTGGCTTCAAAATGTCAGCATCCATAAAAGGTGGATGTAGTGGAGATTTCCAAAAATGATACAATAAAAGTGTAATGTTCATTTCGTATTCTTCTACTTTTACTTTGTGCAGATATCCGTAACTTAAATGGTTTGACCGGCAATCGTTTGCTTCAACGCGTTTTTACCTATTTTTATTCATTACGCGGTCATAACTTCTGCGCAAATTTACTTTTTAGCCACATTTTTGAGCTTTGAACAAAAACACGTTGTTTTGTCAAACTGTAGTCATATTATATCGTATACTGCAATATTTTGCGTTTTATAATAGTCTAAACCTTGGCTTCATCAATATTATTTTTTTACTTTTCGTCATATACAGCATTTCCCGGATATAAGCACTGTGGCAAATGCAAGTAAAGCAGTGCATATAAGCGGGGGATTCATATATCGAAATCCCGTTTATAAGCACAATTAGTGCTTATATACAAATCCCGCTTATAAGCACTATCGGTGCATATATAAAAATCCTCCATATACAAATTCTCATTAAAATTGCAATTTAACATTATTCCACAACATACCATACGAGACAAGGGAGAGATTGCAATTTATTAGTTTTTAATCAACCAAAAAGAAAACCAGTTCATTCTTAGGAAAACATCTCACTTCTTTTTGTAGTATTAGGCTCGGATATCAATAGAAGTTACGTATATTTAAAGAGAGGGTACTTAATTATTTTTATTCTTAAACAAGTAAAGAAGCGTTAAGTTCGGCTGGGCCGAACCATAAAATATTCTGTACTAATATAGAATAATTAGTTTTCCTGCTGTTACGACAGCACCAATGTCCACAATTTTAGGCAGAGAAGTCTTTTTACAAATTAGAACCCCAACAAATACTTAATTTTAGCTAATTCGGTCAGCTAAAAGTTTGAAAATATACTGCAGCCCGGTTAAATTTCATAAAATTCTAAAAAATTGGGGTAGTTATGCGGGGAAGTCAGTTACGAAAATCTCGCATATTTACCTCATGTGGGTAGTTACAAAAATTTCATCTTAGCCTTACAAAAAATGAGAACAATTAGAACAAGTAAAAAAGCGTTAAGTTCGGCCGGGACGAACTTTTCATGCCCTCCACCATAAAATATTCTGAACTAAAATGGAATAATTAGTTTTCATTCCTGTCCCCAACTTTAAGTGGGTACGTTAAAATGTCAGATACGATACATAAAATGCTTCATTCGGGAGGCCCTTTTTTATGGTGCCTATATCTAACTATGTATGGTGACAATTTTTGATGGAGAGGTGCTGTGACCACTAAGAACTTCAAATGTCAAATTACTTCTAGTTCGGTTTAATATTGTAGCTAAAATCATTAAATTACTGAAACTCGGGAGGTGCCGTTATATGGGGGCTTTATCAATACATCGACCTTTCTTGACAATTTTTGGTGGAGAGGTGTGGTGACCACTAGGAATTTGAAATGTCAAATGTTCAAAATACAGATAATTCGGTTACAACTTGTAGGTAAAATTCTCAAAATACCGAAAATCGGGAGATACCGTTATATGGGGCTATACCAAAACATGGACCTATGTTCCTAATTTTTTTCGAATATAAGTTTTTTGGTCACTAAGAACCCTAAATATCAAATTATAGCTAATTCGGTCTAGAAATGTGACTTAAAACGTCAAAATACCTGAAATCAGGCGGTAACGTTATATGGGGGCTATTCCAAAACATGGACCTATGCCCACTAGTTGCATAAATTTATTGACATTTAAGAACCCTAAATGTCAATTTATAGCTAAATCGATCTGAAAATGTAGCTAAAAACGTCAAAATTCCGTAAATCGGGGGTACCGTTATGTGGGGGATATACCAAAACGTGGACCTATGTCCCCAACTTTTGTTATATAAGTTTATTTACACTTAAGAACCCTAAATGCCAAATTATAGCTAAATCGGTCTGAAAATTTAGCTAAAAACGTCAAAATACCGTAAATCGAGGGGCACAGTTATATGGGGGTTATACCAAAACGTGGACCTATGTCCACAAGTTTTGATATATATGTTTATTGACATTTAAGAACCCTAAAGGTGGAGAGGTGTGGTGACCACTAAGAACTTCAAACATCAAATGTTCAAATTACAGCTAATTCGGTTAAAACTTGTTGGTAAAAATCTCAAAATACCGAAAATCGGGAGGTACCGTTATATGGGGCTATACCAAAACATGTACCTATGTTCATAATTTTTTCGAGTATAAGTTTTTTGTTCACTAAGAACCGTAAATATCAAATTATAGCTAATTCGGTCTAGAAATGTGACTTAAAACGTTAAAATACCTGAAATCGGGCGGTAACGTTATATGGGGGCTATTCCAAAACATGGACCTATGTCCACTAGTTATATAAGTTTATTGACATTTAAGAACCCTAAATGTCAAATTATAGCTAAATCGGTCTGAAAATGTAGCTAAAACCGTCAAAATACCGTAAATCAGGGGTACCGTTATATGTGCGCTATACCAAAACGTGGACCTATGTCCACAACTTTTTTTAGATAAGTTTATTGACAGTTACGAACCCCAAATGTCAAATTATAGCTAAATCGGTCTGAAAATGTAGCTAAAAACGTCAAAATACCGTAAATCGGGGTGTACCGTTATATGGGGGCTATACCAAAACGTGGACCGATATAGCCCATCATCGAACTTGACCTGCCTGCAAACAAAAGACGCACTTTCCCAAAATTTCAGCGTCCTATCTCCATTTTTGTGGATGCTAGAGTGATTACCACAGACGGACGGACGGACGGACGGGCACAGATCGACTCATGGTATAAGTAAAGAGGTAGATTTAAATGAAAAAAATCTATAGAACCCTTGTTTTCTTGAATTCCTAAAACTTCAAAATAAAAGCAACAAGTGGTTTTGTTTACAATGCATTTTTTGAGCATTTTATAAAAAACGCGAAAAATGAATGAAGAGTTAAGTTTTCTCCACATAATCAAGTTGTTAATATGATAAACTGATTGTTTCAATGCAAATCTCACCAATTTCTTCAATACAAATGGTCTAAAAACAATTTTAAAAATCATTGAATTCGATTGTTTTTAAAATTGTTTGGCATATTATTCAAACACCACACACACATACACAGTTTGTTTATATTGTTTTGAAGTTTTAGGCATACTCGAATGAAAAAATTTAAATTGACATAAAGCTTTGGCTAACCTTTCTTATTAAACCATGGATCGACTCAGAATTTTACCCTGATCAAGAATATATATACTTTATAGGGTCGCAAATGCGTATTTCAATGCGTTACAAACGGAGAAACAAACTTAATATACCCTCCATACTATGGTGGAGGGTATAAAAAAATAAGTCAAAAAATTAAACCAAGTCTAACCCCCATTATTATAAGCCTTCTTTTGTTATAGTTTGGATTTACCGAACAGATTTATAGCGTTCCGGTTAACAAACTTAAAAGTGATGATTGAATTTCAAGGAGGAGCTTTTTGGCAATAACTTTCAATGTAAAAATTATATTTTTAATGTCTCTAAATTGGTTTATTTTGCGTTTTCAAATCCTTCAGATAGTAAAAGAACACACAGTCTGGTGCGCTAGATTTTGACACCTTGATACCCCCATATGTCCTTCATGAATCCCCTGAAATAATTTTCTTCGCATGTTCTTTGGGATCACAACCTGATTGCCTTTTAATAAAATGTCATTCAGAATTGTTAGTTCATCCCTTATCTTAAAGTAAGGCATAACATCTTGGTCCAAATTTGTTTTACTATTAGGCCATTCTTCCTTAACATATTTAAATAATTTTAAAAATGTTTCTTCTTTTTTACTTTCTTCCTTCACCACATTCATGTCTGCGAATGAACTCTCTAGAGAAGAATATATAAAATTGCAGTGGAGTGATATTTCCTCATCAAGTTCTGCCATGGCCACATCTCTTAGGGGAGCTCTTGATAGTGTATCCGCTATTTTCAATTCCCTTCCTGGTTTATATCTAACTACGAGATTATAGCATTGTACACAAAATGTTGAAGTCTTGGTGGAATTTTAAATAGTGGTTTATCAAATAATGTCACTAAGGGCTTATGATCTGTTTCCACTATTACGTTATTTCCATAAATGTATTGATGAAACTTTGTACAACCAAATAAAATAGCGAACAACTCTTTTTTAATTTGTGCATAATTTTGCTGGCAATCAGTTAAAGATGCCGATTCATATGCAATCGGTCTTCTTTCCTGCAAAATTGTAGCACCTAATGTAGATTTCGAAGCACCCACCGATAACACCAAAACTTTATTGGGATTAAAATAAGTAAGGACTGGAGCTTTCGTAATCACTTTTTTAAATCGTTCAACTCTTTTTCATGATGAGCTGACCAATGCCATAAGACGTCATTTCGTAATGTTCTCTAAGATGCTTGTTCTTCAACGAACGATTTTCTATGAAGGAATCCAAGTAATTAATCATATCCAAAAATCTCTGCAAATCTTTTACATTTTCTGGCCTTGGCATACTAACTATTGCTCTAATCTTTTCGTCATCGGCTCGGACACCTAAATTATCAAAAATATGACCCAAAAACTTTATTTAATGTTCCAAAAATTTGCATTTTGATTCAATAAATCTTAGTCCCAATTTCCTAGCTCTTTCTAACACCATCTCTAAAGTACTTAAATGTTCTTCTACATTTAATGAATAAATTAAAAAATCGTCAATATATATTACCAACCCGGGAATGTCACCAAATAGTCTTACCATTTCGGCATGAAATATTTCGTGGGCCGCATTAATACCGAAAGACAATCTTAGGAAACAGTAACGTCCAAAAGGTGTATTAAATGCACAAAGCTTGGAGGACTTGTCATCTAATGGCACCATCCAGAAACTACTTTTGGCATCTAGCGCTGAAAAAATTTTTGCTCCACTAAGTTTTGCTTTACATTCTTTAATATTGGGAAATGGATGCTGTGGTCTCATTATTGCTTCATTTATCATCATAACACCATAACATAACCCTGGACATCTTCATCATAATTCACGTAGTCATCGAAATCGATTGTCTCAAAAATATACCATTGCGAGTAATAAGCCGAGAAAAGTATTAATAAATGTTCTTTTTGGGAAAATATTTGACAGGTAAATGTCCGAATTGGGTATTTATAGAAAAGTAATTAACCGGAACAGTTTGAACTCATTTATATGAAAAACTTTTGGGGAATTAGATTATGAGGTAATTAAACGGGAAAGCCAGTTCAGCAGAGAGGTAAATAACCGGGGTGAAGTGTATCTGAAATCGGGTGGTAACTTTATTTGGGGCTATACCAAAACATGGGCTTACACAATTTTGGATAGATAAGTTTTATCAGCACTAGGAACCATAAATACCAAATTATAGCTAATTCGGTCTGAAAATGTAGCTGAAACCCCGAAAATACATGAAATAGGATGATACCGTTATATGGGAGCTATACCAAAATTCGAACAGCAAACAAAAGACTCATCTTTCCGAAATTTCAGCATTCTATCTCTATTTTTGTGGATGCTAGAGTGATTACCACAGACGGATTAATAAATGTGCATAGATCGAATCCTAATTTTACCCTGATAAAGAATATTAATACTTTATAGTGTTGCAAGTGATTATTTCAATGATTTACAAAGAAAAAACAAAGTTAATACACCCTTCATCCTATGGTGGAGGGGACAAAAAGTCCGTGATTTTTGCCTGTGCATTGTCTAAAATAGAATTGCTCTATGTTTTCTATTTAATGAAGAAATTTAATGGCTGGCATTACAGCCTTACGAATAATACTTATTAAATTTAAAACTTCTTTTTTTTTAAGGAAATCTTATTTTCTGCACCATCGGTTTTATATAATTCATTATTCTCCGACAGCAGATGGAGAAAATGGCTTATTTATTTTATTGCAATTAGCTCAGTTTTCTCTAAGAGCATATCGCCCGAAAGAACAGCTTTCTTGAGGAGTTTTTATCCAATTAACTGCCCTTTTCACGTATATGCTTGCCATATTTAACGCCTATGAAAAATTTTACTATCATCCAAATTATTTTGAGCCGGTGCATAAAAACGATTTTTTTTTAAGCCAAAATGAAAGAATGATGACCAAATTTCAAGCTCTTATAAGAGGGGAATGCATATAAGCGGGATGCATATATCGAAATAATGTCAATGCATTTTGAACTAAAAATAACATTTGCACAAATTTCAGTGCTATTAATCGAGGAATGCTTATATCCGGGGTGCATATAAGAGGGAAATACTGTAAATGCGTAGCCAGTTACCTGAAAGAAAGGAAACAAAACCAAAAGAAAATTTTTAGAAATTATAAAAGTTTTTATGCGGTATACGTTTAACATTTCTTACCAGCATACTTGTCTCCAAGGTTGAGCAAATTCCGCGCAATTACAAATACGTCACTGCTAATGCAACATAAGAAAGGAATATTCCATTAATGTTCTTGCCTAACGGCATTGGTAGGCGGCAGCGACGTTGGCGATAAAGCAAATGAATGAAGCCAGAAGACCGGTTATGAATAAACCAAAATTGTGTGTGTTGGTAAATCCACTAGGCAAAGCAAATGTGTATGCATGGCGTCAGTCCAATACACGTCAAATCGTACGAACACACATCGATACAAATGTTAAAGCCCTCTGCACATACGGTCCGTTTAGTGACACGTTGGGACACACGTTGTCCCAAAAAAGTTAAATTATGTTTAACTTTAATGCGTCAGCAATGTTGTTGTTTTTCAAAAAACTTGGCATCACTTACACATTTTTCATGTGCACCGTATGTGCCGAGCGCTTAACACACTCTGGTCGTCATGAGATGGACGGTGATGGGGGGGTTGATTGATACAGTTGTGGGAAGGTGTATACACATACACACACATATGTTTGTAGGAATACATATTTTTTGTGCCGCATGGCTTACCCCGTAAAATTTAATGAATTTTTGGCGTCTGAAAAGAAAAATTATTGTTCATGAATTCGACTTACAGAGAAATGCTTAACTAATGAGATTTGTCTTACCTGAACGAAGAATTTACAATTTCCATTCAAAATTTTCAAAATTTTCGAGGGGACGCCGCCTCGTGGTTTGCGCGAGGAATAGAATTTTCCACTCAATTGGTTATGGATTTAAGGTCTGTTTCAGACAACAGTGTACGAATGAAGCGACACGCACATCAACATTCTAGTCGCGAGGCTTTAGAATGTTGAAGTTTTGTTGCGTGGGTTATCACGATTATTTTTTTGTGTGAAGGAAATAATTAGGTTCCCACCAACCTTTATTTCCATTCGTCTCACTGCAGCAACCACCAATTTGAAATGACTACCCGGAAACGGCCTCCAAATGAAAAATGGTGCCAAGTTCAGGGTTGCATTTCAAATGGCATCGACTCCATGAGGGACGGGAGGCAAATACAACTCTGCATGAAGATAGGTTTAGTAGTACATGTAGCCAAAGAAAAAAGAAATAAATGTTAGGAAAATATAAAAAAATCCAGGAAAAGAGGGAAAATGTGCGTCCGTGGCAGTATAAAAGCCTCAAATCCTAGGAAAGTAGAGCCATTTTGTGTGTGGTGCTACTAAAGCAAAACGGGTTTATACCTGTATTTAAATTACCCAGATCAAAAAAAGAAAATAAAGACAACTCAAGTGTGATTGATAATTTTATTTAAATTTAAATAAATTAGGGGAAACAAACTCCCGTGTGTTTTTTGGTTATTACATGTGTTGTGTGATAAATAAAACGAGTAAGTTTTGTTAAATCCCAGTGTTATGTCATGTGGATGTTGACAGAGGTTTCTGTTTATTTCAAGATATCACCAACATCACTGAAGACCACGATCATCGGCCTCCTCAACAAACAGCTCGGAGGAGGTCGTCATTAATTTTACCCGAACCAAAAGAATTTGTTGTCAGGGCTGTAAAGTTTGGCCCGTGCTGAAGCCATTAGTGGGAAATCCCATTTGACCATTGAGCGGAAATCCCCTTTAAAATCCTAAGTGCAGCATTTAAAGGAAGTCATGAGCCGTCTTGCCTTAACCTATATGATGGTGTAAACCCTGGAAAGAAATAAAAAGGATAATTAATTTTCATGTTAAAACAGGTAACAAGTCGTGATTATTCCTCTATAAAGGAAAAGAGGCAGACGATATCTTTTTTGAAATAAATCCCCTTGAGAAACCATTCAGACCAAACCAAACAGAAAAGTGAAGCCAAGATTTATAATTGAGATGGCCACATAAAAAATTGGCACCACCATACTATATGAATTATGCTAAAATTTAATATACTTTTAACTACAATAACATTGAGTATCGATTTAAAATTTAGATTAAGTTGTGTTGCCCCTATTATACATTAGTTTATAATTCCTAGGTTACGAAGAGTTTTGTTTTCGGGAATGTTGAACGTTCTCTGTGGACGTCAATTTAAAGTCCTCATTTATACCCTCTAAGAGAGCTCTTTTAGGTAGGTGTCAAAAAAAGAATAGTGTATATCCCATTGAGTTTTTTGTTGGGAAAGAACTCTTTGTAAACAAGAGGTTATCCGAGTCAGTGGCTCACGAAATAAGTACAAGGTTGGCGTTAGTGGTCCAGAATTTTTAACTATACATGTTTATGTGTTCTTAGGTTAAAAAAAATGACCGCTGTAATCAATAATAATTTTTATGTTTGATTTTATAAAACAAAAAAATTAATTGCTAAAGTCTTAATAAGAGAGGGAAGTGGGGAGTACATTGTGGTAAGGTAAGTGCAAGTGGAGTGAGGGGCCCTTAAAAATAATATGGAGTGGTACCAAGGGTCAAGGTTGGGCGGGCAGAGTGGGGGAACAGCATCACCAAGTTCCCTTGTCACATGTGTGTGTAGTGTTTGTGTTGTATTTGTGCTTGTTTCTCATCCCCCCTTTAATTGTGCATCCCCGTGTGCTTGGTGGTAGGGTTGGAACCGACCCTGGGAAGAGTTCCACGAGCTATGCTGGCCACCACCAGAGCAGATACTAGGCGGTATGTAACACAGTAACCATTTTTTGCGTTGAACTGCAACAGAACGACCGAACAGAGGCAGAGCGATGAGAATACAATAATATGTGTATATAAGTATGAACATATGTACACACAATGTATTTCTTTTCTCTATTCGATCGCTCGACTGCGGTGCCAAAATTACAACAACAAACTTATGTTACTCTCTCAATGCGGCGAATTTAGAATACATAACAATAACATAAGGGAATATGAAATTGGGGAAGAACAATATGGGTATTCATGTTATGGTCGGAATCGTAATGAGCAATAACAATAAACATATTATTTGAGGCAAATAATTTTAAATTAATATTTATACAAAATGCATGCAAAATGATAGACTAATGAATAAATTAGAGCAAATAAATTAAATTCAGTAAAAACATGAATAAATTTGAAATGTCCCTTGGGACAAAAAAAAAAGAAATAATAATGAAATAAATTAAGGCAAACAAACTTTGATTGACTTAACATGCTGGTCCCCATTGAAACCCCTGTTTCAATCAAACTTAGTCTTGAATAAGAACTGCTAATATTGCCACCGGGCGCTTCATTGTTGAGTGCGGCGTTCTATTTTCTGCCACCCGAACAAAACCATCTCTCCCTAGCACAATGTTGATAACTCTGCCGATGATCCATTTCATGGGAGGCACGTTATCTTCATGAACTACCACTAGATCGTTGACCTTAAGATTTTGCTGTGGTTTCTTCCAACGATATCGATTCTGAAGTTGAGCCAAATATTCGGTGTGCAACCTGCGCCAAAAATGAGATTTTCTTGCGGTAATCCTTTGCCAATACTGCAAATGAGATATTTCTGATTCAAAATTCGTTATCTCTGGAATAGTTTGCAGAGGGCAGCCAATTAATAAATGTCCCGGAGTAGGAGCTTCTATATCGTTGGGATCTGTGGATATTGGGCCAATTGGGCGAGAATTTAGAACAGCTTCTATTTCCACCAATACTGTTGTTAACTCCTCATATGTAAGGCGGGCCTTCGGAAGAGTTCGGAACAGGTGAACCTTTGCAGATTTCACGGCCGCTTCCCACAACCCTCCGAAATGTGGGGCTCTGGGAGGAATGAATGAAAATTCTATAAATTTTGTTGACGCAATATCTTTAATAGCCGCTTTATTCGCCTCCTGGTGGAAGAATGTCTGGAAGTCGAGTAGCTTTTTCTCCGCTCCAACAAAATTAGTTGTATTGTCGCAATATATCTCGGACGGAACGCCTCTCCGTCCTACGAACCGCTTAAGACTGGCTATGAAAGCATCGCTGGACAAGTCGGAAACGGGTTCCAAATGGGCGGCCTTTGTAGCGAAGCAGACCAATACGGCTACATAGCTCTTGAAGGGAGCCTTTCCACGAATTCTGAGATATGTTGATATAGGGCCAGCAAAATCAACTCCCACAATCTCAAATGGACGAGAACCGGTAACACGGTGTTTGGGTAAGTTTCCCATTACCTGAGTAAGCAGTCTTGGTTTGTATCTGGAGCAATGTACACAGTGATTAACCACTTGTCTGGCTAAGGAACGACAATTGACAATCCAAAATTGTTGTTGAACTAGGCTGACCAAAGCCCTGGGACCAGCGTGGTAGTTGGATCGATGAATATGAGTCACCATATTTCTGACAAAAGGGTCACTTTTTGGAAGGAGTAAGGGAACTTCATATCTGGGGATTCTTCCGCATTCAACAATCGGCCGCCTACTCGGATAAGTTGAACTCCGGAAATGTCCTCTATAAATGGAGCCAAGGGTGACAGCTGACCAGAGACATACCCATGTTTTGAGAGAGCCACAAATTCCTCCAGAAAATAGTACTGTTGAATAGCCCAAACTATCCTGTGAAGAGAATGTTTCAATTCATCTGGAGTGATAGCGGGCAAGTGGCTCAATTTCCTTAAACGAAAGCGAAAGATATATGAAAAAATTCTGAGACATTTAAAATAACTACTATATTTATGAATAGTTTTCAAAATGTACGACATGTCATCCACTGCAGTTGCTAAAGTTGTTTTGCGTTTTTCTAACTGCAAATCACTTTCGCTGACACTTGGACCAGAATGATTCGGCCAATCGGAAATTGGATCCATAAGGAAAGAAAGACCTTCGAGCCAAGCCGATCCCAACAGATCGGAGACGGAGCAACCTCTTGATACTAAATCAGCTGGATTCTTATCAGTAGGAACATACCGCCAAACGACATCAGGGCAAGTATCTTGAATCTCTGCTACTCGATTACCAACGAATGTTGACAGAGTGGAAGAGTGAGACTTTATCCAATGGAGAGTAATTTGAGAATCCGACCAGAAGAATATTTTGGAAATCGGAAAGAGGAAATGTTGTCTCAGCTGACTCCAAAAGGTTGCGAGTAAATGAGCAGCACACAATTCCAACCGAGGCAATGTTCTCGTCTTCAATGGTGCAACTCTAGACTTTGACGTAACTAATTGGACTGATACGTTGCCAAATTAATCTTCGCAACGAAAGTAAATACAACCGCCATATGCCTTTGTAGAAGCGTCTCCAAACCCGTGAACCTGGACATTAGTTGAGTTCGGCATCCGAATGTATCGAGGAAATTTGAGTTGTGACAAATTATGATAATCGACCACGATGGTATTCCAGGCAGAGTCAATTTCTTGAGGAACGGATTCATCCCAATCACACCTTATGACCCAAAGACGTTGGAGCAAGATTTTTGCTTTGATTACGAGCGGACTGATTAAACCCATCGGGTCAAAGAGGGTTGACGTCAGAGAAAGAATATTTCTTTTCGTATTATGCGAATACGTTTTTGATGGCCGAAACTCAAAATGGAATGTATCGTCATTTGAGTGCCATGTCATTCCCAATGTACTTGTGACGTCATCATCAATTTTCAACTCCTTTATTCCATCCTCACAAGACACAAACCCTGGGCAATTACTGTGCCATTTCGAAAGAGAAAACTTCGAGTAAGCGAGAATTTCTGTCACTTCCTTTTTAATGCGAGTCAACGAGACAAGATCATCAGCACCAGTAACCATATCGTCCACATAGAAGTTCTTAGTAATCACTGCCTTTTTAACTTCGTATGGTTTGGGGAAACGTTCTGCGGCGTAATGTAAACTGCGAATGGCCAAATATGGCGCTGAAGCAGTTCCGTATATAACAGTGTTGAGAGCGAACGTTTTTATAGGTTGTGTAGAATCATCTCTCCAAAGAATCAACTGGAGTTGCCTGTCATCAGGGTGAACCATAACCTGCCGATACATTTTAACTATATCAGCTGTCAAGCCACAGCGATGACATCTGAAACGAAGCAAGGTTATTAGTAAATTGTTTTGAATTGTTGGATCCACCATCATAATCTCGTTCAGGGACAATTGTGAGGATGTTCGACATGAAGCATCGAAGACAACACGTAATTTGGTTGATACGCTGTTGGGCCGAAGAACACAATGGTGTGGTATATAGTAATTGGGAGAAGGTATGTCAGCATTATTCACCTGAGACATATGGCCCATTTCTTCATATTCCTTAAGGAATTGCGATTAACCTTTCTTCAAATCGGGATTCTTGTTAAGTTTACGCTCAATGGAAAAGAAGCGACGCAGAGCTATGTCTCGTGAATCGCCAAGACAATTTGGATCACCTTTCAATGGTAATTTAACCATTATCCTACCATCATTTTGAATCGATACCGTATTCATGAAATATTGTTCGCATTCTTGTTGCTCCAGGGACATATTTTGACGTTTGCCAGCAGCGTCGTCAATTTTCCACTACATTTCTACATTTTTGTTCAGTCGTTGCAAAATGCTGTCCTCTTCTACAGTAGTGTATGTGCACTTACGTGATGACATCATGTTGCTTGTATATTTCCCTGAGACAATCCATCCCAAGAGAGTCTTCTGCAATGTTGGCAAATTTTCTCCCAGTCGAATTTTCCCAACGGACAAGAGAGTAAAAAATGATTCTGCACCAAGTAAAATATCTATTCCTCGCCTCCGGTGAAAATCTGGATCAGCTAGCTCTATGTTAGATGGCAAGTTGAAATCGTTAATAGAAAGATTTTCATCTGGGTGATACCCAGTTATGCTTCGCGAAACAAGGAACTCCAGAGACATGTTGAAGTTATTTAGGCGAGACCGTATTGTTGTTTGAGTCTTATGAGCAACCTTCAATTTAGAGGAACCAACTCCAGAGACATCAGTGTAATTAGAGCACTTCTTTAGATTAAGTGAGTTGCACAACGGCTCACTTATGAAATTCACTTGGGAGCAAGAGTCAAGAAGAGCACGACCGAGTTGGTATTTTCCCTCAGAGTCACGAACCAATAATAACGCAGTAGCAAGAATAACATTGCTCACTTGAGGGTTTAGTTTAGTTTGAACAGTGCTATGTGAAACAGCAGTGGAAGTGGAAGGTTCTTCTTCTACCTGAGGGCAAGGTGATTCCCTTTGCTTATGTAAAAGCGAGTGATGACGTTGTTTGCAGAATCTGCAAGAATATTTTGAGGGGCATTGTATGTAGCCATGCCCCTTTGACAAACAGTTGAGACAGAGTTTTTGTTGTTTAGCTTGTTCGATTCTCTGAGAAGGAGTCAAAACAATGAAGCGCTGACAAGTTGAAATCATGTGTCCAGATTTTGAGCAATGAGTACAAACAAAATCTTGAGACACGTTTTTGGTAACGAATGAATGTTGTTTATTGTTACTATGAGAGTAACTTGTAGATGTTGTTGATGGAATTTGTTTAGATGACCTCCGGCACTGTGCGTCCAATTGTTGACAACGTTTGTCCAACATGGAGCAACACTCAGCCCATGACGGCAATTTAGAGTAATCGATGAATTCATCCCATCGTTGCCTTGTCTCGGCATCAACCTTGCTCATCGCCAAATGGATAATGAATGAATCACATATCTTCCCATATGAACCAAGAGCTTTAAGTGAACTGTAGAGGGCGGAAATTGTGTCCACAATGTTTCTCAATGGCTTTGGGACCGGTTTATTAGATTTTGGAAGATCAAACATTGAGCTGACATTCTCGAGAAAAATTAAGGTATCATTATCGTATCTTTCCTTTAATCTTTTTAGAGCACTGGGGTAATTCTCATCTGTTATTGGAATGCTTTAATAGTAGCGAGAGCTTCCCCACTGAGACAAGATAAAAGATGATTAAATTTTTCAGAAGAAGATATATTCGGGTCATTGTGGACCAGATTATTGTATGTATTTATGAAATTTTTGTACTATAAATACTTCCCATCAAATTTGGGCAATTTAAGATTGGGCAATCTATTGGATGGAGCTTGGGGCAACACAAACGACTGTTCAGCTATGCTCGACCTTCTACCTTTCCCAATGAGAGTAAGAAGTTTCGACTTAACACTGATGTAAAGCTCGTCGATCTCACCCATACCAGTGTCTTTCGGGGACAACAACTCGATTTTGTTTTGATAGTAAGAGGCTTGCTTGTAATAGGATTCTATAATCCCTAACCTGCATTCCAATTCCTCAGTGGAAAGTGAAGCATTGGATTCAATAACATTTTTTATCCGCGTCATACTTTCTTTAGTGGAAGTAATAAGATTCCCAACTGACTAGTCTTATGTTACACAACTGGTTTGTTGGGTGAATCGCTTTAATAAATTGCCTCTGGCCCGTCACAAATTAAACACTTTCTTCTTCAATCGTTTCTAACAATAAGAATGTTTTATTTCTTTTCATTTGATGGTTTACCAAACAGGAGTAGCGGTAACCACTTTTTGCGTTGAACTGCAACAGAACGACCGAACAGAGGCAGAGCGGTGAGAATACAATAATATGTGTATATAAGTATGAACATATGTACACACAATGTATTTCTTTTCTCTATTCGATCGCTCGACTGCGGTGCCAAAATTACAACAACAAACTTATGTTACTCTCTCAATGCGGCGAATTCAGAATACATAACAATAACATAAGGGAATATGAAATTGGGGAAGAACAATATGGGTATTCATGTTATGGTCGGAATCGTAATGAGCAATAACAATAAACATATTATTTGAGGCAAATAATTTTAAATTAATATTTATACAAAATGCATGCAAAATGATAGACTACTGAATAAATTAGAGCAAATAAATTAAATTCAGTAAAAACATTAATAAATTTGAAATGTCCCTCGAGACAAAAAAAAAATAATAATGAAATAAATTAAGGCAAACAAACTTTGATTGACTTAACAATGTATTTATGTTTTTCCTGAAAAAATTTTTGGAACGACCCCATTATTCAAAATTTATCTTTGGCAATTAATTTTCAATAACAACAATGTTGTTTTTGTCAATTTGTTAGTTTTTGTAATTCATGCATATACCTTATATAAATTTGCCTTGCTGACTGCCATTTAAATCATCCAAAGGTATATCCCCAGCAGAAATTTTTGGAAGTTGTGCAGCTGGAGTTATGATTTCATTACATCCTTCAATGCATTCCACGCGGAGTTATGAAAAATGCACTCCGTCGGATGCTTTAGAGATCTCTATAAAAAATACAGTTGGTTCCAGTGGGTTGATCCCTACACATTTCTTCAAAAGATAAACAAGAGTGTATACTAGGGTTATGACTTTTTGACATTTTTCCTCAAAAATGATTTCCTGTAGCAGGGATGAATGAACTTTTGCCTATTAATCACTATGCTATCGTTTATTCCATTGAAATATAAAAAAGTTCACGCACAAATCGATTTTAAAAAAATAATTTTTTGAAAAAATATATGAAATGAAAAAAATTTTTTTATCAAAAAATTATTTTTTGTTGCACGAATGAATAAATATAAGCCTACTAATAACTATAATAACGTTTATTTCATTCAAATATTAAAAAAGTCTCGAAAAAAGTCTTATGGCAAAACTCATCACGCTATGATACAGGGATATGAGGTTGTAAAAAAGTCATAACCCTAGTGTATACATTTCGAAGAATTTTGTATAAAGTAAAGAAATAACTTAAGTTGCGAAATTTTTTGCGGTAATTTAGGCGACGGAAATTTTTAATGGAGTGGAGTTGGAGTCCATGTCGAAAGCTGAACTAGTGATGGGAAGGCAACATAAAAAAACTTTAGGATGGTGAAAGAAAATCAGATGCATTTAGATTAAATCGAGAACGGAGGAAGTAAGCTGAAATGTGAAACTTTTTTTAATTTGTGTTTATATGTATAATAAAGTTCTTTGTGTTCTTGTTTTACACAAATAATAAATGGATTTTATTTATTTTGGGATATTTCGCAATGGCTTGCATTTTAATTGCATCTTTAGGCTGATTAAAAATGCAATCCGAATGATGCATATAAACTCAATCCAAAGCACTGCATCTTAAGTTGTGATTTGGATCGAAAATGGAGTACATCCTAGCTGTGTGCTGTGGAAGCAAAATGGAGTGCTTCCCAGCTTCGCGGTCTCTTGTAAAATTCATAAGTGAATTCATACCCAGCAAAAAATTTGGAAGTTGTGCAGAGTTATGAAAAATGCACTCCGTTCGATACATTTTATAAACAGTTGCTATAGTGATCCCTAAAAAAACTGTTGGTTAATCCCTACTCAGCGTTAGCATTTTTTTCTAAGACAAAAAAGAATGTTAAAGTTTCTAAGAATTTGTAATAAAATAGAGAAATACAAGCTAAACACGAACATTTTTACGGTAATTCGCGAGACGGAAATTCGTAATGGAGTGGAGTTGGAGTCCATATCGAAAGCTGAACTAGTGCTGGGAAGGCAACATAAAAAACCCGTTGGATGATGAAGCAAAATCAGTTGGGATTATATAAAATGCAGAGAAGGAGGAAGTACATTTAGGAAGAACATTTAATGACGAATTTTTATAATTTGTACTAATGTAATAAAGTTCTTAATATTCTTGTTTCAAACAAATAAAAAATTAAAATTATTTATTCTGGGATATTTCGCAATGGCTTGCATTTTTACTGCATCTTTAGATTGATTAAAAACACAATCCGATAGTGCCTTTAAATTCAATCCAAAACACTACATCAAAAGCTTTGATTTGGATCGAAAATGGAGTGCATCCTAGCTGTGTGCTGTGGAAGCAAAACGGAGTGCATCCTTGTAAAATTCATAAGTGAATTCATAGAAAAAGATGTACTCCAACGGCACTTATACTGTACACTTGTACTGATTAAACTGCATGCAGACTTTTCGCTGGGCCCATTTATAGTACGTTTATATATAACCGGATTTAACAAACCCACTGGGTTTAAAATGTCATTTCCTTTGCGTATACGTCAAATAAATCCTCATTAAGAAGGTTACCCTGCAAAAGGTTTTAATCCCAGCAAAAAGTTTGCATCCGCGGATGCAACTGAATCACTACAAGTATACAGTACATTTGCGGTTGGAGTACATCTTTTCCTATGAATTAACTTATGAATTTCACAAGAGAGCGCTAGGATGCACTCCATTTTGCTTCCACAGCACACAGCTAGTATGCACCCCGTTTTCGATCCAAATCACAACTTTTTATGTAGTCTTTTGGATTGAATTTCAAGTCACTCTTCGGATTGTGTTTTTAATCAATCCAAAGATGCAGTAAAAACGCAAGCTATTGCTAAATAGCCCAGAATAAATAAAATGCATTTATTATTTGTGTAAACCAAGAATACAAAGAACTTTATTATACAAACATAAATTTAAAAAGTTTCCATTAAATTCAATCACAATTGAGTGTACTTCCTACGTTCTCCATTTAATCCAAGCGCAACTGATTTTTCTTTGTCATCCTAAAGAGTTTTTATGTTGCCTTCCCATCACTAGGTCAGCTTTCGGCATGGACTCCAACTCCACTACATTAAAAATTTCCGTCTCGCAAATTACCACAAAAATTTCCGCAACTTTTGTTTGTATTTTTTTATAACAAATTCTTCGAAATATATTCACTCTTGTTTCTCTTTTGAAGAAATTATGTCGGCAGCGACGGGTAGGGATCAACCAACTGTTTTTGTTTTGTAGGGATCTCTAAAACAACTGCTTATAAAATGTATCGAACAGAGTGCATTTTTCATAACTCTGGTGGACTACATCGAAAGATGTTGTGAAATCATAACTCCAATTGCACAACTTCCAATTTTTTTGCTGGGACTAGCCTTGGACTAGCAATAAATCATCAACTGGATTTAATAAATTCAGTACAAATCTCATTGCATTTAAATATACCTTTAGAGGATTTAAATGACAGTCAGCTGAATTTTGTTCACAGCACAATTACCAAGGTGGATGCATACTCCAATCTGATCGAATTTGAAACGTCAAAAGAAGTTGTTGTAATTTGAATTCGTCTCAAAAACATACGACAAATTACAAATCTATTGTTTAATATTAAAAATTTTAGCACATTACGCTGCTATTAGCAAATAAAGAATTATGTTATCTTTAGACATCGTAAATATAAACGCCTTGGTACATATGGTCCGTTGAGTGTCGCGTTACAACAACCACATGAAAACTTCAAGAACAAACTAGGCATCACTTAAGCGCGTTGAGCGTCGCGGTACAACAACCACATGAAAAAAGTGTAAGTGATGCCAAGTTTTTTAAAAAACAACAATGTGGCTGACGCATTAAAGTTAAACATAATTTAACTTTTTTGGGACAACGGGTGTCCCAACGTGTCACTAAACGGACCGTATGTGCCGAGGGCTTTACACATTTTTCATGTGGTTGTTGTTTTCAACGCGTCGCCCAACGGACAGTATGTATTTCGCCCATCAGTCATTTAATTTGTCTATTTCATACAATGTCTGTCAAATAAATGACGTAAACTCCCAAAACTGCTGTTTTAAGCAGAGCTCCGAATACTCGCTCGAATTCCACTCGAGACTGAAACTCTAGTACAAATTGAGGGGGGCAAATTGACTCATGGTTCACACATACGCAACAGTTGCTGCGATTTTACAATTCCGTTTTGGTCTTCATTTTCACATTCTGCAGGGGTAGAAAAAAAGTAGCAAACATAGGTAGAAAGCGTACAATGAAATTATGGTAATTTTGCGTCACACATTTTTTGAGGAATTTTTACCTGAATAGTTAGCAATTCAAATTGTTTTGGTACATGAATAGTACATTTTTCTTCACACAGTACGTTTGTTACAAAAATCCTAAAAAAATTCAACCCTTCTGTTAAACATAAGAAAAACTATCAAAACGGAATTGTAAAATTGCAGCAACTGTTGCGTTTGTGTGAACCATGAGTGAGTTTATGGGCGAGGGAGCAGAGAGAAATAAGAGGGGGTACATACACTCCTGTACTCGCAAATTCTGTTTTGTTTCTTTATTTTTTGCAGATTTTTTTGCATTTCCTTTCATTTTATTTTCTCCGCCGCCAAATAAACAACAACGTAGACATTTGAATTAAAAACTTTTGTGATGAAAAATGAATTGAACAAAAAATAATCTGTAAAAATTAATAGTAAACATCATGGTAGAGCAAACCAGGTAATGTAAATACTACAACAAATAAAACTCAACAACAACCTCATAGAAATTTGTTTTTGTTTGTAAACGTTAGTGTCAACGTACATGTATGATTTTTGTTAATTTTCTCCTTTAGAGTTAAGCTTGATGATCTGACAGAGAAGCCATTACATAGTCGATACGTCCGAAAATTTGCTTTACCACCAATGAAACCAGGTAACGTAATTTTGTGACTATGTGGGTTTGAGTCCTTGGCTTTCCTTTTTCACTTGCAAATAATTTCAGATCATCAAGCTTAACTCTAAACGAGAAAATTAACAAAAATAAATGTTTCACATTTGATTGAATATTTTGAAAAAACGTGAATGAAAACTCGTCACATTTCCAATTTGGATGTTTCCACATCATTCCATTAAATCATTAATTTCTCGCAGAAAGTAGAATTCTTGCAAAAATGTTTGGGGTCGCTGGTAATTCATCGAAAAGAATAAGCTGCTTGAATCTTTAGTTTTTGAAGGCTTAACCCAATTAATTGCGTGTTGCGTGTGCGTTCGAAAAAACAAAAACAAAATACATGTATTTCAAATTGAAAACAAAAACAAATACATGTATCAGAGCATGATGAATATGCTCTCTCTCCTACATGAATATGGGCTCTCTTTTACAGCATTGCCATATTAAAATACCTAAATTCAGTTTAAATTGCCTTTGATTTTGTGCATTAAGAATTTAGATAATGCACGAATTAATTCGAATTAAGGCGGTTAATCCAAATTAACGCTGCAGTCTGTCTAGGCTGTTAGAATTTTAGACACTCTTGCTTGTCTTTGAAAAAAGACTGCGACATCTTCTGCAGGTATCAACAAATTGGCTTGTGTCTGTAGAAATCTTTAAGCGAGTGCTTCTAAAATGGATCGAACGGAGTGCATTTTTCATAACTCCGTGTGGATTGCATCGAAAGATGTTGTGAAATCATAACTCTGCATTGCACTACTTCCAAATTTTATTGCTGGGTAGATGCATCAGCGAATTGCTACAACAAAGCAACTTTTTTGTAATGTAAAATGTCAAAATTTGTAAACAAGACGAAATACAAAACAATTCGCTCGGGCTATGAACTTCGAGGCAAATTTATTTAACCCATTAGAACGCAGAATAACTGTATCATATGGTTTTTATTTTGATTGTTTTTGACGTTTGAGTATTTGTTTTGATTTTTCATTTCGAATTCCCAGTATATTTTGACATTTTACATTCGATCAGCTGGGCTGAAGCATGGTAATTGTGCCATGGCTACAACAAAGCAACTTTTTTTGTAATGTAAAATGTCAAAATTTGTAAACAGGGTGAAAAACAAAACAATTCGCCTTGGCATGTGAACAACGCGGAACAACCGAATCATATGGTTTTTGTTGTGATTGTTTTTGACGTTTGAGCATGGTACAATTACTTAGGTCGAAACATAGGCGAATTGCTACAACAAAGCAACTTTTTTGTAATGTTAAATGTCAACATTTTCGCCAAATGGTCTCCTGTTGTCTCTTTTTATCGCATATGTTTGTCTATAAAGCGAACACATTTTATATCTTAGGCCCATACCTATATAAGGACGTATACCCAGGGCGTGTGTGGTGAAAAAAGTAGAACAACAAAAGTAGAACACATGTATTCTTGAGAACAACCGAAATACGTCGAGCGTATACTTTTTGCAAGTTGAAAAAGTTTAACTTTTGGTCTGTTCCTTTACTTTTAAAAATGGTAACAGTGGCAGAAAATGGTAAAAGTGGTAAACTGCTATCATATAAATTGTATGCTATTTAAAGTAAGGGAACACTTTACAGGTTAAAAATGGTAAGAAATGGTAACCTCAGGCACGTAAAGGAACAGAGCATTTGACAGAACGTTATTGTTTGTATGTGTGTGTGTTTTGCTTTTTAAAAACAAAAGCCCAACAAAATATGAAATACAATTCATGGCAAAGGAAAATTATTTGTTTTACGAATGAAAACATTTAAGTAAGTTTCGATCGCGAATTTTGTGTTTTAAATGTGATTTGGGACTCAACGTATTTGGGTAATACGGACGCTCAAAGAGCGTTGTTTTGGTAGGTTGGTGAAATATTTGTGTACGTCCCGTCGTTATTTAGGTTTAGCAGTTACTTACCAAATCATATGAGCTTTGTTCCTTTACTTTTTTAATGGTAAGAGTGGTAAAAGAGAAAAGTGTCAATATTGCTCAAAATTGCTCTCTCATGAACATTTTTACCAGAAAAGTAAAGGAACGGAAAATGGCAGCAATGTCAAAAAGAGACATAAAAATCTATTTTCGTCTTTTATTTCACAGTTTTCAATTTAGTTTTGTCAGCGTTCGACTTTTTCTTCTGTTTTTCGTCCATTTTCTTCCTCATTGTGAAATAATCGTCAAACAACAGTCGAAAAATCAGTTCTGCCATTTTTTTACTTGCAGAAATTTTGCAGGTAGCCTGTGGTAGACCTTACCTGAGGCTACCCGACAAATTTCTGCAGGTAAAAAAATGGCAGAACTGATTTTTCGACTGTTGTTTGACGATTATTTCACAATGTTTCTTTTTGCCATTGCTACCGGATATATCATTTTTCCGTTCCGTTACTTTTCTGGTAAAAATGTTCAGAGAGAGAGAGAGCAATTTTGACACTTTTCTCTTTTACCACTTTTATCATTAAAAAAGTAAAGGAACAAAGCTCATATGGTTTTTGTTTTGATTTTTCATGGCGAATTCCTAGTTTTTTTTTGACGTTTTATGCTTGGTTTACATTTACGAAATCCACTTGATTTCAACTGTCAATTCCATTGGTTAAATGTCAAATGAAATCCAATGGATTTCAGATGAGATTTCATTTGACGTTTGAGCAATGAAATTGACAGTTGAAATTGAGTGGATTTAGTAAATGTAAACCTAACATTAGATTCGATCAGTAAGTATAAGTAATTGTGCGATTCTCTAACTCATTTTTTGAGTTACCGACAAATGTCGGTAAAATTAAAATTCTTATAATTTCGGTAATTAACGATGTTTTTCGGTAAGTTAGCGAAGAATAAAAAGCATTCCTAAAGCTCTACCGCTAGCAAGAGTGTTGCCAACTTTCATTTGAACTTTTCATTTATAATTTTGCGTTTTAATTTTACCGATTTTTGTCGGTAACTCAAAAAATGAGTTAAGGTGTGAACAGAATGAAATACGCCGCTTTTTTCACGCTCTGTTTTATGTCAAAGATTAAAGGCCAAGTACTACCTAATTCAAATGCTGTCTAACTAATTTGAATTAGGTAGTACTTTGCCTTTAGTCTTTTACATGAAACTGAGCGTGATAAAGCGGCGTATTTCATTGTGTTTCTACCTTAAAGGTAGATAAAAGACTAAAGGCAAAGTACCTTTAAGTATTAAAACATTTCTTTAGCTAGGCTCCAGAATATTCTTGCTGGAAAAGTGTTCCAAAAATAGCAAAAGTTCTTCCCAAACTTTTGACAGTGAAAAAATGTCATTCACTTATTTTCTACTTGACAAGTTTGGGTAATCTGACATCGTGATTGCTGGCATCCAATGTTCATTCGTAAGTTTTGCTAAAAAAATCAACAATTTTATTTTGCCACGCGAATACACATTTTTTGTCCTTGTTTTAAATTTTAAGATATATGCTCTGTTCCAGAACCTGCATGAAGCTACTATTTTTTACTACGATAGCATTTTGTCCTTTATGTTGTCGGAAAAAATAGTAAAAATTAGTAGATTCTTGCAGTTCTGGAACAGACCAATAGTGTTACAGCAGAAGTTTTTTGTTGGAACAATTCAGCGATGCATCTACCTTTATGATTGCATAATGTCTAAAACAGTACAAAATGTCAACCCTGCTTTTGACAGATTAGGCCATAAAAAGAAAAAAATTGTAATCAGCTGTTAGCTGTGGCCTACCTTTACTTTATTCTACCATGGGTGGTACCATGACACAATTACCCAGGTAGTGGCATCGTAAAATTTTGAATATGTTATGTCAAAATTTTCTTTATGTTGTTGGGGAAATTACAACAAAAATAATTTTTTTATAAAGGGATTTGACATTTCATATTCGAACAGCTGGTGTGGTACCACTACCTTGGTACCATTTTGCTGGTTCTGGAACACAACTAGTTTGACGCAAAGTGTTTCGATTCTCATTGTTCCACTTTGTATATTCAAGATACATCACTGATGTGAATACCGGGTACTCTGTATATAAAATAGTTCGCTTTTTTGTTTTATTTTCTGCGATAGATAATTTATAAAGTCAAATGTTGTGCTTTTAATTTCCACGTGTAAATTTAAAAGGATTAAGTCGAAATGGCAGATTTTATTGACTCCGAAGCAGAGGAATCCGAGGTAATATATTGTACCGGTTTTGGTTTTCGTAAATACTGCGTGTATGTACTTGTATAAGACGCAAATGCAAATGGTTGTGAAGATTATTGATTTTAAAGATATGAAGAAAAAATGGAAACTAGTCTTTAAGACCCCCTTGCCCAAATTTAAGTAATGCGAGATGACCATATTTTATATTTTATAAAACCCAGCCCTTTTTATTAGATACATACGGTTTGTCAAGAATTTGTTTTCGAACCTAGAAAATGAACATTTCAGTGTATTGATATATGAATAATGACAGATAATTGTGATAAAAATGTCTGTTTTTCAAGAATAGTTGGTCGTCTTATTTAAGGCAATATGGGATATACAAATTGAAAATTAGGCCACGTTGAACAACAATAATAACCAAAGCCAATAACAATATGTAATGCGAAATGTACAGAGGTTCCAAAATGCCCCATGTTTTTGGTAAGTACTTTAAACCATGACATTACATTTTGTAAATTTTGTTAACCACTATCAAGTATCAACAATATCAGGTATATAGAATATCCCTACGTGATGGTTACCATATGAGATTTTAGTTCATCTACTACAATAAACATTACCAACAGGGTTCCAAATCGTCTAATAAAGTACCAGGTCATGTTAACGATAAAAACGATCACCTAGGAGGCATCAAATTAGGCCACTAATGTTTAACATTAAGAGATACATAAGTATATTACGTGAAACAGTCAAAAATGTCACGACATGAAACTAATATTCCTTATAGCCCGTTTCCACGGTACGTCGTTCGTTCTCTATTCGTTGTTCGAACCATAACTACGAATAAATTACTTATTTCTCCACAGAAAATTCTATGAACGAACGACGATTTTTCTACGTTGTTCGATTCGAAATACTCTCTGAACGAGGAATAAGTATGTCCCATCCCTAACAAATGAGAGAATTTATCGAAAAAATTAGTTATGACATGTCCAAATTCAAAATTGAAAATTTTGTTGAAAACACAAACATTTTTAGAAAAAAGATGAATGAAAATTAATGAACTAACATTTTATATAAAGTGTTTAATGGCGCAAATTGCATTTTTATAGAGGAACATTATCCCATAAATAAAATTCAGTCAACATTTGTCCAATTTGGGGGTTGACCTTGTATTAGGCAGAGCAGAGCCTGTAAAGGGCTGTGCGAAATAATAGGGCCACTTTAGGTAAATAAGAAAATTTCTTAAGGAAATTTAAACTTGACCGTCAAAATCATAGGGAAAACTTTAGTTTTCCTTCCTAACATTATTTTCCTGAATGAACCTGCACTAAAAATTAAAATTGTAATTCCCCTTCTAGAGTTAATGGGGCTGAAAACCCATATGGACCCAGAATCAAAGATAATGCCCCATAAGGACCTGCAATATATTGCAAATTGCAATAATATTTGTGATTGTGAAGAAAAATACTATCAAAAATAAGAAAACATTAAAAACCCGTCGAAAAAAGTTAATATTTTTATGATTTTAGATAAAAAATGGGAGGTCCTGTAAGGAATATTACCCTTTGTAGCTCCTCTGCTCCAATAAACGAGCAAATAATGGATTGCTATTAACTCTAACAGATCTAAGATGTTATTTAAAAACAGCCTAAAACAATTTATGGGTACAGAAATCACGAATCCTTAACATAAAGACAGAATACAGTGCCGCTCAATTGAATAGAACCCCCCACCAAATTTTATTCAACTTCAATTTTTTTCCTATTTATACAAGATATGAAGTGTTGACGTTTTGTTATATTTTGTTTCATGTGTTTGGAGTTACCCCCTGTTTTTGTAAAAGTTTTTATACTTCTCACTCGAAGTGTCAAATTTTGTAGATCGATTTACTCGTCTCAGCGCAAATGTAGAGCTCTGATTTTTAAAAGAGTATTTCTTAACTATATTTGGAACTCGTCTACGAAAAATTAGGTCCGTATGTCATCTGGGGGCTGAGCTATGGATGCCTAAATTATTACGAATATAGGCGAACGAACAAAAAATTGTTACAAAAACAGGGGGTAAATATAGCCATTCATTTGAATTCAAGTCCGATTTGTATAACAAGTATACAACGAAAGCAAACTAAAGAGAAAAATTCATGTAAAAAATTTGGCTTATTTGAATAGAACCCCCCTTTAAAACTTGGGTATACGGAATGATTATATTAGAATATCGATGCATATTCACTCTATATTGAAAATGAAGTACTTTCAGTAGCATTCAATACAAGTATATCCCTCCTGATTAAAGATATACCCGTATATCCTGCTTTGGCAAGGATACTTTTTATAATCAAGTATAATGCCTAAATAGGCTTGTCTTATTCCTTCAACAAGTTAATTTTTGGAAGCGTACTGTCTACTAGAGTCGTAGATTTTACGCATAAGTCATTCTCATACATTTTAGGTGGTAATATCTCGGTGTTGAATATCTCGGTCCCTTAAGGACATCCGTATTTCTTCTGAAAAAATAAGTTTTGACGAGTCGAAGTGTATACAAACTTATAAAATCGTGATGAAATTTCAACTCCTGACATCCGTTAATGTTTATCCTTTCAGGAAATGCATTTTATAGAACTCCATTTTCAATATAGAGTGAATATCTATGCATATAATATAATCATTCCGTATACCCAAGTTTTAAAGGGGGGTTCTATTCAAATGAGCCAAATTTTTTCATGAATTTTTGACTTTATTTTGCTTTCGTTGTATACTTCTTATATAAGTCGGACTTGAATACAAATGTATGACTATATTTACTCCAAACACATGAAACAAAATATAACAAAACTTCAACGCTTCATATCTTGTATAAATCGGTAAAGAATGAAGATTGGAAAAATTGAGCGGCAGTGTAGTTTAAATAAATGTATCTCGGAACTAGATGATTAAGTAAAGCGATTAACTCCATATAAAACAATAACAGCCTTTAGGCTGAAGAGGGTTTATACACTTTGATACGTCCAAAATTGTGCCCAATCGAAATAATGTTTTTAGACCCCAAGTATGTTTGAACGAAATTCGTTTCCGACCGTCCGTTTGTCTGGCTGGAGCGCACAATAACTCTCGAACGGATCAACGGTTAAAATATGTATTATTTGTGTAAAAGTATGCTTTTTGTTGTTTAAAATAATAAAAACAACATTTATATACTAAAATACAAGGTGCCGACTATTGGAACATGTGATGTCGACTATTGGAAAATGGTGCCGACTACTAGCAAAAAAGCACTATTCTAAAAAATTCGCAAATTTCACAAGTTTTAAAAGAAATAATTCAAAAATTCTTTATGCCATCGGAAAGTAAACTAAATTTCGAAGCAAATAAGCTTTATTTCATTGCAATTGGCCAATTTGTCTCGGAATGGCGAAGGATTTAAGTTAGGCAAACCCTTAAAGTGCCGACTATTGGTGCACTTACCCTATAAAAATATATTGAAAATACAAAATTATTCGGAATTTATGGAAAACATGAATGAACACAGCATACCAGAAAAGCTTGAGAATTATATTATAATAAGCTTACCAACATAAGCCTTAAGCTTATAAAAGACTTGAGAAATCAGTTGTTAAAAGCTTATGTCATAATTTAGAAAAATCGAAACGGAACCCTTGTTTATAAGCTTACCCTTGTAATTGTAGAACAAGCTTATGCAATTAACCCACTTAGCGCCGAGAATTTTTTTTGCGAGAAAACTTAAAATTTTTAATGAAATTTATATTTTTGAGACTTTTTAAGCATTTTTTAAAAAAATAACTTTTTTCTCTAAAACTTATAATTTTCCTGCAATCTGGCCTTCTTTTAAAAGTTCCAAAAACTTTGGAGCGTAATATAGGTGTGTCCTTACATGCCAATCCCTTGGTTTTTGATTGAGAAAATACTCTTACTATATTCCTAACAAATCCCTGACTTTATATGATTCTAATATTTTTGATTAAATTTTTATCGCATATTTAAATTTTTCATCAAAAGTCGAAAATTACAAAAAAGTCGATTTTTTTGAATAGCTTGGGTTTTTGGCCAATTTCGTGGAAATGTGTAGGTCAAATGAAGCGTTATCAGCGTGAACTTACAAATAACAGACAATTCTATAACAAAATGCAAAAAAACTCCACAAAAATATTCGAAAAAACCATAGTTTTACGTCAATTTTTCAACCATTTTTGGTGGCGTTTAAACGACCAGTGGCTTTATCTGGGTTAATATTATCTTAAGCTTACCCTTGTAATAGTAAAAAAAGCTTATATATATTTTTTTTTAATTTTTTATTAAAATTTTATAAATTCAGTTCATATTTTGAGATTTAGTTATAAATTAACAATGTGTGCAGTGTATTTTATCATTGTTATTTTTTAATTTAAATTAAGTTGATTAGTGATTTAAGTTTTCACTCTATGATATAATTGAAATAATTATATTTACAGTTACGTTTTTTGGTTTTATAATTATTTCGCATCTTTATACGATTTTTCGCGAACCGTCTTGAATGAAAGTAGAAATTTAGTGATAATTTTTCAGTTAATTTTGTAAATTGAACTTACTTTATATAGCCGTTCTAGTGCAATAGTTGTGCGCTTTGCACTCTGTATGCACGGTTTCGATTCTCAGGTCGGGCAAAAACATCATACTCTCCAACGGTGGCAAAATATCCCTCAGCGTAATGTAGACGACATTTTCTGATCAACCATGAAAAATTTTTATACAAATGGTGTCATAAAACACTCCGTTCGGATTCAGCGATAACAAGTTGGTCCCATATAATTAAGTCAATATGAAGCGGCGTGCACTGATTGATATGAGATAAATCTCCCGTGTCTATTATGGATGTGTATGGGAACATATGTATGAATGTCAATTATATAATTATTCAAATTTTCATAACTTTTACTTTGTTCGCATTCACTTTCATCACAACCGTTATATATGTCACCAATTCTGAAAACTTCTTCGGATTCGTAATTTTTTGGTTTTTAAGAATTCAACCGAACTTCTTCATGGACTTTTTTGTCTTTCAACACTTTTTATATTTTTTGGCATTGCAATTATGTTTTAGCACTACACGGATACTTATTTGTTAACACATCGCGGATATACATTTAATTACATAAAAACTAAAAGGTCACAAAAAAAGTTTCAACAAAAACTAATTTATCAACAAATGTCAATTAACAAAATACTTTTCAGGCAGACTTAAGAAAATTTTGTGCATGTAATAGTTTTTCAAGCATTGTTAAAAATTGATTGTGAATTTTCTATTTTTATAATATTATTCTCAAGTCCTATTACTTTTTATTTTTATTTGGTATGTTGGGAAATGTGTGTAGTTAAATATAGAAGATACATTTGAAGAAAAGTCTATTGCTTTTCCTATTTATTTAATGTATATTTTATGTGTTTTCGGTTCAAATTTTCGTGAAAACAAGGAAACAAAAATGAAGGAAATTTTGTTTATGTTTCTGTTAATTACGAATAGTGTCGTGCGAACATGACATTAGAGTACAGATTTCGACGATTTTCAATGAATATGATCTAAAGATGATTGTGTGTTAAAATGTTATTCTGCACTAGTTCTTTCTAGTAACAATTGTTATTGATGAGCGGAATGTTTGGCTTAAATTTCTTTTAGCGGCACCTAAGGTAGGATGACCATAATTTTACCGCAGGTAGCCCTTTCTATTCTGATTCTAATGATATATAATTATTGCGCTTAAATTTCCTTTACCGACGCTACGCAGGATGGGTGAAAAAATTACCACAGATGGTGCTCATAGATCGTGCCGATTCCAACGATGTATTTCTTTTGTTTCGAAAATGTATACTTTCCGAGATAGAGGCCTCCAAAGTTGCTAAAAATTCTCTTGTTCACTTCGAAAAAATGTACGATTTAAAAAGAATTTAGTTCGCTTGCTCCGACCATAGGAGAAAGTCTTAAGAAAACTTGCGATTTTAAGGAAATTTTTGTATTTTTTCTGCGAAGGGTCGGTAAAGGAAGTTTGTTCCGAAAATTTCGAAAAATCCTTAAGTTGGACTTATTTTTACAGGTAAGTCTTGTCCCCTAATTTGGACTTATTATTACAGGCAAGTCTTGTCCCCCATGCACATCAGTTTATTCGAATGTCAGATATTTATTTCTTTGCTTATATTTTTGTCATTTATGAACGCATAATATGGGTGTCATACAGCGTGTTTTTGTAAAAAGTTTTTGCCCATTCGTTCGTCGATTTCATGAACGAAGACACAATTTGGTTTTCATAGCGGTTGACGTTTGTATTCGTGTGACAAACAAATGAAAGCTTTTTATTTTCGTATTTTTTTGGTTTTCGTAACAAAATCAGACGAACGAATACGTCAAAAATAAACGAATAGAAAAGACCCATCGTTTTGAATGAAAATTAAATAATTTGAGTAATAAATGGCATAAAACATACGAAAACTGGAAGGGAATGCAATTTTATTTATTTCCATAGAAGCACACGCGTATATGTACATCCGTTTCTTCATATTATCACAATTATTTTTGGACAAATTTGATTACATTTTTTTATTTTTTGTTTGTCATCTGTTTATCGGGGTTGCCATCAAGTAACACATTTTACGTGCAGATGCCTATGCAAAATTCACAAAATAAGTATCATGGAAACCCTGAAATATAAAAGCTTTTATGAAATAGACGAAAGCTTTCAGATAAAAACGAATGGTTCGTAAAATTTTACAAGAACCAAATTTTGAACGTATACGGTTTAGTACGAACGGTTCTTGTGACAGGCAAGCATTTTTACAAAAACACCCTGATAGTACAGGTTATGAAATACACTATTTTAAAATTTAAATTAAAAAGGAATTTTGCTCCCATTTGCACCTGCCTACAGGAAAAAATCTTAACAGCGTGTTTTTGTAAAAAGTTTTTGACCATTCGTTCGTCTATTTCATGAACGAAGACACAATTTGGTCTTCATAGCGATTGACGTTTGTATTCGTATGACAAACAAATGAAAGCTTTTTATTTTCGTATTTTTTTGGTTTTCGTAACAAAATCAGACGAACGAATACGTCAAAAATAAACGAATTGAAAAGACCCATCGTTTGGAATGAAAATTAAATAATGTGACTAATAAATGGCACAAAACACACGAAAACTGGAAGGGAATGCAATTTTATTTATTTCCATAGAAGCACACGCGTAAATGTACATCCGTTTCTTCATATTCTCACAATTATTTTTTGGCAATTTTGTTTACATTTTTGTCTTCCTTTTTGTTTGTCATCTGTTTATCGGGGTTGCCATCAAGTAACACATTTTACGTGCAGATGCCTATGCAAAATTCACAAAATAAGTATCATGGAAACCCTGAAATATAAAAGCTTTTATGAAATAGACGAAAGCTTTCAGATAAAGACGAATGGTTCGTAAAATTTTACAAGAACCAAATTTGGAACGTATACGTTTTAGTACGAACGGTTCGTGTGACAGGCAAGCATTTTTACAAAAACACCCTGTTAATCCCGGACGAAGGCCGTCTACTTAGAGAAACATTTACAATTTCTCGGAAAGTGTGGACTTTCCCCATACAAGGTAAGTTAATACAGGGTTTTTTAATTGCCGTCGGAACTTTTCAATAACGTAGCAGTTGGGGACCGAAGAATTACTACGTTATATAAAGAAAATTCGTTATAGAGAAACTGTGGCAAAATGGCGAACCAATCATGTTTAAGCAATGAAATGAAACTATGCTTAGTAGTCATTGGAAATTTAACGAGTTTTGAATCCATTTTTAATCTAAGAGCGTTGATAAATGAGATTTGCTTCTCCTTTTAAGTGTAAACTATATATATATATAATTGTTCCACTAGCATCCCATACGGGACAAGGAAGACTTCTCTCAAGTGTAAACTACAAAAAAAAAAAAAAAAAAAAAAAACGGTTCATGAATGTGTTTTGTTTCACATTTATTTTGTGAATAAATTTGAATAGCGTTTTTAGAGAGATTATTTTGTGTGAGAATTTCCACTTGTGCATTAAAACACTTCGTTATAGAGAGATATTCGCTATAGGGAAGTTCGCTATAGAGAGGTTAAACTATTTGAAAATGTGTCGGAAAAAGTTTTTTAAATTTTTATTCGTTATAGAGAAAAAATCTTCGTAGGAAATTTTGTTATAGAGAAGTTCGACTGTATGTATGTATCACATCACAACAATCAACTCCATAGATCAAGCATGGTCACATTTGACACGGCGGTGTCGATGATTTTCGGCAATTTACACCAAATGTGTTCTTCTTTGGCACGGCGGTGTCGATGATTTTCGGCAATTAACACACACACGACCCGAATGCACAGAAAGAGCGTACAAAAGAGAACAAATGTTTTGATTTGTTATTGTTTTATAGCTTGCGTGAATACAAACTTACTAACACACTGTTATAAGTTGCCAATATTTTGAATACATTCACATTTTCTCCGTTCTCTTTTTGGTCATGTCTGCCATAGATGCAATATCCATCATCACCACACTTACACAACCACCATCGCATATACACCAGCAAAAATCAACACACATCATGATATCACCACACATTAACAGTCATCATCACACACAGAACCCCAGCTAACAATTTTTTCCGATTTTTTTCAGAATTCGGAACAAAACTCTGCACAAGTATGCGATTCTGATGTCGAATTCGTTCAGAAATCGGAACAAAATTATGTGAAGGTGCCCACGAATTCGGAAAGTTTTATCGGAAAAAAATCGGAAGGAATATTAGAGTTTCTTTCCGAATTCTGAACGAATTCGCAAAAAAAATCGAATGAAAAAAAGGGAAATTTTAAGGGAATTTTCGATTATCTGCACAATTTCGGAAGATTATCGGATGTTTGATCCGATATTCGGAAAAAAATCGGAAGATTATCGGATGTTTGATCCGATATTCGGGAAAAAATCGGAAGATTATCGGATGTTTGATCCGATATTCGGAAAAAAATCGGAAGAATATCGGATGTTTGATCCGACATTCGGAAAAAAATCGGAAGATTGTCGGATGTTTGATCCGATATTTGGAAAAAAATCTGAATATTATCCGAAAATCGGAAAAAATTCCGGAGATTTATATTTCGGAAAATGTTCGGATGTTTAATGCGAATTTTTTTATTCTTTATTTCATCATCTTCACAAGTTGGATTTAATAGTATTCATTGCTGCTGCCCGCTGATATTGTGTCTTTGCAAAATTATAAAACACAACATTTCCTAATAAAGTTTCCATGTGTCATCACGATGTTGTTCTTTATTTGGCGTATCTAAAATAGAATTAACAATATTTGTTATTATAAACAGCTTTTTACAAAATGTGTATGCAAACTTCCAATTTTAATTTGTTTTAAAACACACAATAATTTGTTCCGCTACGTCTTACTCACTTAACTGCTGCGAAATAACTAAAAAACAAGGTACAGCATGCAAACAAAGCAAAGAAATTTCCCTTGCCGCTGGCGTTGTTTGTATACAATCAACTCTCAACCAGAGTTCGGGATTTTTGCTCGCGAGAAAAATACACAGATAAAAAATTCTTTCAGATTATGTGCAGAGTACTCGGAAACTAATCGGAAAGAAAACAAATCAAAATTTCCCTTCCGAGATTGTGCAGAGCACTCGGAAAATAATCGGAAAAAATCTGATATCAGAGCCATCGGCAAAAATTGTTAGCTGGGACCACATGCCCGAGAACGAAGCCGATGTCTATTCGCGGCTGGCGGCGGCTGCCATGCAAAACATCCGGCGGCGGCTAAAAGTCGACTTAAGCCGAGGAAGATTTTCGACGTCGGCTTAGCCGATATATTCGCAGCGGCTACGAAAAAATCGACTGAAATAATCGGCTGTTACAGAAAAAACTTTACACTTTAACTTTAATTTCATTTTATATTTTATAGTGATTAAATTAGGTCTGTTCGTTTACTCAATAATTTGTACAAATTTGTACAAGTCCAGTAACTTCTTGTAATCGACTAAGGTCTTTTGCATGGCACTGTAGAGTAAACGAACAACATCCAGTAACGATTTGTACAAATTATAAGTAAACGAACACACCAATTGTATTTTATACATATATCACATTTATATTGGTGAAAAGAAATGCACTTTCAAACGTTCCTATAATAAAGATTCCACTATAGTCATGTTATCATGTATAAATAATTGTTTTTTAATAGTTGCGGGGTGTAACCGGCTCCTCTTTGCATTTATACAGTTTCCGGCAAATGAAAAGGCTTGTTCGGATGATGATGATGTGGCTGTAATCCCAAAGCACATATTTGCCACTAATGCAACATTCGGGAAGATCTAAAAAACAACAAATTATAAATGCGTTCAAATATATTCATCTTCGACTTACATCTTTGTTTTCTCTCCACCAATCTAAAGGCTCTACAGCATCGACTTTAGTCTCTAAATATTTGTTTATTTCGGATTCTATGTCGTTTTGAGAACTATTGGTTGATGACCCCATGAACTCCAACATTCTTTGACGGCTCACTGATAATTTCTACGAGAGCAATGATTTTAGTACAATGTCAAAACATCCAATAAATACATCATAATACCTGTTTTTTGCGGCTTGTTCGGCAGACTTGCTTGTTGATGGCTCAAACGACAGTGGAACTTCTTCAAATTCCTTATTTTTGCCAACTTCTTCCAGAATCAAAGCTTCTTTTGTTAAGGGATCCGGGACATCATATAGAAGTTGCATAGAATTCGGGGATTGTTTCGGAATTTTTTTTAAAATTTTTTTAGAACTTTCCAGTTTTTTGCGAGGGGTCCATCAACGCTGCAACTACATATATTCGATATATCTTATATCTGTTTTTTAAGTTGTCTAGGGCGAAATTGCACAAATCTATTGACAAATTAAAGCATGACTTTTCTTCGGCTTTAGTTAATAAAGATAAGATGCATTCAAAATAATATATGGATATTCCTGTCCCTGAAGATGCTTCGTTGCCTCTTCAAATATTTTTAAAAAGTTGCGCATCTTCTTTTGCCTTCACCAGAGCTACATTTATGACAGAAATATTTTTAGTGTAGCTTTCTATCATAGCTAGTAGAGAGTTCCACCTTGTTGGCACAGAGTTCTTTAAAGATTTGCGTTGCGTTGTAAATTGTTCGGAACAATCCAAGCTCTCCGAAATTGTCTCTGCTTCAGAGAATATTTTAGAAAGTGCGCCCTGTTCCTCGACATTTTGAAGGTTTGAAATTTCCTCGTGGCTATAAACGAGAGTTCCGTATTTTTTTTTAATTTAGCTATTATTTGCTTAACGTTTTGGAAGCGCTCGTTTTCTAGTACGTCGTGCATTAAAAATCGATGCAATGAATGCGCCACACATCCATACCTGGTAATATTTTTCATTTTCAAAGCTGCTACAATGTTTGATCCTTCATCTGTTACTGCGCAAATTTTTTTGGCTTGAATGTTGAACTCTGATAATGCCTTTTCAATTTTGTCCATGACTGCCAATCCAGTATGTGGCCGCGGAAATATTTCAGTTTTCAACGTCACGTTTGTCATATTAAAATCTTTGCAGAAATACACTTTTATATTGATATATGACAAACGTTTATAGCTGTCCTCTCCCCAAAACTTAAGAAAAACAATAAGTTATATATTATAATAAAATCGACGCGTTCTTACCTTTTTAAATTATCTTTTTCCTTTAAACAGACTTTGCAAAATTTATACTTCTGAAGTACATGTTTTTTGTTGAAGTAAAGATCACCAAAATATTTCTAACATACTGATACACCAGATTCATTCAGAACGACTTTTAGCATTCATTTCAAATCATTTTTCTTTTTGAGGAGATCTTCAAACTCGGACACATCTGTTAGAAACGAAACATTTGGGATATTGTTATCTGATTCATCCGAGTCAGAGTCTGCTGGAATCCTGTGTTGTGCGGATTTAGCTATAAAATAGCTACTAATATCACGTTGCGACATTTTATTGAAATTATTAGAATAATACTTTTCCTTTTTTCACTTGAGCTCACAATTGTAAATAAAACGGTTTTAAGATGGGATTGCCATCTCACTTTAAATTAGTAACATTTAGAGGGTTACCATGTATCGTCAATAAAACACACAAAACAGTGTATCGTCATCTTAATAATATTATCAATACAAATGTTATTATTTTCTAATATATATATTCTTCAATGGGTTTAAAAAAATTAGTGGTTGTTTGAAGATAAATGTTTTTATCAACATTTGAACTTTATTATTTGTATGCTAACAACATACCAAAATAACGACTAAGCCGATGTAGTCGGCTCTTAATAACAGCCGTTAAAAGCCGCTCACATCGGCGGCGGCTCAGATCTGGCCCAAAACGTCGGCGGCGGCTGCGAGCCGGCTTCGAGTCGATCGGCTTCGCTCTCTGCCACATGCAGAACCACCAAACAACAGACAATATCAACAACAATATCCGATCTCAACAAAACAGGATGATCAGAATGGACCACAAGGTCTCCGAGTGGAGTGGCTGCCTTTTTACAGCAGCTGCGCATCCTATAACCTAACCTAACCTATGTATGAAGTCCGTGTTGCAAAACAACACGTCTATTAAGTAAAAACGGCAACTGATTTCAATATATGACAATGTATGTACCCAGCAAACCAATCGTACCGACTTCGTAACGAAATCGGAACAAAATATCGGACGTATCGTCCGAAATCGTAACGATATCTTAACGAAAGTTGTATGAAGTGGTCGACATAATTTCGGAACAAAATGTCGAAGCGACATCGGATCGATTTCGGTCCGATTTCGTAACGAAATCTGAAGAAAATCCTTAAGAAATTCGGAAAGGAAATTTCTATCCGACATTCGTTCCGAAATCTGAACGAAATCGGTACAAAATCTGAACTATTTCCTTTCCGAAAAATCGTTTAGAAATCAGAACGAAATCTGAACGACTTTGCTTTCGAAATTGTTCAGACGTGTCGGACATCAGACATTTGGTTTGCTGGGTAAATACACCATTTTCAGATTTAATTCGAATTATGTTAATTGTAATTCGAGAATTCTGTTTGTAATTCGAATTATTCCATTTGTATTTCGAATTATTCCGATTGCAATTCGAATTTTACTCTTTGTAATTCGGACTATTCCATATGTAATTCGAATTAAATATTTAAATAAATAAAATTAAATATGTATTTTGAATTTGTTTTGTTTCGAATTTCAAATTAAATATTTCGAATTAAAAATGGAATAATTCGAATTACCACAAAAGAAGCGTTCAATTTTAAGTAAGCATGGTTTGTGTGATTTGGATGGTGAAGTTGAGATTGTGGATGCTGAGAGGTTGAATGCTGGTTTTGTTTCTAACCAGTCTGTGGATATCTTCGATGCTTCTTGTGTTCCAGTGGATGCTTATATTGGTTTTTCGTTTCGTTGAATTAGTCATTGCATTTGAAAAGGTAACATCGAAAGCAGTAGGTTGCGATGGCTTTCAGCAGGAACGTAGCCAGATTTCATTTCTGATATAAACCTATTTTTAGACTTATATTACTATATTTTTAGAGCACCTTGCAAAATTATTAATCGCACTTATTTTTGGGCGTTTCGTTTTTTAAATTAGAGACCCTCATCAGAATACTTCAGAAGTAGGCTATAACTCACAACTATAGTATGTAAGTATCATTCAATTCATAAGTATATATGTAAGTATCATTTAATGATCAAAATAAAGTGAATACAATCGGATATAGAAATATCTTAAACTGGTCAGAATATGGTAAATTTTCCATGACCCAACAAATTACAGACAGTACAATTATGGTTTCCACACGAGATCCTGTTAATACAAAAATTTTAGTGCCAACACGTGGGTTTCTTAATGACCAGTTCTGGAGCCCAATCCTGGGTATGTTAATGGGCAACATCTACCTACAAATCCCGGTTACGTTTATATTAATATTCAGGTTTTCAGGAGTAATAGACAAAATCCAATTTTCAATGACAAATGTTGGCGCCCAAATGTTGGACTTTTCGTTATTATTTTCATCAAGAAACCAATTGTAAATATTTTGGTGCCCATATTTTTGGTCCTGGTTATCATCGTAATGAAACTTTGCACACTTCTCCGATTTGGATGACAATACATGAATAAGAAACCAAAACCAATATGGGTGCATTTTTTCTTATAGCCCCCATATAGCGGTACCACCCGATTTAACCCAGATATGCCGAGTGTATTATATGTAGTACACCTATTATTTGTAGGATTCTGTGTTAAATTTTCTAAAAAAACTTGATGAGGCGCTACAGAACATAACGGTGAATAAAGCGTACTTTGATAAGTTTTTTTAGAGTAATTGCTAGTGTGAAAAGTGTGAAGATGCCACACAATCGGTGCGAAAAAAATTTATTTGCATATTTTATATTTGTTGGTTTTCTATGTCTTTCTAATTATAACGCTTGTGAAAACCAATACGTAGCAAAAATATATGCCAAAAAAAATAATAATCGGGTATGTGATGAAAACCGAATCGACTCGATTTGCAGAATCGAAATGGTATATAATCGGAGTGCCGTTGATGATATATACAGTTTTGCTTCGCAAACGCCCCTTTTTTGAATAATATTTTTAAAATCCATTTTCAATTTCATTAAAATATTCACCAAAATATATCGAGATATACGATTTCGATTTATGGCAAAACGAGTCGAATCGTTTTCCATCACATACCTGCATATGTGATTTTAGTTGACATCTTTCCTAGCGTACTACATGTAGTACGTTCGGTACTTGTGTGTAAAAAATAAAAATATTATTTTTACAGATTTTTATCATTAAATGAGATGATAAAGACCTTAGAAGAAATATTTGAACAGTTTTTGCACGATTTTTATGATATCGCAATTGTACCCGCCGAAAGTGTGAACACGAGGGCTACTAGATAAGTTTCTGGCCTAGGCAATATGGTGCCAGAAAACATTGATGACACTAATTTTTTTTTAATTATTTGTTATATAATCTCAGCATTTAGGCTAATGAGGATATTTACAGACTTTCATACGACCAAAATGTGTCTCATCGAAATAATGGTTTTAGGCCTCAAGGTATGCTTGGAAGAAATCCGTTTTAAAAATTTTAAATAAATTTAAGGATGTCCGTCTGGCAAGAGATCACGATAACTCTCTAACGGATCAACTGATTCGGTACAGCATTTGGACCATCCTAATATTTTGTCCAAATATTGATCAAGCTTAAAGTGGGGCCATACCGGCCACTCCACTCGGAAAAGTTCAGTTTAAGACCTGCTCTCGAAATATTTTGATTTCAGGTTATCCACGGATCCTTATTACGACAGTACAATTTTTTCAGGTGCAGTATGGACTGCCTGAAAAAATGGTCCGAAAGCTGCAACAACCCCTGTAGTGGCTGGGCACACGACAACTTTCGAACAGGTTACTGCGTTGGTCCAAAAGAAGAAATATCGTATCTGCGAGTCTTGGATAAAGTTCAAAGATGGTGCTTATCGGTACACTCCTTTCGGTACCTTTCCCACAAAAGTTTAACAATTTACGCAATATTTATTGAACGGAGTAAACAATTTGATCCAAACTTTTGGTCTCGAAACTTATGGGTCGATTCCGTATTACGAGACGAGTCGTGTCGCGTTACCAAATGCAATTTTTCGATTCCGTATGGCAATATTCGCCTGACGCCGTCAAATTTTGTCGCCGTAACGTACATTTTCCGGCAACAACAAATTAGCTGTCGCCGTGCATTTTTACAAACGAATAAAAACGAAAAATTGTAACGTAAGTAACATTTTCATTTATTTTAAGTGAATTTATTTAATATTATATACGTTTTTTGGTTTTTCAGTACTTATAATGGTAAAAATTACTACAAGACAGCAATTTGAAATGCTGGTTGAAAAAATGGACTCATGGGCTCATTTTAAATTCAAACTAAAGAAAAAATGGCTCAAAATAAGAACATTATAGCTACAGGAGGTGAACCATCACAAGATCCGATCTAGTAACCACGTATTGGGCCCCAAATCTGCAGCGATCATTTGCTTTAATGAACTATTGTTCCATATGAAGGCATCGTGAGATGAACCTGGATGTCTACCGTCAACAAACCTGATGCGCATTTTACAATCCCAACCTAACAAACAATTAGCACTTTAGAATTTTTTCAGAATTGGTAAAATATTACTTGCCAACAAAATATTTAAACTAAAATATCCATTTCTATTCAGATATATAGCTGTGTTCAAAATAATAGGAGTGCCCATACACAAAATGGAATGGTCCAAAAAACATGTTTAAACTTCTCCATTTTCGTCAATTCTGCATTTGGTTAACATTGTTGACATCTAAACTGTTAATTCATTAATAGAAATGTGGCAATATGTTTTAAATTATTTACTGTTTACACCAACATTATAATCGTCTTAAAAATGTTTGTTCAATAAAATAAGAGTGTGGAAGAGAAAGAAGAATGAAACAATTTTTATTTGAGTTTAGGGCAGTGTTGCCGAATTTGACGATTTATCGTAATTTTGACGATTTTTTGGCCTAAAATTGAAAAATGACGATTTGACGATTTTATGGTCCAAAATGACGATTTTTCACGTAATCCCGAATTGCATGAAATAAAACATGATAACAATATTTTGACCAGAATTTCACGATAGTCTTTAAGGAAAGCAATATTCCAAACTCGGTTTCATGAGCTATTTTAATGTTTTTAAACAATTTCGAGACGGAATGGCTTTATTTAGGCACATACATTTTTGGAATAGAGGTATTTTCATAGTTTTTGCCTCATCTTGGATTTACATCAGCTGAACATTTTCATGTAGGATTGTTAATGAATGAAAATCTTCCTTTAAAATTTTTCGAGATATAATACTTCCGACCCATGTCCTCTTTAATGAGAGTTTTTGTCGATTTTCGACTGCCCATCAACCAAATGTACGTGTACCGACAAACATGGGTCACGCTGTCAAGCAAGCGAAGTTTGAGGGAACAGTTTCTTGATACTTTGAACGCGTTTTTTTCGAAATGGCGTTTTTGAATTCGGTGTCAACGATAGCTCGAAACCGAATTGACCGATCTTCACATGGTTTGGTGAGCTTATTAAATAAATAAATGGCTGCCCTTAAGCGAGACAGTTTAAAAAAAAAATTGCTAGATTATTTGACAAAAAAAAAAAAAAAAAAAAAAAACAGTCAATTTTTTGTTAAAATCAAAATTTTGACTTTGACAGTTAATTTTTTTTTTATAAAAAAGTTTGTTTAAAATTCTGTTTCGTGTTAAGGTTAAAATGCTTACACACATGTGCGATAATCGACCCATTCGTTTTCGAGTTATCGTTGGCATCGCAAAACGCTTTCAATATTATTTCAACAACAAAAATACCAAAAGTAATATAAGATGTGCTCTTTCTTTCTTGATGAACGAACTTTAAAAAAAATGGTAGTTTCTTTGAAAACAATTCAAGAAAATGAGTTTTTGTGGTCTGCCCAACTAGGGACAAGCCTTTAAGTGAGATTGGGTTATATTTATTGCTGTGGGTTGTATATTTTATGTTGTCGGTCTCATTGACAAAGCTATCGGCTAAAAAATTGCATTAAACGGTAACCAAACCAAAGTTTTGGATCATGATGACGATTTTTTGACGATTTTCCAAATTTTGTTGACGATTTGACGATTTTTTTGACGATTTTCGACCAAAAACTGTCGGCAACGCTGGTTTAGGGCCAGAATTGACAATATTTTAGTTATTAGTAGTGAATTTAATAGATTTGAAGGCAGTTTGAATACAAAAAAGGCTTTTGGATGTGGCCACAATCATGATATTGTGCTTGCAGCTATTTTCCTACAATTTGAGCATTTATTGGGAAATCGATGGATTTTATAAACAAAACCTTTGTTGATTAGAGTTGTTTAACACTCTAGCTGTTACCTCGAACAATACATATTGATTGGTTCCTCATAAATTTGTGTATTTTGATTCTTGAGCCAAGCTTTAGCCATTTTCCATTAGCCTTTTATGTAAGGATTTACCAAAAAACGTATCTGTAAGGCATTAATTCCTCGACCAAATAATGTTTTAAGGTCCTTAGCATCTTAACAGAACAATTATTTTGTTTATATTTGAAAAATTGGATTATTGGCAGATATGAACAAGTTTTCTAAACGCTTTTTGAAAAGCTAATTTTAAGGATATACTTCTGAAGTTGGCCTGCGAATATGTTTATTAGGATTTGCATCGTATAAAACACAATTTTCTATGAGGATTAATCTAAATTAAGTACTTTTGAACGAAAAACGTGAACTTATGTAGGAAAATATAGTACGGTGTATACCAACAATAGAGTAGTCGCCACAAGGACAATAGCCTGTTTTTAGATACGAGGGCAGTTCGGAAACTTCTTAGCCTAACACAAAAAGCGCGGTATAAACAGAAAAAGGTTAAGTGTTTTGGAAACTTCCATCTCTGTTATGAACACATGTTAAATTTTGTTTCGATCTGGCAACTCCTTCATATAGAAACAGGTGTTCAAAAAAGACGCATCCGCAATTTTTTTACAATGGTAAAATTAGAAATGCGTACTGTCACAAAATATTTATATAAAAAAGGTTTATCGGGACAAGGAATTCATAATGATATGGTGACTGTGTTAGGTGAAAGTGCTCCTTCATATGCAACAGTAAAAAATTGGGTTGCTGAATTTAGTCGTGGTCGTGCAAGCATTGAAGATGAACCACGTAGTGGACATCCAAAAACAGCAACAACAACAGAAATTGTAGCCAAAGTGCATGATATGGTATTAAATGATCGACGAATAAAGGTGCGTGAAATTGCTAATATCATGGGCATATTGAGTCTATTTAATTTTGCATGAAGAACTACAGATGAAAAGGCTTTCTGCAAGATGGGTGCCGCATTTGTTAATAGTCAATCAAAAACGCATAAGAATGAACATTTCTCAAGCTTGTTTGGACCGTTTTAAGCGAAATAAAAGGGATTTTAAGCGTCGTTTCATAACTGTTGATGAGACATGGATCCACCACTATACTCCAGAGACAAAAGAACAATCCCAACAATGGACTGAAGCTGGAGGAAGTGCCCCAAAGAAGGCAAAACAATTCAATCGGCTGGTAAGGTTATGGCAACGGTTTTTTGGGACTTCAAAGGTATTTTATTGATTGACTATCTGCAAAAGGGTAAAACAATAAATTCAGAGTACTATTGCAACCTTTTGGATCAATTAAATGTACAAATTCGAGAAAAACGTCCTGGCTTACAACACAAAAAAATAATTTTTCATCAAGACAACGCACCAGCGCACAAGAGTGTTTTAACAAAGGCTAAAATCAACGAATTAAAGTACGAGTTGCTTGACCATCCACCTTATTCTCCTGATTTAGCTCCCAGTGACTTTTACTTGTTCCCAAATCTAAAAAAATTCCTTGCTGGCAAGCGTTTTACCTCAAATGAAGACGCAATTACAGTTGTAAACCTCTATTTTGAAGACCTTGAGGAAAACTATTTTAATCAAGGGATAGAATTGTTAGAAAAGCGTTGGACTAAGTGTATTGAAGTTTCAGGAGATTATATTGAAAAATAAAAATATTTTTGAAAAACTAATGTCATGTTCACACGAGCGTTTCAATTACGTTGTTCGCCTGTCGAACGACGTACACGAATTAAACCGTTTCCACGACACTATTCGTAATTAACAGAAACATAAACAAAATTTCCTTCATTTTTGTTTCCTTGTTTTTACGAAAATTTGAACCGAAAACACATAAAATATACATTAAATGAACAGGAAAAGCAATAGACTTTCCTTCAAATGTATCTTCTATATTCAACTACACACATTTCATTCATTTTTTCCATCAATTCCGAATAATTTTGTATTTTCAATATATTTTTATATTTTTCTATTTTCAAAATTAAAGTGAGAGAGACATGTCAAAACAATGTTTGTGTATACAGACTTTCAGTTATTTGTTTCCTTTTTGTTTCTGATTTTTTACGCGATTTTGAACTAATGGACAAGAAATGTGTGTGGAATTAAGAAGGAAACACAACCATCTTCCTTCTGCTTCTTTATAAAATGTTTAGTTCATTAATTTTCATTCATCTTTTTCCTTTTTTCTAAAAATTTTTGTGTTTTCAACAAATTTTTCTATTTTGAATTTAGACATGTCATAATTAATTTATTTCGATAAATGCTCTCATTATTAGAGATGGGACATATTTTATCGTTGTTCGGAGAGTATTTCTACTTGAACAACGTAGAAAAATCGTCGTTCGTTCTTAGAATTTTGTATGGGGAATCAAGTAATTTATTCGTATTTCAGGGTCGAACAACGAATAGAGAACGAACGACGTACCGTGGAAACGGGCTATAACTATTCACTTTCATTGATAGGCTAAGAAGATTCCGAACCGCCCTCGTACTACCAAAGGACTTTTGTTTTCAAAAAAAAAAAAAAAAAAACAAAAAAAAAAAAACAATCAAATCAAATGTATTGTATGTAGTACTATCAAATTAAATATTTACAGTTTTGGTCATAAATTCAACTAAACAATTTTATTGTCCTTTTTCTTTCACACTCCTATTTTTTTTTAACAAAAAAATTTAAGACGATTTATAATGTTGGTGTAAACAGTACATAATTTAATAAAAATTGCCACATTTCTGTTAATGAAATAACAGTTGAAATGTCAACAATGTTAACCAAATACAAAATAAGAAAAATGGATAAGTTAACCATGTTTTTTTTGGACCATTCCCTTTTTTGTATGGGCACTCCTATTATTTTGAACACAACTGTAAATGGCGAACATCTTCCTTTGGTCCCATTATGTGCACGTGTGTTCCGTCAATGCAACCGACAACGCCCTGGAAATTTGTTTTTGAATAAAAATAGTTTTTATTTCGCCGAGTTTCCTATTCTGTTAATTTGGAAACAATCCAAATTTTACGCAGTTTTTCCTCTATTAACCCCAGAACTTCGCTTTATACCTTTGACAATGTGGGTTGAGCCATCCCGAGGTTAAAGTCGTTGCCATGGGATTCTTGAAAGATTCCTTCTGCAAAAAACCCTTAAAGCAGCACACACTTTAAGGAGTGGCTGTATTGCTGTTGATCTGTGGGTTTTTTATAGGTTAGGTTAGGTTAAAGGATGCGCAGCTGTCATGTTGACAGTCACTTCACTCGGAGACCTTGTGGTCCATTGTGTTCATCATATTGAAGTACTGAAAGGAAGATAAGGTTATGTAATATAGAATAATAGATGCTATAGAGAAGATAGATAACGTGGACAGAAGTAGAAAGATGTGTATAGGGTTTTGAGAGAGATATTTGAGATTTAGGTTAATTGTTCTCGCTGGAGCCATTTTAGACCTTTTGCGAGATGAAGCAGACTTGTTGGCTCGGTGTGGCAGAAGGTTGACAGGGACTGGATGGTGTATTCACCCATGGTTCGCAGTCTACGCGTCGTCAGCATTGGACAGCGACATAATAAGTGTTCGATTGTTTCTGTTTCCTCTTCATCTTCGCACAACCTGCAGTAATCAACATCATTGTTTCTTTCCCATTTGCAGAACATGTATCTTATTCTGCAATGACCCGTGATGATTCCAACCGCTAGTTTCAAGTCGGATTTGTTCATGGAGAGTAAGGATGTAGTTCTTCGTTTGGAGAGAATGGGCCAGATTGCCTTGGAAACCTTACAACCAGGTTCGTGGTGCCAGATCTGGCTAGCATTATCTCGATATTTTTGTTCCAATTGTCTCATGAAGTGGCATAGAGGTGGTTTGATCGAGTTGTCGATTCAATGTCGTTTGACTCCGATTCGCAACGCCCCAATTCATTCGCTTTTTCATTTCCTTCGATGTTGCAATGACCCGGAACCCAACACAAGGTAACGATTGATTTTAGCGCCTCCAAGGCCTTTCTACAGTCTAAAACCGCAACAGAACCGGGGTTTAAGTGATTTGAGGGCCGCTTGGCTATCAACATAGATAGTCACCGGTCCAACTATATCCCTTTTCATGTTGCTTATCAGTTCTGCAGCCTTTCTTACTGCAAATATCCCAGCATGGAAGGCACTACAATTTTTGTTCAGCCTGTATGCGGGGCGTATATTGAGGGTATCGCTGTAGACGCCTGCTCCTGTTCCCATTTCCACCTTTGAGCCGTCGGTATATACTCCTATACCGGGTAGAGGTGGGGAGTTGTTGGTCCAGACATCTCTGTGGGGTATTTGTACTTTAACCTCGTCGAAGTGTAGTTGTAGTGAAATGTGATCACTGATTACCTCCGATTCATATCGCAGTCCTGATCGTCGTAAGATTACAGCGTGACCATGCTCAGAGTTGCGCCATGAGTTTGTCTCCTTTAGTCGGAGAGCACTCTTGGCCGCCAGCTCCTGTACCACCAGATTCAATGGATTTAGATCAAGTAGTGCATTGAGGGCAGCTTGAGGAGTGCTTCTCATGGCACTATTTATTTATTATTATTTATTTATTTATTTTATGAAGAAGTGATTTCTTACTCAAAGCTTTCTACCATACCAGAGAACCATAGCTAAGAATTGGACGTACTATGGTCGAAAAGATCCACTATATAAATAACAGCGTCTTTTGGAAGCCGAAAATAGGCTTTAAACCTAAAAAATTAACAATTATTTTGATGAATGTTGGAAACCAAACAAACTCACAGTACTGATGGCAATTCTAAAGGATTAGATTTATCTCTTAAGTGTCGTCTGATAGATGCTACGTCAACTATATCTTCTTCACTATCATCAAAAAATAGTTCCACTGAGCTTATCATTTTAGAAAACTATAACTTTTGTGTACAACTTGTTCTGATATTTTTTTTTCTAATTTATACAAATCAAAAATAGTATGCCTTGCACGCTAAAGTTCCGGGGTTCGACATCTCATTTTCAACGGTGACAAAAATACCCTTTCAGTGTAATGTTGGCGACATTTTCTGGGTATTTCAGCCATGAAAAACTTATCTACAAGTGGTGTTTAAAGAAAGTAGGTTACATATAATTGAGCCAATATGAATCGCGTATTGTCTATCGATTTAAAAAAAGGACATGTAAAACCAACGTTATGTTAGACTGGACCCAATTCTGTGTGACATTGTCCATAATTTAATATTAATTTTTTTCTTCAGTCATTGCACTTGGAACTTCTCCCTTATGTAGCCCAGTCAAAATAGACATTGAAATAGCAGAAATTCCCACAGAGCTGAATTTTAGTGGAAAGCTAGGGTTTGCCATTAAAAGCAACGTCCTAAAAGTCCCCATCGATCCCCCCGGGCCCCACCTCTGGCTACGTCGCTGGTTTTCAGTATGTAAGTTTTTTAAGCTTGTGTTTCCCCTTATTGGTCAATTTGTGTTACATATTAGCGGTATTCACTCATTGTGGTAGATTTACAACTCTTGTTAATGTACTATATGTACCAGGGTTTTTTACAACGAAGTGTGAATGTCTTTTTTGTGAATATCGTAAACAAATCAAAGCATCTTAACGTCGTCGTAAGTCTATCTTTTAGCTTCAGTTTTATTACACTTTTTTCATAAAAAAATTGTTTTTTTCTTGGCCTCTATTCTTTTTATTTTTCCCATTTTTCTACCAAAAAAACAAAACTCCGACATAAAATAAAACTCACAACAAAATGACGGCACAACAATCAGCTGTTCTAACCCTTGTAAAAGTACAATGGAATGTTTACAATACTTTTAGGTCGAGTAAATTAACAACCCTGTGGTAAATTAAACTTTCATGTATTTTGTTGTTGTGGTATTGTAAACACTTGTAGATCTACAATATTAACAAGATGTACAAGATCTACAATGCCACTTTACCAACATGAGTGAATACCGCTATTGTCAATACTATGTTAACAGTGTCTGTGTTTCCTGAGGTGCGGAAAGTAACCAAGATAGTGCCTATTTACAATGGTGGCGATACTGATGAGTACATATTGTGTTTAAAGTTTTTATTGAGACGAAAAAATTTTTACTAGTTTTGGAAAAAATCTTATACAATAAAATACATGGCATGCTATATCGAGTATAGTATTTTAACAACAAAGTAATCATACAAATGATTAAAATATTTTAATTACAACACTCTCCCTGAATGTATAAACATTTGCTAGGAATTAAATAAATTAACATCAGTCTACCTTCAGCATTCATTGTGAACGGTCGATTTTGTGTTAAGCGCTTACTCACAAACAACATTGCCTGTTTTTTGTTTTATCAAATCATAACTTAAAATTTTGTTTTTGTTTGCCATCATTTTTCTTCGGTAAAGGGTGTTAAATTTAATTTGACAAGGAGGAAATTATTATGGGATCTTGGACCCGGGAGGGACGTCCCCAAAACGAAAACGACCGAAAAACCAAACTACGTATAACCCGAGCTTGTGCGACCTAGATTGAAAAAAGCATGTCCAAAATACATCATTGTAAAAACAACAAATCCGGACAAACCGTTAAAATCATATAACATTTTCCTGGTCTCTAAAGCAATAAAACGAATATCAAGTGAGCCTACGCTAAAAACCATTATGACAAGAGACGGAAATTTCCTGATTTTAACCAAAAGTGAAGCCCAAGCAACTCGTTTTATCAAAGCTAAAAATTTGGGTGGTATTTGCGACATCGAATGTTCTTTACATCCCAAATTAAATACAATACAAGGATTTGTAAGATGTGATTTCCTCACAGAACTTACAGAAAATGAAATAGTGGAAGGTCTAAAAATGCAAGGTGTGGTAGCGTGTAGAAAAATTACTTCCTTTAGAGATGGTAAAATATCTAATACTCCATCTTGTATCTTGAGCTTTAACCTTTACGATCTGCCAGATACAATTGAAGTTGGAATGATTGATGTAAAGGTGAAAGAGTATATCCCAGATCCTTTGCAATGCAAGAATTGTTTCCAACTCGGACACACCAAAAAATTCTGCACAAACGATCCTGTATGCGAAGTTTGTTCTACCACTCCTCATGATCCAACACCCTGTTCAAAACTCATTTGTATTAACTGCAGTCAAGCACACAGACCCAACAACAAAAAATCAATCCCACGGCAGCGGGTTCTTTCGTACCGGATTGACCCGGAACAACACAAAACCAATGTTCCGGCCAGCGGCTGCCACCTCAGTGTGTACATGTTCGTGTTTGTTTCGTTTTTCTGTGTTGGGAGCAGCATATCCCGGAATGCCTGCTCCGAATTCTATTGGTCCGAGCCGGGACGGAAGAAAACCCAGGACCAATATATCTGTGCTCAGTTTGTCACATTCGCATCTTCACCCACATCCAACCTTCGGTGAGATGCAATAGATGTCAGGAGTGGGTGCATCTAAGGGGTTGCTCTGGACTCGTCCACGTGAGGGACTACGACAGGGACTATGTTGCTGCATGCTGTGTGAACACAGTTCCCAGTGAGTCGTCGTCGGATTACGAGACTCCCTCGTCGTCTGATTACGAAACTCCCCCGCAGTCCCCTCGACAACAACCGCACACGCAGCCATTAACACCAGCCGTTGTTGTCCCAATCCCCGAAAATGCAGCCTTTTTGCAATTGAATTGCAATGGACTCCGAGGTAAGATCGAGGAGATAGTAGATTTTATGAGTCGGAAGAACATCAAGGTCGCGGCGGTGCAGGAAACCAAGCTGAACAACAACCACAGCTTAGAGCATTGCGATGGTTGAGGTGGGGGATTGGCTTTCCTATTGCACCAGTCTGTCCAATACAGACCTATCTCGCTTGAGCCTGTCTCTAATGACCCATACATGGAATGTATGGGGGTAGCAGTCAGGTGTGGAGCTGCCGAGATAGAGTTGCTGAATGTATACATCCCGCCGAGAAATAGCTGTATCCATGATTATAGGCCTGACATTAGCCCGCTCTTGCAAGGTCATAATCGTCTGGTCCTGGGGGATTTTAATGCGCATCATGAGATGTGGCATTCGGCCCTCGGAAACGACCAGAGAGGTACAGCGCTGGCTGAGCAGATTGATAGCTCTACGTTTTGCACGGTCAATGAGGACGCCCCTACCAGAATTAGAGGAGAGTGTCACAGTTCGCCTGACATAACCATCGTGTCACCTGGTCTGACAAATGACGTTACCTGGCAACCCGTCATTTCCCTTGGATCAGACCATCTCCCCATAATTGTGTCCATTAGCAGACCACCCGACTTCATCACCTCTGAACGCCGCACGTTCGTCAATCATAAAAAAGCTGATTGGCCGAGTTTCAGAGAGTTCACCAATCACCGCTTCAGAGTATTGCCCAATCCTTCTGATGTTCGGGTAGCGGAAAGGACGTTCCGGGACATCATCACTGCTGCAGCCGCTCGCCATATCCCTGCTGGTCGAATACCCGAAGTAAGACCAAATTTCCCAGCAGAGGCGACGGGATTAGCAAACGAGCGTGATGAGCTTCGACGTATCAACCCCAATGACCCCAGAGTCAGGGAGCTGACACTGGAAGTTAACAGGCTGGTCGGCGAGCATAAGCGGAACAAATGGCTAAATCATCTGAAGAGCTGCAACATTGGAGCCGGTATAGGTAAATTGTGGGCAACGGTTAAGTCACTCTCGAACCCTGGAAGAAGGGAAGATAGGACCTCAGTCACGTTTGGCGACGTTACGTTGACTGACCCGAAGAGGTGCGCAAGTAATTTCAACCGACAGTTTGTCGAGCATCCCGAGAGTGACAGGGCGAAGAGAAGAGTATTACGTCGCATCAGAATCTCTTCCTGCCGAGGATGAACCACCACAATTTACAATGGATGATGTTGCCAATGCCATCAGGAACGCTAAATCATCCAAAGCGTTGGGCCCTGATGGAATCTCCATGGTAATGTTGAAGCAGCTGGATGAGCCGGGAGTCGAGTATCTCACCAAAGTCTTCAACTTGTCGCTAGCCACCCTCGTTGTTCCCGAAGTCTGTAAAATGGGCAGGGTGGTCCCACTACGGAAGCCAGGCAAGGATGCCAGCAAAAGTGAATCGTACAGACCGATTTCGCTTTTGTCGCCCGTAGCAAAGACACTTGAGGCCTTGATCCTCCCCAGTATCAGAAATAGCTATCAAGTTGCCGATCATCAACATGGATTCCGTAAGCAGCACAGCACGACAACAGCGCTGCACGCCATTACCACATATATCTGTAAAGGACTCAACCAGAGACGGCCGTGCGATAGAACAGTGATGGTGGCTCTTGACTTATCAAAAGCCTTTGATACAGTCAGGCACTCCACGCTGTTTGAGGACTTTGAGCAGACAACCCTCCGGCCAAGCTTGAAACGTTGGATAGTCAACTATATGTGTGGACGCCAGTCGTACGTGGAATTCAGGAATAAGAAGTCCAAACCCCGTAGAGTGAAACAGGGAGTTCCCCAAGGTGGGGTGATATCTCCGGAACTGTTTAACCTCTACCTCTCCTGTATTCCACCCCCTCCAGACGGCATTGAGATCGTGACGTATGCGGATGATTGCACGATCTTGGCGTCGGGTACCTATCCTGATGACATCTGTGAGAGACTGAACAACTATTTAACTGATCTTATCACATTTTTCCATTCGAGGAATATGCAGATTTCCCCCACAAAATCTACGGCCACTCTGTTCACCACATGGACAGCGCAATTTGGACGTGAGTTGAATGTCGTTGTCGACGGTAGCAGAATTCCGACCACAAACTGCCCTAAAATTTTAGGGGTCACATTCGACACTACATTCACGTCGTGCGCACACGCCACAGCTATCTGCGACAAGTTGAAAAGTAGGAACAAGGTCCTCAAGTCCCTGGCCGGCAGCACTTGGGGTGCAGATAAAGAAACCTTGTTGACCACATATAACGCGATAGGTCGGTCTGTGGTAAGCTATGCGGCTCCAGTCTGGTCCCCGAGATTGTGTGATTCGAACTGGAAAAAGATTCAAACTTGCCAAAATGCAGCCCTGAGAACAGCGACAGGGTGCCTCCTCAAATCTTCAGTGGACCATCTACATGAGGAGGCAAAAATTCTTCCTGTAAAGCAACACAATGAGATGCTTTCGTTGCAGTACCTGCTTGGATGTTATCGTGTGAGCCATCCCAATCACCATCTTGTGGGTAGGCCCGGCCCATTCAGGGAGATCAGGAATTATATACATGCTCTAGAGGGAGAGGTCCAACGATACAGGAGAGAACCCCTAGATCAACAAGCATATCAAGCAGGATTGAATAGCATTCACACGGACGTAGTTGCCAAGGCCTTAGGCAATTATAGTGTGAATAAAGTACTCGGAGTACATCCTCCATCTATCGCAGCTGAGGAGCGTCAGCTGCCACGACAAACTAGAGTAGTTTTGGCTCAACTACGCTCGGGATATTGCAGTCGCCTAAATTCTTATTGGGCGGAAATCGATCGCGCAGTGCAAGACATCTGCCCAGTATGCGGCATGGGCCCGCACGACACACAACACCTTTTTAACTGCCCCGCCAAACCTACCCATCTAACTCCAGTGGATCTATGGCTACATCCCATCGAAGCAGCCACTTTTCTTGAACTGGAGATAGACCCAGAGCCAGATTGAACAGAGGAACGAACAAATAAACATAACAAAAACACTGTTACAACAACAACAACAACAACAAAAAATGTCCAGTGTTTCAGCAGAGAAAACCAACCAAACAACAAAACTCATCATCAAAACCATCAACACAAAACCATACAGCAAAAACAACCAAAGAACAAAACACATCAAACTCAAATTTAAATACTACAACAAACAAAACTGCAATCAACAAACAGAAATTACTTGAGTGCTTCCACTCAAGAATAGAATCGCTCTCTCAGAGCGATGCTAACAAACAAAATAATGTATCTGAAAACATAACACAGAATCCAACATCAGATACTCCAGTTGTATCTGTACCACCTACAGGTACATCTGCGAAAATAACTTCCAGAAGACCTGAAATAGACTATGGCGACATAGATATGACAGAGAATTAATATTTTATAATATTAATTCTTTTTTTTCTCATTATCTATGTCTAATTTCAAAGTTGCCCAATGGAATATAAAGGGCTTAATTAATAACTACATTGATCTCCAATTACTTATCAAAGATCACAACCCACAATTTATATCGCTGCAAGAGACACACATTCCCGTACAATCACACCCACCAATTGCACCAAATTCTTTTATCTCATACTCGTCCAATCATATTGCCAATACAACCGCTAAAAGCGGTTTGGCAGTATTTATCAAAAAAAATATTCCTCATAAACGCATTTTTAATTCATCGAAAATATTAAATATCGTTATAGAAATCACTTTAAATATCAAAATAACAATAGTATCGCTCTATATTCACCCGAATGAAAACTTCGATGTCAATGACATTTTGAATCTGTTTGAAAACACAAATACTCCCATTTTACTAGTTGGAGACGTGAACAGCTGGAATGTATTATGGGGCTCTGACAAAAACAACCACAGAGGCGTTATATTAGAAAACTCATTCAACATACATGGTCTATGCATCCTAAATGATGGAAAACCAACCCACCTGTCAACTTTAAATACATTTACAAACATTGATATTTCATGCTGTTCTCCATCTCTTCTTCCAATTGTCAACAGCTACACACTCAACGACCTCTACAATAGTGATCACTTCCCTATTATCACAAACATAACTACCACCGTAAACATATCCCGTTCTAAATCTACATCTAAATTTAACTTCAAAAAGGCTAATTGGAGTGGATATCAAAAAAAACGTTGATGATCTATTAGAGAACAAACTGCTGGATGGAAATGTAAATAAGGTGAATGCCATATTTACAAAAACAATAAGAACGGCTGCCAATTTGAATATACCACTAAAACATTTCAAAAATAGGCCAACGGTTCCTTGGTGGAATCGAAATCTGGCAATACTTCGTGAAACCCTGTAGGAAATGTCAATAGGGAATCTATACTGACTTACTACTGACATTGTCTACAGTACTACTGACAAACTGTAGACAACTAATGTAATTTCCTATTGACATTTTGTATGAACGTGTCATTCGAAAGTCAGTACTGACAATGGAACTAGTATGTCAATAGTAAGTCAGTAGTTCCTGAGGAACCATGTGTTGACATTGGAGGTAGTGAGTCAGTATAGACATTGGAGGTAGTAAGTCAGTATAGACATTGGAGGTAGTGAGTCAATAGTACCTGATTTTCAATACTAAATTTTTTAGCTTATTTGGAACTTTTCATAGATAAAACAGCTATATAGTACGTTTAATAAGAAAGAATATGAAGCTACACATTTGTTTCAATACTATATTTCATTAAAGAATAAAACAAATAATATTGAAAATGCTAAAAATGTACAAATTGCGTATTACAGTATTTTTATCTTTTTAAATGGCTAAGCCAAAGAATCCACATAAGTAAACATTAGTAAATAAAGACAATGTTTTCAAGGCTGCTTAAACATTTTAACATATAAATAATAAAAAAACGTTTTCGTTTTATTTTCTTGGCCAAGTCGCACCAATGAATTGTCTGCTTAAAATAGTTCTTATTCTGTTGCACTTAACATTTTATCAGGCGATTCGCTGAATGTTGATATAATATCTAGGAATTGAAAAGAATAAACATGTATAAATAAACATAATAAATATGTCATTAAATTTGCTTGCCTATTACAACTGTATAACATTGGAAAAATCTCACAATCGATTTTTGCCAAATAATTCTTCAACATTGTATTATATTTAGTTGCATTCAGCATTTCCAGCGAGACGGGAAAATATATACATCAGGCTCCACAATCTTCTCTAAAGGTTCCACATAATGTCTAATTGTCGAAATTTCACCACAAATGTTGTTAGTCGCCTCAGAATTCGTACTTTGCTATAGAATTGTTTATTTTTCACATGTCTCTTATATTTTCTTTTGTTCATACTTGTTATTGGAATTATATGCTTTAAGTTTTCACGATATTTTATTGATTTTTACATAAACACTGTTTTTCACCAACCGCAAAAATTATTTTACGCCAAACAATTAAGAAAATTAAAAAAAGATGTTTCTTTGGGCTATCATCTGTCAATATACACAATGCTTCTTCTTATTAAGGTAAAGGTATCAATAGTTGACAACCTGATGACAAAGTGTTGACTTTGTCACCATATTAGTAGACAAAGTGGCGACATGTCAACACATGACCCCACACTTCCTAAAGGGAAGCTTTCGTATTTTCAAAAAAAATCGAACTATAGATAACTTAATTATGTATAAAAGAACAAAGCCAAATTCAGATATGAAAATAAGAGGGCAAAAGCAATATGCTTCGAGAACTTTACGAAAACAATAAGTAGAGACACTCCTCTTTCTATTGTATGGACCAGGATCAACAGAATATCTTGTAAAAACACCTCACACACTATAACGGCAATTGATGTAAACAACACTCTCTTAACTGACTCAATCGATATTGCAAACTACTTTGCAAGTCGTTGGTCTAACGAATCTTTAAACAACAACTTCCACTCGGATTTCTGTACTGCAAAAAATACTATGCCTTCCAGATTTATTCAGTCGCCAAGTAATAAACACGGATCTATTATAGAGCAAAGTATCTCCATAGCCGAATTAAAACTGGCCTTAAAAAAAGTAAAAGGAAACACTCCGGGTCACGACCGAATTACTTATTCCATGATACAAAACCTTTCACATGTAAGTTTATCAAAGCTATTATCCTTATATAATGAAGTTTTCAGCATGGGAATTCTACCACACTCATGGAAGTCAGCGATAATTTCAGCAGTTCCTAAACCTCATAAAAGTAAAACTGATTTTTCCGGTTACCGTCCCATTTCATTATTGTCGTGTGTATCAAAACTAATGGAACGTATTATTTCAAAAAGACTCTCGTGGTTCCTTAGTACCCGCAAACTTATTGCTTTAAATCAGGTAGCATTTAAAGAAAAACAAGGTTGTACAGATGCTCTATTACACATTGACTACTACGTTACAAAGGAACTATCATCTAGAAGCCACGCTACAATATTAGCAATCGACTTTGAAAAAGCGTTTGATCGCGTAGGCATTCACATTATACTTGAAGCTTTATCATCATGGGGAGCTGGATCGAAGATCTTAAACTATATTAAATCATTCTTAACAAATAGGCATTTTCGTGTTAAGATAAACAACAACATTTCTCAACAATTCCCGTTACACAATGGTATACCCCAAGGTTCACCACTCTCTGTCGTCCTTTTCCAAGTAGCTTTTAATGAAATAAGCGGTATCATCAATAAACACAACATTTACCATTGCCTGTATGCTGACGACTTGTATATCATTAGCATAAATAAAAACAATGATGCTACCACAAATATACCCAGCAAAATTTATTTGAAGTTGTTCCTTGTGAAGTAGTGATTGAATAGCTTTTTTTGAAGCAGTCCACGCAGAGTCATGAAAAATGCAGTCCGTTCTTCATATTTTGACAATGTCCGATTTGAATCCATTTCATAAAATTTTCACATTTTAAAAATTTCAAAATTTTGCAAAAAAAAAAAAAAACTTAAAAAGACAAAGAACATAATTTGTTTCTTGTTAATTATAATAACAGCAATATGTTTGCATCCATAAAAAGTAATTTGTATACAAAAAATAATAAAAGTGATTTCGAACTACATCTTTGTTTGTAGCCAAAGAAGTAGTTGAATCATATGTTGTTGTGATTTATTTACTACAAAGAACTAATGCAAAATGTGTGCTTAAGAATAAATTAGACAGTATCCTCACTGCACCATGCCCTTGTTAAAATCATGACTTCTTTCACATAAAAAGATGTAGTCCGGAATCATCACTTGCACTCATGATTTAACTACTTCTTTGGATACAAACATTTTGCTGGGTATTCTCTGAAGTTTTACAAGAAATCAACAACTGGACAAAAAAATCTGGCGCTAAAATGTCACCATCAAAATCATCTATAATTCACATTTGCAGGAAGCACAATTGTACCCCTCCAGAAGTTTCAGTCAACAACACTGTCTTTCCTCGAGTAAATAATTTGAAAATCTTGGGGATTGTCTTTGAAAAAAACTATCTTTGGAATCAACCCAGCAAAATGTTTGAAGCCAAAGAAGTAGTTAAATCATGAGTGCAAGTGATTCCGGACTACATCTTTTTACGTGAAAGAAGTCATGATTTTTACAAGGGCATGGTTCAGTGAGGATACTGTCTAATTTACTTCTTAAGCACACATTTTGCATTAGTTCTTTGTAGTGAATAAATCACAACAACATATGATTCAACTACCCAGCAAAATGTTTGCCTCGAAAGATGCAGTTAAATGATATGTACAAGTGATCTGGATGTGCATCAAATTATGCATTTTCACTGATGATTTTTACAAGAGCGTGACTACTGAAAGATCCACTCCAAAGCACTGCATTTTAACTAACCCTTTGGCACTGCATTTTAACTGACCCTTTGGCACTGCATTTTAACTGACCCTTTGGCATTGCATTTTAACTAACCCTTTTGCACTGCATTTTAACTGACCCTCTGGCACTGCATTTTAACTGACCCTTTGGCATTGCATTTTAACTAACCCTTTGGGGTAGAATAGGAGGCAGTCCAAAGCACGTGTTTGGTACAGGCATTCTGCGGAAATTGTGCAAGCCATTACAAAATATGCCAGAACAAATAAAATGCATTTATTATTTGTGCAAAACAAAAATATTAACAACTTTATTACATTAACACAAATTATGAAAATTCTCCATTGAATTCAATCGCAAACATGCGTGTTTCCTCCGCTTGCATTTGTTCCAAGCTGAACTGTTTTTGCTTCATTTGCTAAATGGGTTGTCTTCCCATCACCAGTTAAGATTTCGACACGTACTCCAACAGCACTCCATTCGGAAATTTTCTTCTGGTGAGTTGCCGGAAAAATGTTCACAAATTAAATATTATTTAAATATTAAATATTATTTAGTTTGTATTAACAAATGTTTGGACATGTTAACACGCTTATCTCTTTTTGGAAAATGAAAGCCGCTGCCTGTAGAGATGTACAATCTGATTTATGTACATATAGGGATCTCTAACAACTGCTAATAAAATGTAGCGAACGGAGTGCCTTTTTCACGACTCCGTTTGGACTGCATCCGGATGCTGTCAAATTGTGAGGAATTGGAGTGCCTTTTTCACGACTCCATTGAACTGCATCCGGATGTTGTTAAAATGTGACAAGTGGATGTGATTCTTTGGATTGCATCCAAATGCGGTTAAAATGTGAGGACTGGAGTGCCTTTTTCACGACTCCAGTTGAACTGCATCAAAACATGCCGTGACAGAACTAGTCCACATTGCACTACTTCCAATTTATTTTGCTGGGTACTCATTGTACAAATTCTTCAATGAATGAATACATCCACTGAAGTTGTGTTGTGCGTCGTTGTGCTTTTTGTTGTTGATGATTATATTTATTCGTCCCGTAACACGATCTAAAAACATTCAGCAAGAGGGGATGGACACAAATAAGAGTGGTATGAGTGAGTTATTTTGTACTTGGTTGTGCATCATTGTTGGTTTAGTCTGTTTAATGCAAATGCTTCGTATGGAGGCGGTTGTTTGGAGATTCGGAAGAGGTCGTTCGAATAATCGGAGGTTCAGAGGAGGTCGTTCGAAGGTTCAGAAGAGGTTGTTCGAAGTTCCAAGGTGGGTGGTCGGAGGTAATTCCAAAGTTCGAAAGAGGGTGGTCGGAAGTTCAAGGGAGGTTGTTCCGAAGTTCAGAGGAGGTTGTTCCGAAGTTCGGAAGAGGGTGGTCGGAGGTTAGTTGGAACTTCGGAACAACCTCCTTTGAACTAGAGTTGTATAGTTCATGAACGAACTAGTTCAATTGAACTATTCATTGAATAGAGCGTATGAACTAGATCAGTCGATATAGTTCATTATAGTTCAACAGTTCACTGAACTATAATCAGTCGGCGACCGTACGATCAACGAACGAACGATTCACAATCTAGTTCAACAGTTCGTTACATATCGTCAGTGTCATGCTTAAGTGTTCCATACGCCATTTTTGACATTTTGAGTTACATGTCCATACCTTTCAACCCTGCTCTTTATGAATTTCTAGTCGGTTTTCCTCTACCTCTTATAGTTTTCGAGATATAGAAATGCACCATATCAGCGTTATTGGCTTTGACAGACTCAGAAAACAATGAGATACTCATAATCAAGGCACATTGAATAAGGTAGCCGACTCACGACAGCTGATTGAACATGAAATGTCAAAACAAATTGTTGTAATTGTGATATGTAAGAGGTAGTTTACACTATCTATCAATGTCATATGACAAGAAATAAAAACATTCCATATTTACTCAGGAAGGCAATGTGGAGACGTAGTTTTTTACATTTTTGCTGGTGTGGACGCACAGAGTGAATGGCGTAAGGAAAATCTCCAATATTACACATATTAGCGAATATATAACGATGGAAAATTTCATGTCATTTGACATTTACATATAGTGTAAGCTACCCCTAAACAAACATCTTATTCTGATTGGTCGAAGCAAATTCGCTGCAAATTTAAGAGCCAAGGCGAATTGATTTTCTTTACAAATGTTGACATTATGTTACACAAAAGTTGCTTTGTTGTAGCAATTCGCCGAATCGGCTACCTTCTCTATGTGCCTTACTCATAATAGCTGCACTTTGGTTTCACTGGATTTGTCGAAGGCGTTTGATAGCCTTAATCATTACTCTCTCGTATCAAAACTTCAGAGTGGTTTTAATTTTTCCAAAACCGCCTGCAGACTGGTTCGTTCTTACCTATCTGAAAGATCTCTTTATGTTTCTCTTAATGGTGTTAATTCATCAGCTCGAGAGGTTACTTCGGGAGTTCCTCAAGGGTCTGTATTGGGGCCTATTCTTTTTTTAGTATATCTCAACGACGAGTATGCAAAGTAACTATTGTCAACCATATGCCTATGCTGATGACATTTATCTCCAATTTACATCGAACACTACTCAAAATTGTATTAATAATCACCTTGGTTTTATTGCAAACTTGATGACTACTAATAGTCTTGTAATTAATCATTTTAAAACTAAGGCCATTATTTTTCATTTCCGAAATCGATGTTTCCCGTGTCATCAGTTGTTTATAAATGACCAGACGATAGAAGTTGTACACTCTCTTAGATGCCTGGGTGTTATTATTGATTCATATCTTAATTTTGAAGATCATATTGACCTCCTTGGTAATAAGGTATGTCTCATTTTAAGAAGGCTGTATTGCTTAAGGGTGTATACTCCGAGGCATGTGAGATGCCATTAAGATCAGTCCTATTAATGTCCCTTATGAATTATGGAATTGAAATTTATTCTGGGACATGGTCATTTTGTATTGATAGAATAGAAAGAATTTTCAGAAAAATTATACGCTATGTGTTTGGTCTTAAATTGCATGAGCATTCCCGTGTATTGCTATGTGTTCTTATCGTGATTATATTAACCTCCGCTTGGTTCTACAATTCTATAAACTTATGAAAACGTCTTCTCCCACAGTTCTTGTTAATGAATTTTCATTCATCAACCCGACTCGCAATATTCAAATTGATATCCCTTTGGTTCATTCGGTTATCTATGAAAAATCATTCTTTGTTCGAGTTTATCGTTTTTGGAATTATTTGCCTACCCATTTTAAATTATTTTCGTACTCGTATAACTCGTTCAGAGACAAACTCTTAGATTACATTAATGGTCATTTGATCCCATTAAATTGATAAGTAGTTTTTTTACATTTTGAACTAGCTCCCATAGGACCGTCGTATCGTATTGTCTTTTATTATTTAGCAATGTTCATCTGGCTGGGGAGCCTAATATATAAAATTAGTTTATATAACTTGTTTATGAAATATATGGATTATTTAGTTATTTAATTACAAATTTAGCATAGAATTTTCTGTACAATACATTATTAATTGGCCTTATAAGGCTTCCTATGTATTGATATTTATAATTAAATGAAAAAATGAAATGAAATTGACCTCTGGTACACAATTTATTTTTTATTGGAATTTTTGTTTCCTTATTTGAATGACTTTGATTATAATCCTTTGAATTAACGAAATAATCCTATGGTCATTGAAGAGCATTTTTATTTGTAAATATCTGCCAAATGGCTTAGGCATCATTAGAAATGTAATATCCTTAATGTTTAAAGATTAAAATAAAAATAAAAAAGATTTGATATAACATAAGTCTTTTGGTTTTTTGTATCTATTTCAGGAGGAGGAGGAGGAGCTGGATATAAACGAAAAGAAAAGAACAAAAAATCTTAAAGCTATGGCTGACAGTAGCGAGGAAGATGAAGAAGGTAGGTTGATACTAAATACTGCCGCCATAAGAAACACCTGACAGTTATTCCATAAATCATTGTATTACACAGCTACACAAAATCTTATACATGTATATGGGGATTTCTTAGTGAAATCGAACACTTTTGCACAATGTGGTTTTTGATTTCCTTTATTTGCTGTGTTGAAGCTGCTCCTCAAACATTTCAATATATCATATATATCAATATATTTGACCGAAATTAGGATGAAAATCGGAAGTTTTTGCAGACTTTCGGACCGAATTTGGTCCGAATTCTGATAAACTACCGTATGAATTTCTGATTTATTAACCGACGTTCGGACAGATATCGGCCCGAATTCGGAAATAAAATATTATGAAATTCGGAAGTTTTGGACCAGGTCTGATGAACTATCGTATGAATTTCATATTTATTTACCAGCAATCGACCAGAATTTGTTTTTTAATTAAAAATGTTGAAACTACAAAGTTAATTCATGAAAAATTAAAATCCTTGCATATAAATGTTTGTTTATCTGCTATAAACATATTAAAGGTTTTAATATCGTCTTAGGCTGTGTTAAATGTTCGTCAAGACTTGGTAGAAAAAACCAAGTGTGGAGAACAACAAATTCATCAACACGATATGTGATATATAAAACAATTGTTATTAATATATGAAAAATACATGTCTTCACATGCAAAAGTTGATACACATAAAAGTGTTAAGAAACTTAACTTTGGCATCATACATACAGTGTCGGCCAAAACTAAAGCACCCCCTTCAGTACATATTTTTTTAATAACAATTTTTTTAAGAAAACAAAGTAATAAATTTATTTTTTATTTTTCTTTTTATTTATATCTTTATTATTGGAAACACACAAAAATAAGGAATTCAGAATTTAATAAACAAAAGCTAAAATTCAAAAAACATTCTAGGTCGCAAATATAAGCGGACAAAACTAAAGCACCCCCCAATTTGAGGTACAACAAAAACTATTGAAATCAAAATTTCGTTGCATATCCTCTATTCTGGATGACACAATCACATCTTCCAGGCCTAGAGGATACAAAATTATTAATTATTGCACGCGAAATAATTGAGTTTCCGAAAATTTAGCTTAAATCCCCAAAATACTAAAAATCGGAAGTTACCGTTATATGGGAGCTATACCCAAACGTGGACCCAGGTTCACGATTTTTGGTGGGTATGTTTTGTGACCACTAGAAACCCTAAGTACCAAATTAAAGCTAATTTAGTTGGAAAATGTGGCTGAAATATCCAAAATACCGAAGATCGGAAGGTACCGCTATAAGGGGGCTATACCCCCTTGTTCATATTCATCCAAAAATGATGCTACAGCATCCTCTGGTCAAATACAAAACCGCTTAGGTTTAAAAATTAGCAATGGAACGATTCACAGAAGAACGATAGACGCCGACTTATTCAGTCGCTAGACAATTTTCGCCATTTGGAGCCGCTATTTATACATCCAAGATTGCAAATTTGAATTTCTGAATTTCAACTTGAAGCTTTTTATTTGCAAAGACGACTCATTTGTCCCCCTTCTATTCCAGAAATCAATTTTTCAATATTACATTACATTTTTTCTTTTGTTATCGTTTTTTTTTTCATTGCCAAGTTACCCGAAGAAATTGTCTGGTAGCCTGTGGTAGAAGAATGTAACGTGACAAAATGTTCACGTACATAATACTACAAGAACTACTACACTTACAATACAGAACCAGCCATTCAATAACAAACCTACACTACGTGATTACTATTCATTCGCAGAGAAATAACGTTTTAGATAAGGGAGATTTGCATTTTAGTGCACCATCACAACATTCATTGTCATTGCCTACAACAAGTTTTTCTCATTTACCCCATATCTCGAGTCACTCAAATATTATAGAGTTGGATGTTGATGACGAGCTTACTACTGCAGGGAGTTAGCTACACGGGTTGGAACAAAAGACTGTTCTGAATCCGCCAACTTACACTTCAGTGCTAAAGCGTTGGGAATACTTTTTGAGGGCTACCCATTAAGTTGTGGTGGCTAATACATACACAGGACTTGCGAGTCAGCTATTCCACAGGGCCTTCGGGTCAGCTGTTCCACTGGGCTTTCGAGTCAGCAGTTCCACTGGGCCTTTGGGTCAGCTGTTCCACTGGGCCTTCGGGTCAGCAGTTCCACAGGTCCTTCGGGTCAGCTGTTCCACTGGGCTTTCGGGTCAGCAGTTTCACAGGACCTTCGAGTCAGCTGTTCCACTGGGCCTTCGGGTCAACTGTTCCGTAGTTAGAAACCAGTAGCGCATGCTAGAATTTAGAATAACTAGACTAATACCCGAGCCCTTCGTGTCCCCGAGCATCAGCTACCGAAAAAAACACCTTCCTTGCAAAAACTTGCAAGCAATCAGCTGATTTGTCAAACCACAGTAATTTGGCGGCCATTAAAGAATTCAAAGCAAGTAGAAAATTATATTTTATTAAAACTAAAAAAGAAATGACCAAGAAATGACGCAGTTTTCCATTTTGCAACCTTGTTAAAAAAAAAAACAAACAAATAAAATTGTTTTCAATTTGCACAAACATAAATCACCGAATAATTAAAACAGATAAATGATTGCAAGAAGAAATTTGTCAAGCAAGAGTTTGCAAACTCTCAGTAAAAGAACTTTCAAAATGTCTCTCTCGAATCGCTCTCTTTTGTTGGCTTTTTGTGTTAACAGACTTCCAGCAACAATTGGTACAAAATGTTACAAATTTTAGAGTAATCAGACAAACCTATTACGACGATAGTTTTAACAACGTTGGTCATGATTTCGAGTCTTCGATAACGTCAATCCTACGAGTATTGTAAATAATTTTTATATATTTAGAAAAACGTGTATAAATAAACACACAAAATTCATCTCTATTGGATCGATGGAATTAGGTTGTAATTCTGGGGCCTAATTACGACATTCGATTCGATCGAGTTTTTGCTCGTGAAAAAAAAATTGGACTGTGAAAACCTATGTGCTCTTCAAAGAACATTAAGAAGGTAAATGATAAAAAATGTGCTTATTTTAAAGCAAAAAAAAAAAAAAAAAAAATCAAATTATTAATGTAAATATTTGTTGAATTCGTTGAGTAATATTTTGGGTAATAATTTCGGAATGAAGTTGTGCTAGAAAAATGAACTAAGCGATTCATTTTTGTTAATCTTCTTGAGATTGTTGTAACAGATTACTAATGAATCTACCTTAAGTGTTGTTTACACCATCTATCAATGTCGTATGAGATGTCAAATTTTCTACCTGCGAATGTTGTACGCATAGTGTGTCCACTATGAAAATTTTCATCTATCAAAATGATTTGGCAACTCATATATAAATTTTTCATGTAGGGAGCGCTCTATTTGATACGGCATTCTCGTATGTAAACATAAATTTATCAGCTGTTTTCTGGCATTCTCGAAAAAAAAGAAAAACAAAATCTTTTAAAAAAGAAAATGGAAAGTTATGTACATATATTTAAATATTTAGAAAAGTAAATAAAGGGTGTTTATAATGTTATTTTCAGATCGATTGGTCGAAAGAAGCAGTCTTGGAAATGATTGGTTTGTAGCAAAAGCATGAATGCCTCTATAACCCCAAAAACCTATTCTACTCAACAATAAATGTAAACAATGACAAAAACAGCTGTTTTTATATTTATAGGTTATGTCATACGAAAATAACACTTGTACGTATGAACGCACAAATTGAAAGTTGTATAGATGACGTCAATTTTGACAAACATAGAGAATGTCGAATGGGTGAACGAAATGACAGCTCATATGACATTGATATATGGTGTAAACAGCTCTTTAGTAAACATACGGTTGGTTGCGCGAATGGGTTTCATCGTTCATTTTTGTTTTTTTCACGTCATCATATAGGGTAAGTGCACCAGTAGTCGGCACTTTAAGGATTCTCGTATCTTCAACCGTATGTCATTCCGAGTCTAACTATCCAATCAAATTAAATTTAAGTTGTTATGATTCGTTATTTTGTGTAGTTTTAGATTATATAAACAATTTTTTTGATTATTTCTGTTCAACATGCAAAAAATACAATTTTAGTGAAATACTGCTTTTACACCAGTAGTCGGCACCATTCCCCAATAGTCGGCATGATATGATCCAGTAGTCGGCATGTTATATTTAAATACAGAAAAAATGCATACTTTATATTTTTTCTTAAATATTTGAAAGAACTGTAGCTTAAGCATTAGTTATTTATACATTTCTAGTTTATTAGATACGTTTCTATTGATTTTACTTCAAAAAGTAAGGAAATTTAAACATATTGTTTAAATAAATTAGTTCGTACCAGTAGTCGGCATCTATTACCCAGTTGTCGGCACCTCACAACGTACGTATTTCAAATCATGGCTAATATTGCTTAAAATCGCTAAAGTTCCTTTCAAATTGAAGCTATTTTTTATTAATTAGCCATTAAAGTATTTCTTTAGAATTTTTTATAATTATTAGCTAAAAGTAATCGATAAAAATCAATGTTTATAACCCCATGCCGACTTCAGGCAAATTTTATATTTTTTTGTCCCTAAAGTCGGCATCAGCAAAAATTGCACAATTATAAATATTATTTAAAAATTTATTTTTCTGAAGTGTTCTTTTAACTGTTCTCTACCTATATAAAAAAATGTTGTGGAAAATTTCTTCATTTTAAAATAATTACAGAGCTTATAAGGTTAACATCTCCACAATTTTTTTCTTAAGAAACATGCATTTTCGGTTGTGGTGAAAAACCCTCTAAGACAAAAACTTAAATTTCGATATAATAATTGGTTCTAGCTCAATGAAATTTTATATAAAGTTAGCTGACAATATTGTTGAAGAATTTTTAAGATTATTTTCCTATTTTGTTTTCTTAATTTTTAGTTATTTGAGTTCAAGTTCAAAAGGTGCCGACTACTGGTACATGCCGACATTAGGTGCACTTACCCTAGTCGAAGGTCACACCAGAGTGGTTTCATTGAAACTTTTTGGTATTTATAGATCGAGTTCCCCACTACAGCAACTTTATTATATCACTCTACTGTGAAACTCGACCTAGGAACCCTTGTTTTCATGAAATTGTTTCAATGAAACTCTCCAGTGTGACCTTCGACATAGAACCACTTTTTTCAACTTTTGCTGGTTAAGGGCAAAAGCGCGGCACATTTTATCTCACTACGTTACGGACGTTAAATAAAATTCCCTAGGTGACACCACGGGGAAGTCAGTGTCCACTTGAGATTATCGTGATTAAATTAGCGATATCTTTTCCCTATTGTTTTGTAAAATTAGTAGAATTGTATAAAAAACGAAAATGATTTAAATATATTCTTTTACAGATGATGAGGAAAGACTTCGTGAAGAATTAAAAGATTTGATTGATGACAATCCTATTGAGGAGGATGGAACAGATGGAGAAGATTCAGATACTTCAAATGCTTCTAAGAAACGAAAAAAACACGACGATGATGACCTGGATGATCGTTTAGAGGATGATGACTACGACTTAATTGAAGAAAATTTGGGCGTCAAAGTAGAAAGAAGGGTAAGAATTCGTATTCAAATAAACATTTCTAAATTTTGTTTTGGAAAAATATACATATATGAGTGACATTTAAAAAAATAATATAGTTGAAGAATTCTTATTTTAGTAATTACCTATTATTTTGAGGTGTCAATAAAATACAAAATTCCAAATCTATAATTTATTTGAGAATTGTCAAAGCTTTGTTCCTTAACGACTTGTGTATCCACTTTGGACATTCATTGGAGCTTAATGAGCTTATATAAACAAAAATTAAGGCATGTTACACACTATGGGTACTGGTTCCCCAATTTTTAGAAAATTTTGATCTTTCGTTGGAGGATCTTTTTTTTTGAATGTTTTTTCTTAAAATTTTTTGTCTTTTATTTGTTGCATAGTATTTATTATGTATTGGCCCTTTCTGCTTCTCTTAACTATGGTTAAGTAAAGTGCAGTGGTCAGTGGCTTTATATAAGGAATTGGATTTTGTTTGCATTGAATTTATTTGATAGTCATTAATTATAATGTTGATAGCTTCAATATATATATATATATATATATATATATATATATATATATATATATATATATATATATATATACAGTTGCGTTAAAATAATAGGAGTGCTCATACACAAAAGGGAATGGTCCAAAAAAACATGGTTAATGTTCTCCATTTTGGCTTATTTTGTATTTGGTTAACATTGTTGACATTTCAACTGTTATTTCATTAACAGAAATGTGGCAGTTTGTATTAAATTATTTACTGTTTACACCAACATTATAAATCGTTTTAAAATGTTTTGTTCAAAAAATAGGAGTGTGGAAGAAAAAGGGCAATACAAATATTTTTAGTTGAATTTACGACCAAAACTGTAAATATTTTAGTTGATAGTACTAAATACAATATATTTGAATTTTTTTGAAAACAAAAGTCCTTTGGTAGTATCCAAAAACAGGCGATTGTCCTTGTGGCGACTTTTTCAATAAATTAAGCTCTTATTGGGGAATTCAGTATATTTTATAAACAAAACCTTTATTGATTAGAGTTGTTTAACACTCCGACTATTACCTCAAACAAAACAGAATGATTGGTATCCCATAAATGGGTGTATTTTGAACCATGAACCAAATTTCAGTCAGTTTCCATTAATCTTTTATGAAAGGATCGGCCAAAACAGCGCATTTATAAGTCATTTATTCCTCGACCAAATGAAATTATGAGGTCCTCAGGATGTTACCTTTATGTACACAATCAATTCCACTTCTATTCCAAAAATATTTTAAAGCGTGAATGGTTGAAATTAGTTTTACACCATTTTGTGATAATCCGGCTTTGACTACTCTATGGTTGGTATACACCGTACTATATTTTTCTACATAAATTCACGTTTTTCGTTCAAAAGTGTTTAATTTAGATTAGTTATCATAAAAAATTGTGTTTTATACGATGGAAAACCTAATAAAAATATTCGCAGGGCAACTTCAGAAGTATTTCCTTAAAATTAGCTTTTTAACAAAGCGTGTAGAAAAATGGCTCGTACTGCCAATCATCCAATTTTTCAAATATAAACAAAATAATTGTTCTGCGTGTAGTTAAGATGCTAAGGGTCTTAAAACTTTATTTGGTCGAGGAATTAATGCCTTATAGATACGCTTTTTGGTCAATCCTTACATAAAAGTCTAATGGAAACTGGCTAAAGCTTGGCTCAAGGAACAAAATACACAAATTTATGGGGAACCAATCATTATGTATTGTTCGAGGTAACAGCTTTAGCGTTAAACAACTCTAATCAACAAAGGTTTTGTTTATAAAATCCATCGATTTTCCAATAAATGCTCAAATTATAGGAAAATAACTGCAAGGACAATATCCTGATTGTGGCCACATTCAAAAGCATTTTTTGTTTTGAACACTATTAAATTCACTACTAACAACTAAAATATTGTCAATTCTGGTCCTAAACTCAAATAAAAATATTTTTATTCTCCTTTTTCCTCCACACTCCTATTTTTTTGAACAAACAATTTTAAGACGATTTATAATGTTGGTGTAAACAGTAAATAATTTAAAACATATTGCCTCATTTCTGTGAATGAATTAACAGTTGGGATGTCAACAATGTTAAACAAATGCAGAATTGGCGAAAATGGAGAAGTTGAAACATGTATTTTGGACCATTCCATTTTGTGTATGGGCACTCCTATTATTTTGAACACAGCTGTATATATAAGGGTCTTAAAATATATATACATATATATATATATATATATATATATATATATATATATATATATATATATATATATATATATATTGTTTCCTTTTCTTACTTCTGTCTAATTCTTAAATTTTAAGTTGTTGAATGTTTGGATTTTGTAGTAAGTTAATATACGTTATTGGCCTTATTGGCTTTTTATATTATAAAGGAAGAAATAAATGAAATGAAAGGAAGAAATAAATGTAAGACATCCATATGTTAAGACGGGACAGACCACAGTTTTATATATCCAATGTATAACCTGAGTCTTAACCTCAACTCTTACCTATTGAATTCTTACAGAAGTAAAGTGCAATCAAACCTTTCTTTGCGCGCTCCTTAATGTTCTTATTCCATCGTAGTTGATGGTCAAGGACCAAGATATTTTACTTCCGTTGAAAGACATAATTCTATACCATCCAAACTCGGTAGTGGGAAGCTTTCGATTTTCCTCTTTATTTATTTTTTATTTATTTATTCGATATCAATACAAAGAAAGCCCACAAGGCCAAAGTACTCTCCCCTGAGGTGTGCCAATAGTAACCGATTTCCTAATGGAACTCTCTCCCAATGTTGAGTTAATGATGCTGCTTTTAAGTATCTCATCGATCCACCTTGTGAATTGATTCAAGACATTGTGAATTGATTCGAGCTTTACCTTTTTAAACGCTCCTTCAATATCAAGGAAGGCAGCTAGTGTGAATAATAGCTTTGCTAAATAATCTGTTACTTGCTAAAATGTTTTGTGGTGTTTGGACGGTTGGATAGTTATCAATAATTGCGGAAAATCTACATTCAAATCTGACAATGTCTGACTTCCGAAAGTCAGCTGCTTTGTAGTCATGCATGAAAAATAGGGGTCTTAGATCGAGTTCACCACTATTGCAATTTTATGGAATTACTCCCCTAGTTTCATGCACGACTACAAAGCAACTAACGTTTCGGAAGTAAGCCAATGTGTACTGCACTTAACTTAAAACTACTGCGGCGTGCATCTGTGTGTTGCCAGATTGTTACATTTTATGTGGTAATACTAGGGTTTCCCTAACTAATACATAGTACGTTTTCGTGTTGTTTTGCATGGCTCACCGGTAGCATTGGTTTTCGTTTAGAAGAAGTTTGTTTACTTGAACAGAAAATGTTTTTTCCCACTTCGGAAGTCAAAGAAACTTATATGTATGTCGACATCGATAAACAGGCTTTTAATAATAGAAATACTTATGCATGCAGGGTGCCACCGTGGTGCAATGGTATGCACGCCCGCCTTGCACACAGAAGGTCGGTGGTTCGATTCCCCGGCCAGGCAACATCAAACATTTTTCAACGCTGGCAAAATACCCCTCAGTAATGGTGGCGACATTTCCTGAGTATTTCAGCCTTGTAAAACTTCTCTACAAGTGGTGTCTTTAGACACGCCGTTCGGACTCGGCGATAAACAGTAGGTCCCATATCATTGAGCTAATATGAATCGGGGTGCACTCATTGATATGAGAGAAGTCTCCCTTGTCCCGTATGGGATGTTGTGGAACAATGTTTTTTTGTTTTTTATGCATGCTGCAGAAATTACAATATTTAACGCATATTATTTTTTTGTTCTTTTAAAATTTATTTTATAGAAGCGTTTCAAACGCTTAAGAAGGATTCAAGAGGAAGAGAGCGACGGAGAAGATGATCACGTGGACGAAGGATTGGCTAGAGAAGCAATAGCTGAGCAACTATTCGACGATGATGAAGTATGTGTTATAAATTTACCAAAAATAATATAATAGCTATTACTCTATTTGAAATAGAACGCAGAGAGGCAATCTGAAAAAAGTAATAGAGAACTGGAAAATTTCGAAGAAGACGAAGAGGAATCGGATTCTGATGCTGATGACTTTATAGTGGATGATGAAGGACGCCCCATTGCGGAAAAAAAGAAAAAACGAAAACCGATATTCACAGATGCGTAAGTTGTAATGGTCATATTTATTTTTACAGATATCTGAATGGTTGAGAGGTACTACACACATTATATTCAAATAATTTCCTTTACAATTTGAAATTTATCACATATATCGTCTGCTCCGTCGGAACAGGTCGTAAGTGCCTCACAATAAATTTTTGAGGAGAAAGAAAAAACATTCCAGCGCTTTCTGTATTAAAAATTTTACTATGGTGGTAAAGGCAGTATTTTTCGTTTATTTATTCCGCTTCAATACCTGTACTTTGTTTGGTAAAATTCCGTCGCGTTTCGGAGATAATTGGATGTCTTTGGACTTACGACCTTTTCTTTGTACAGTTTTGTATTTTTGTAGGGACTTACGACCTTTTCCTACAATTTACGGACGTTTTTAAATAAAATATTTATACTTTACAAAACAATGTGGAAAGGGTATTATAAGTTTGTTTTGTCCAATATTCGTGTAACATCGCGAAGTATTCGTCGTAGACCCCCTCCCCTTGCCATTTTTTCATATCTTGACGGGATAAAGCGATCTAACTATGTGTGTCCGTCTGTCCATTAACAATTGTAATAAAACTGCAGGCCTCAATTTTGGACCGATCGTCACGAAATTTTGTGGAGAGGTCGGGTTCCGACCAGGAGTGACCCCATTAGATGTTGGTTATGATCGAAAGGTGTGAAATGGACCAAACCCACAATTTTTACCCTACTTTGTAGCTGTCCTGTAGATCGCAGTAATATTCCGATCGGAACGAAATTTTAAGAATGATTTGAGTTTAAGACGAAGAATAAGCTTGCAATTTAACATGGTGATGAGATAATTATTAGCGGGTTTAATGGACTAAAACATTTGTGTGAACTCTATATTAATAAAAGAGTAAAGTGATTGACTGACTCACTGATTGATTCATCAACGCCCAGACGAAACGGCTAAAGCTAGAATCCTGAAATTTTGGGTGTGGGTCACTCTTGGTCCGAAGGGGTCAGATAAGGCTGGGTTTTTGGAAATTCGAACTTGAAGGGTACGAAAAGTACTAAAAGGTACTAAATATGGTACCGTTTGTATTTGGCGAACCGGTAGAGCTAGAACTTTGAAATTTGGAATGAAGGTCACTGATGGAGTGTAGGAAAGATGTACTAAAGGGTTTTTAGAAATTCGAACTATAACTATACGAAAAGTTCTAAAGTGTACTAAATTTGGTACCAATTCGTATTTTGTGAACGGATAAAGGTTTTTTTTTATTAAGATTTATTTTATTCGCTTATATTTCATTACAATTCTTATATGTTGCCCCAGCGCCTTCAAGGCTTTTTTGGGGCTAATGTGTTTAATGAACGGATGGTACTATGAAAAGATAATATTAAGGTAGTTCTATATTAGTTTCATATTTGTTGCATCAAAGAATCAAAAAAAAAAGTATGCAAATCTTACATCAGAAGCATTCCTGTATTTGTTAACAAAAACGACTTCAGTTCTCTTTTAAAAGTAGAAATACGAGGCTGGTTCTTAATCCGATCAGGAAGATTGTTAAATTCTAAACATCCATTATGCTCTATGCGCTGTTTACAGATTTCAAGGCGACATCTTTTCACTCTTAAATTTGAACGGTTCCTGGTGTTTACCAATGTTTGATTAATGCTAAATTGAATGGAAGTCAGGCCAATATTATTAATAGCCTTATACATATATGTTAGCAACTGTTGCTTGTATAATTCATACAGCGGTAATATATTTTTTGATATATTAGCATATAGTTGAGCTGTGGGGAACAATCGAGGTAAATTGTAGACAACTTTAAGCGCCTTATTCTGAAATCTTTGTAGTGACTTCAGGCTTGTGGTATTCTTATGGGCATATATTAGTGCCATGTAGTTAAAATGACTTTGTATCAAAGAATTGTAAAGCAAAACTTTGGTTTCAACATTGAATTTATTTCTAAACTTGTGCAGAATCCCAATGGCTGGTGCAATTTTTGTTTTTACCGCATCTATATGCACATTCCATGCCAAATTATTTTGCATATGAATGCCTAAATATTTAAGCGATTGGCTTTCGTAAATATTTGTATCGCCAATAGAGAAATGGAAACTGGCATCATTTGGTGAACATCGAGGTCTAAATCTGATCATTTTCGTTTTATTTGAGTTAAGCACAAGTTTATTAATTCGACAGTACTCCATTAACATAATTGCGTCATGTTCCATTTGACTTTTTAATATAGCTTCGTGATTATACGGGTATAAAAGAGTTATATCATCCGCATACATAATTAATTGCCCATAAAGATTTAGTCTGGATATGTCGTTTAGATAAACTGTAAATAACAAGGGTCCCAACACGCTTCCTTGTGGTACCCCATGCTGTACAACACCAATGTTTCCTTTCATTCCATTTATTTCCACAAATTGCTTCCTATTTATAATGTAGCTTTCCAAAAGTTTCAGTTCTTTGCCTTGAATACCATAATATGGCAGTTTCGACAGTAAAATACGGTGGTCTATTAAATCAAAGGCTTTCGAAAAGTCATAAAATACCGCACCTACTCCTCCAAAATGTGCATCTAAACTTTCACAAATTAAGTTTACAAGATTCACAACTGCCTCTTGGGTTCCGCTCCGTTTTCTAAAGCCAAATTGCATAGAGTACATTTGTCTAGTCCCCTCCAGAAAGTTTGATAATTGCTTGTGAATCAGTTTTTCAAATATTTTATCAATTAAAGGTAGTAATGCTATAGGCCTGAAATCGCACGTTTTAGTTGCAGTTGCAGATTTAGGCAATGGTATAATTTTAGAAATTTTGAACACCTCCGGATATATTGAGGTATTTGCCATCGAATTAAATATGTATGCCAGTTGTTGGCTAATGCTTTCTTTAGATGCTATCAAAACTTTGCCACATATTCCGTCATATCCGGGACTTTTTCTAATATCTATATTTTCGATAAAATATTTAACGTCATTTTGACTGACTTCTTTCAAGGAAAACATAGTGTTACACTGCGTCAAGGTGTTAAGAGCATTGCAAAGAATCTACATTCCGAACTAGTTTCAATTAAAGGGGAACTTTCCATAATTTGTTCCCGTTTTGATAAAGTTTCAAATTTGTTTAGCAAATATCCGGATTTGGACGAATTTGCATCGTCACCATCGGTTATCGGGCAGAAACGCAAAAGGTCGACGAAAAAGAGTACAGGTAAAACTGTTTCTAGTCGTAAACCTAGTGTTTCTCGGGATACTGTAGTACAATCGGATCCAGTTAATATTTCTGATACAACTGAATCTGGTCGTGCTCAGTTATACGCCAATGTTGTGTTGGATAAGCCTTTGGAAGTAAGCAAGCAGTTAAAAGAGGTTGTAGCAACTCCTGAGTTAATGAGTACTGGTGGTGCTAGTCTTGAAAAGACCTCACAATCTGCTCAAGGTATTCAGGAGTTGGCAACATCCTTGCCTGTTGTCTCTTCAAGGGGCTCATCTGCCAATGTAGGCCATACCCAACAACCTGTGCAAAGATCATTATCTATGCCTCCAGCTATGAAAATGGTATTTGCGTCAAGGTTCCCTCCCGATTAGGAGATTACTTTCTTAAATGTTACAAGCTTCGTTCAGCATTTTCGGAAAGTAGATCTTCTTTCAGGATTGTTACTAATCAGTCAATATTTAATCAAATTATATCGAGAGAATTTTGGCCTGTAAATGCTTTTATAAAAGAATTTGTGGAAAGAAACGACAAGTTAGCACATTTGCCTCCGCGAACAGCTACAGTTTCAAAAAACTAAAAAATTCTATTTCTATATGCTATCAGAATGTAAGGGGTTTAAATACAAAATTAACTCGCTTATATACTGATAGCCTCGGTTTTAATTATGATGCAATTGTTTTATCTGAAACTTGGTTAAAAAAAGCTGTATTAAATAGTGAAGTTTTATGTCCGAAATATCAAATATTCAGAAATGATCGTGTTGCTAAAAAAGGTGGTGGAGTCCTTATTGCAGTTGACTCCTCTTATTCAACTAATTTAATTGAAATAAATAATATTCCTGATATTGAATTTTTAAGTATATCCATTGAACTAGGCAATTTTAAATTATTTATAACTTGTTCCTATATTCCTCCTTCTTCTCAACTTGACATATATAAAAAACATATATCCGCAATCAGTTCAATCGTTGGAAATATGAATGAAACCGATCGAATTTTGGTTCTGGGCGATTTTAATATGCCCTCTGTTAAATGGCTCTTATTACCAGATTCTGAAGCTCTAACACCACTAACATCCCGGGCGAATGCTAATCAAGATACATTCGAAATTGTTAGTCGATTTTGTGACCTCAATCTTCATCAAATAAACGATATACTGAATAGTTACGATAGAATCCTTGATTTAGCATTTGTAAATGTTACTCAATATTTTGAAATAATAAGAATTCCACCAATTTCTATTCCTGAAGATATTCATCATCCCTCATTATGTATAACCATGACCCATAATCATTCCTTTGGGGAAAATCAGTCCAAAGTGTTAAAAACTGTCCTTAATTATAAAAAAACAGATTTTCGGAAACTCAATTCTCTTATTTCTTCTGTTAACTGGACATCGGTATGTCTTTGTAGCAGTGATATTGATCTTGATATTAAAATTAACAAATTCTATGAGATCATAAATAAATTTATGCTTGAATGTATTCCAACTATTAAAGTCACAAATTCTTATAAATTTCCATGGATTACTCCTGAGTTATCAACTATAAAAAATTCCAAAAATAAACTTTTTCGTAAATATAAAAAGTCAGGTTCTTCAATTGACTACGCCAATTATTCTGTAGCTAGGTCTAAGTATACGCTAGAATCTCGTAGATCATATAATGAGTACCTTAACAAGATTAAAGAAAATTGTAAGTCCAATCCTAAGTCCTTCTATGACTTTGTTAATTTAAAAAGAAAAACACCTTCTAAGCCCTCTTTATTGAAATTCAATAATCAAGAATTTACTAAAAACACAGATATTGCTGAATGTTTTGCAGAATTTTTTGCTACAACTTATTCAAGTGCATCTTGCCAAATTAGAGATACATATCCTTATAAATTATCTCAGATTGATGAAATTTACATGCCTTTCTTACAATACCAAGACGTTTCCAAAAGTCTGCGATGTTTAAAACCCATTAAAAGTCCAGGTCCCGATGGAATACCTAGTTTAATTCTGAAGCATTGTTCAGTTGCATTGTCAACCCCTTTAACTCTATTGTTTAACTATTCCCTTAAATTCGGTCATTTCCCCGCAATATGGAAAAAGTCTTATATTGTACCTTTACATAAATCAGGCAGTCTGACTAATGTATCCAATTATAGAGGAATTGCAAAATTAAGTGCAATTCCTAAATTGTTCGAAAAATTAATTACTTCTGTAATTTCCCATAAAATTCAACCCATGCTAAGTCCATATCAGCATGGTTTTCGTAGTGGTCTTTCGACCATAACAAACCTTATAGAATTCACATCGAATGTAATAAAAGGATTTGTTCGGCATAATCAAACTGACACAATATATACAGATTTCAGCAAAGCATTTGATAGGGTTAACCATAGGCTTTTGTTGTATAAATTAGATTATATGGGCTTTAATACTAATTTAGTAAGATGGATATCTTCTTATTTACAAAATAGATCACAAACAGTTTTGTTTGATGGATGTGTCTCAAAATCGATTGACGTGCCATCGGGTGTTCCGCAAGGAAGTCACCTCGGACCGGTTCTCTTTCTTTTATTTATAAATGACTTGCCAAACTCAATAATGCATTCTAGATTGCTAATGTACGCTGATGATGTCAAGCTATTCATTACTCATAAATCGGAAAAGCAAGCTGATCTTCTCCAGAGTGATTTAAATAGCCTTTTTCAATGGTGTAAAATCAACTGTATGGACTTAAACTTAAAAAATGTAAACATATGTGTTTTTCCAGATCTTCTTCTTTAATAAGGCAATACAATATTAACGGTTCTCAATTATTAACTGTAGCATCATTTGTTGATCTTGGCCTTTTGATGGATCGAAAATTAAAATTTAATAATCATGTAATTTCTATTGTTAATAAAGCGCATGGAGTTTTAGGATTTATAAAAAGATGGGCCAAAGAATTTTCAGATCCCTATATAACAAAACAACTATTTACGTCACTTGTAAGACCTATATTAGAATATGGTTCTGTTGTATGGGACCCTCAATACGCAGTGTATTCTGATAAAATTGAATCAGTGCAGAAACAATTTTTGCTTTTTGCACTGAGAGGTTTACATTGGAATAGCGATTTTGTCTTGCCTTCATATACAAGCAGGTTAAAATTAATTCGATTACCTACATTAAAAAGTAGACGCACAATGTTAAACACTATGATGGTGCATAAAATTTTAATGGGTAATATTCCCTCGGATTTCTTAATATCATCTATTAGAATAAATGTTCCTTGTAGAACAATTAGAAACTATCAACCCTTATTTAGAGATTTCCACCGCACGAATTACTCTATGGGAGATCCTATTAACAAGATGTGTGTAGATTTTAATTCCATGTATTGTAATGTAGACTTTGGCATGAGCCTTGACCTTATAAAATCTAACATAATTTTATTTTTAAATGAATAGTATATAAAAATGTATTAGTAAGTAACTAACTAGCTGATGAAGTAAATTCTGTAGCTGGTTTTCAATTTCCCTCTCATACCCCATCATGATGCGGATCATGGTGTGTACGCGATCCCTACGTAAAAGGGAGGTCGCCCCCTCGGTCGGCAGGGGTGGGAAAGTGAGGCGTGGGATCGAATAAAAAAAAAAAAAAAAAAAAAAAAAAAACAATGGTCTCCATCTCTGCATACCATGTTGTTTTTTTAAATTCTGGGAATATTCAAAAAATATTCATTAAGCATATTGCATTTGACGGTGTCATCATAAACTACTTCGTCTGCATCGTTTCTTAATTGTATTTGTTTCTTCTGCTTCCTCCCCAAACAATCATTTAAGAAATCCCAGGATTTACGAGGGTTTTGATTATTACTTTCCAAGTTCTGGCTTATGTACGAATTCATAGAAATAGAACTAGCAATCTTTATAACGCGACATATGTGTTTCAGATTATACTCAGTTGTTTTATCCTTGCCATTCCTCCTTCTTTTTGTTAATAGTTTTTCTTTATATTTTCTTAGGGATTGAAGTTTTTCATTTTCCCAAGGAGTTAGTAAAGTTTTAGACAACATTGTTTCTTCTTTTATCGTTGTGTATTTGTTTATACTTTCAGAAATAATAGATGTAATATTCTCCATATCGATGGAAGGATTATCGGTATATATGAAATTTCCAGTATTATGCCGAATATTTGCACCTATATTATAATAATTACGTTGTTTAGTGAATCTTCTAGTAATCTGACTAGTTTTTAGATTACTTTTTAACCGGCACCATAAAATGTTGTGATCCGATAAGTCACATCCAATTGAATCAACATGCAATCTATTCGCCACATTGCTATAAACATGGTCTATAGACTTTTTACTTATCGGCCTCGAAATCAACGTATGACATGTTTCATAGTCTACAGATGCAAGAGAAGAATAAATATCAGAGGATTCTTGCGGGTTAAGCAGGTCTATATTCGAATCCCCAACAATAACAGATGGTGTACTGCAGCTACCACACAATTCATCTTCTAAGTACGTCAAAAATGTGTTCACTTGACACTTCGGGGAACGGTAGAATGTTGTGATTTTTAACGGTACCCCATTAATAAGTAATGCATCTAAGGAAATTCTGACAGATTCAATGTAACTTTTGCTTTCGCAGAGTTCAACTACATAAGAAAGATTATCTCGGACATATATAGAAGTTCCTCCGTATCCATCGAAACGACAACTGTGTATAGCATTATATTCAGGTATGCTATACAATTGAATTAAGTCTCTTCTAAACCATGTTTCCTGAACAGCTATGATATCTGGTAATACAGGAAATTGTGCAATAATACTTTTAAATTGATTAAATTTACTATATGAGGAGATGCTTCTGACGTTTACAGAAATGATGTTAAAAGTGTAATCGTTATTATTTGTAAAATTTGTTATGAATGAATCAATGTTTTGAAAATTTTTATTATCCAACATTATGTATTAAAAATGTAAAGACAAAACATATAAAAGTACAACTCCATGAATTAATTACGTTGCTCATCAGGCGATACGAATGCATTTTGACCATCATTTTCGTTATCGGTATCCACATCTGAAACTGACAAAACTCTCATCGACTTCCTTCCCCGAATTGTATTTGTTGTAGCTTGTAATAACAGGTCATCAACATCTTCCTTTCTTCGAATCAAATTTGGATGGTGTATAGCACTCTTTCTTGCGTAAATTTTACTTCCAATTGTATATATATGATTAAAACCGACTGTTTTCAGTGATTTAGTGTAATTAAATAATTCAAGCGATTCTTTGCTCAAGAAGTCATTGACATAAACAAACTTCGTATTTTCATGTTCTTTAAGTTTCTTTTTAGCTTCCATTAGTTTATTTTTTGCGATTTTGGAATTAAATTTGACAATCATTGACTGACTTTTAATGTTATTATTTTTCTTTTTCAAGAAATAGGCTTCTTCAATTTGTTCTTCATCGATATTAACACCGATAGTTTTTGATACTTCAATGACCGTTTCCACTGCACTTGTATTTTCATTTACAACAACTCCATTTACAACGCAATAATTTTTTACGCGTTGATCATTTAACATTTTCATAGAATCCTTTAAGGATTTTATTTCAGATTTGAGTATTATATTCTCTCTTTCAATATTCTCAATTCTTTTTGCATTAGCGCCTATGCTCATCATAAGTTCATCAAATTTAGATGACATAAACTCCACAGAATCGAATAAACGATCTATTTTATTTAGTTTTTCTTCCATTCGGTGCAACTGTTGCTGAATCTGGGGTTCACTTTGCACATTACATTTATCACAATAATATTCTTCATTTTTATTTCTGAGTAGATGTTCGTATTGTTTTTTATTTAGTTCAGTGCAAGTTCTATGATAAAATTTCTCACACTTATCGCACTCGATAAATTCATCTTTTCCTTCCTTTATTTCTAGTTTGCACTGACCACAGAAAATTTTCTTTGACCTTAAGCTTCGACGTCCAGTTGTAGAAGGCATTTTTTATTTTCTTTAATTTTTCACCTGATATTTAATTTAAAAGTATATTTTCCGTTTAAGTAACGTTTTGGTTGGCAACTTTATTTTTAGTGTTGCACGTGAAAAACTTATTGCATATTTTTAGGAGCAAAAATAAATTTTAGATTTTGAAATTTTGTATTTTATTTTATAGCATATTTTCAGGGATTGATAAACAAAAAAGCTTTTTAACATTATTTAAACATTTTCGAAAAATGCTCTCCTTTTAACACTTTTAGCTTATTTTTTTGCATTTGACGTTTATACACTGCAATTTCGCTCATTCCACTCTCACTAAAATTGTATTTTCTCTGTTTTTGTTATGCACCAAAGATGTTTTGATATTTTATTATTTTTGTAAAAAAAAAATCTTTATAGCTTTTAGAATGCATGAAGATTATAGTAAATCACAAAAGCGGCAATTCTTAATATATTTTGCACTTGTTTGAGGCTTATATACGCGTAAAACCTTCACAAATTGCGTTTTTCTACGAGCTTTCAAAAACACGTCCGTTCGCTTTCCTTGTTCTTATTATTTGGTTGGTTAAAGGTTGAAATTTGGTGTGAGAATCAAGGTTAAAAGGTACGGTTGACATAAGGAGGTGGTTTAGGAAAAGTGAACACATGTGTCCGAAAAGTACTAAATGGTACTAAATTTGGTACAATTATGAGTTGGGCGAACGGATAGAGCTGGAATCCTGAAATTTTGAATTAGGCTACCGTTGGAGAGTAAAATGGATGTAGTTTTTAAAATTCGTACTTATGGGTACGAAAAGTACTAAATGGTACTAAATTTGGTACAATTTGGATTTAGGTTGAACGGATAGAGCTGGAATCCTGAAATTTTGAACTAAGGCTACTGTTGGAGAGTAGGTTAGGTTAGGTTTGGGGATGTGTAGTCAATATATATGTATATATTGACTACGCCACTCGGAGACCTTTCGGTCCATTGTGATCATCCATAAAGAAAAAAGAGGTTCAGAATTACCTGAAAAGACAAGAGAAGAGAAAAGAGAGAAGAATAAAGAAAAAAGGGTGTGGTTTGGAAAGTAGTAATAAATGAATTATTAAAAAGAAAAAATGAAGATATAATAAAGAAAGAGAGGGTGGATTATTTGGCGATGGTGGAAAAAACTGTCAGAGAAGTAGTTACGCTTATGGGCCGCGCCGTCCCAGCCTATTCAGATTTTTTCTGATGTTGTTTATGATTGTTGGTTCCATGTTTGAGTAGAAGGTTAAGCTTGGAGGAAAGCGTATTCCTGTAAATCTATATCGCTTTCGAGTTAACATCGGGCAACGACATAAAATATGCTCGATCGTCTCCGTTTCCTCCTCATCTTCACAGAGCCTGCAATAGTCCACGCCATCATCCTGCCATTTGCCGATAAAAGCTCGGATGTTGCAATGGCCGGTAATGACTTCCGTCAATACCCTGATTTCTGATTTACTCAAACTTGAAAGTGAAGTTGTTCTCTTTGTCGAAAGATTCGGCCAAATGGCCTTGATACGTTGCACCTTGGTTCATTATGCCATAGTTCCTTGGCTTGTTCTTCAAAGAACGTCTCCACCTTCCGAAAAACGTGACATATGGGTGGTTTGATAGAATCAGTGATAGCTTGACTTGTTGATTGAGATCCATGTCTTGCCAGTTCATCTGCCTTCTCGTTTCCCACAATGTCATAGTGTCCCGGTACCCAGCAGAGTCTGACAGCGTTAGTGAGGTTCGCCAAAGCAGTTCTACACTCAAGAACGGCCTCAGACTTGATATTGGGGGATTTGATGGCTTTAAGAGCCGGCTGACTATCAACGAAGATAGTCACCGGTTCAAAGATTTCAGCATCCAGATTTTTATCAACTCTGCGGTTATTTTGATCGCGAAGATTTCTGCTTGGAAAACACTACAGTCGCTGTTCAACCTATATGAGTATTCGAGGCAAAGCTTCTCACAGTAGACGCCAGCTCCGGTACCTTCTTCCATCTTGGAACCGTCTGTATAGAAAGCCAGACCGTCCACAGAAGGGTTACTACGGATCCAGTCATCTCTACTAGGGATAACGACCTCAAAAACATCAAATCTATGGATTGGTGATAAGTAGTCGCTGAATTTCCCCTGCTGATTCAAGCTAAGGTTTGGCCCTAGCTCCCGAAGAATGCAAGCATGACCATAGGTGCTGTCACGCCAACGATTCAATTCATGTAGCCTTAGGGCGGGCACTACGTGCTGCTTGACCTTTGATGCTAAGTCTCGTGGGCAAGAGGTTTAGCATCGCATTCAGAGCTGCTTGTGGTGTACTTCTAAAAGCTCCAGTTATTAGGATCGAGGCTGCCCTTTGCACCTTGTCTATGTTGCCAGAGTTCGATTTATGTCGAAGCGCATGCCACCAGACAAGACATCCATAGGATAGGATGGATCTCACAACAGTATTATACAGCCAGTGTATAATAGCTGGATTTAACCCCCCAACTTTTCCCAATCGAATTCTTACATGAGTAGAGTGCGATCATACCTCTCTTCGTCCGTTCCTCGACGTTCCTTTTCCATCTCAATTGAGAATCCAGGATTGTACCTAGGTATTTGGCCCCAGGAGATAGATGTAACTGCACTCCATCCAATGTTGGTGGTATGAAGTCGCCGAGCTTACGCTTTCTTGTGAACAATACCAGTTCTGTTTTCGTTGGATTTACACCAAGGCCATTTGTGGCCCAACGGGACTGCTTTGATAAGGCTCTTTGCATAAGCTCCGAAATTGTGGACAAGAATTTGCCAGTTATTAGTAGAACTACATCATCCGCGTATGCGACAACCTTGATGCCATGATTGTCGAATTCCGCCAAAATATTGTTTATCACAAGTAGCCACAGCAGCGGTGAGAGTACACCTCCCTGGGGAGTACCTCTAGTTACTGTCTTCCTTGTTGTCAACTCCCCAATGCTGGAATTAATGATCCTGCTCTCCAGCATTCTCTTTATCCAGCAGATCAGGGTTTCCGGGGTGTTGACCGCTCTAAGCGAGAGATGAATGGATTCAAGTTTTACGTTGTTGAAGGCTCCTTCTATATCCAGGAAAGCCGCCAAGGTAAAGTTTGAATTCTCCATGTTTCTCTCCATGAAACCCACGACCTCATAAAGAGCAGTTTCGACAGATTTACCTTTCATGTAGGCATGCTGCGAGTTGCTCAGCGGGGCAGTGTCTACAAAGCTCCTAATCTCCAGATCGATCAGTCGTTCGAGTGTTTTGAGGAGAAAGGAGGATAGGCTAATACGTCTGTAGTCTTTCGGTGCAGAGTGACTGGCTTTCCCCGCCTTGGGGATATAAGTTACCTTTACCTCTTTCCACAGATCTGGTACGCAGGAAAGAAACAAACAGGCCTTAAAGATCTCCTCCAGAATTTGGTATATCTGCGGTGCGGCAAAATGAAGCATCGCAGGAATTACTCCATCTGGACCAGGTGACTTATAGGGTTTGAATGTACTTACTGCCCACTTTATTTTGTTTCTGCTTACAACCTTATTAATGAGGCTCTCGTCCACTGACTCTTGGACTTGGAAGTTTTCACATTCAATGTGAAGGTTACTGGCGTCCGTGCAGTCAGGGAAGTGGGTCTCAGCTAGAAGGTTTAGAGTCTCAAGGCCTGAGTCTGTCCATGTGCCGTCCGGTTTTTTGATTTGGTGTCCTTCGAGAGTATCTTACGGAATCTGGCAGCGTCGTTTACCCCTTCTACAGACTCACAGAAACAAACCCATGACTTCTTTTTGGCGCGCTTGATTTCACTCTTGTATTTGGTGAAACTCGCTTTCCCAGTCACTGTCAAGTTTCGTCGAGTGCGCCCTGTTGTATAGCTTTTTGGTGTTTTTCCGCAGTTCGCCAAGATCCTTGTTCCACCACACCGGTTGGACAGGCATCCTTATGGTAGCGAACAAGGATTTCTGTTAGGTTGGACACCTTACTGTTAAGCTCAGCAACTGTTTCTATCCTTCCGGAGAGTGACAGTTGATGGTTCGTCAGATCAGTGAACCTGCCCCAGTCCGTCCTTCTCGGGTTCCTATAAGGATTTTGGCGGACTCCGTCGAAAGAGATTTCAAAGTATATCCTCATATGATCCGAAAAGGAACATTTGTTGGATACCCTCCAGTTCTTGACGACAGAATCATCTAAATTTGACAGGGTTAGATCAATGACCTCCTCCCTGTCTCTAATTTTAAAGGTAGGGTCGTTTCCTTTATTACATATTCTTAGATTGTAAGATAATATAAAGTTGAAAATCGACTCACCTCTAGTGTTTGTATCTTTGCTGCCCCAGTGAAAATGGTGGGCGTTGGCGTCACATCCAAGGATTACGTTACAAACGCCCAGGTTCTCCTTTAACAGCCTGTGTACCCCCTGATTTGGTGGATCAGGGTCCTCATATGGCATGTAGATTGAGGACAGGAGAGTGGCCTTCTCTCTGCCGTTCTCCAGTCGCACCATGCACATGTCTCCATTACTATAATTAGATAGAAAGATTAGATTGAGGTTCTTCCTACCTACCACACAGGTCCTCACCTTGTCCCCTTCGGACGATGCGAAGACCTCGAAGTTGGCATTGTTCAGTCCAGAGACCTTATTTTTGTATATAAAAGGTTCCTGGACTAGAACAATGTCTACCTCTGAGTTCGTGAGGGACAGGAGTAGTTCGGCGGCAGCTGCTTTACAATGATGCAGATTAATCTGCAAAATGCATAGCACCTGCCGCCTACCTACTCCTACTGATTTTCGCGAGGTGGAATCAGTCGGAACCGAAACCATCCTGAACCAAAGTTCAGTTTTCCATCACGAACCTTAAGGTACTCCTCTCCTGAGGAGTCTATCGCCATCTTGACATCCATCCCTCCATTACAAGGGGTTAGACTCATTACAGTCCAGTCCTTAGTAAGGAGACCTGGGTTCTGGAGCTCCAGCATCCTCAGCAGAAGTTTCTTATCCACGGTAGGTGGGGGAACCCATGCTGGGAATACCTTCCTAGACGGAATCTCCGTTATAGACACCGCAGCAATTTTTGCCCCCTCCCAAAGTTCATCAAAGCCATTAACGGTCTTCTTAAGGTACTCTTGCGAGCTCCTGTTGAGACATTTAATAACTATAACTCCCTTATGAAGGAAGGCACCACCAAACTGGCGGTCACCCTGGTTCGCCTCAGTGGACACAATGGCTAAACGAAGCCGAGTCTCGAAGAGCAACCAGTGACTTTCGCTGATTTTCCCGAAGGGGTTAGCTCGGTCGATGATTGCAACTAGGAGCTCGTCATCGTTTGCCACCGTGGCCGTTTTGGCGTAGGGTTTCCTACGTCATTGATCACGGGCCTTGGTAGCAGCTTTTCCTGAGGAGGTGGACGCCTTCTCAGTACTGGTGCTACTTCCCTTGGCTTTGTGAGCAAGGGAGATCATCGTCTTCTTTGGCGAAGGCTGTGGGCCTTCTGAAGAGCGAACCCGCTTCACAGTCTTTGACTGCGAGGACTTGTTCGTCTTCTCCGAAGTCGATGGTGTCCCAGTCGATCCACCCGTCGTTACTCCCGAGTGGCTTGCGCAGGTCTTAGACACCTTCTGTTCATCCGCTTTACCCTCGTCAGTTGGGGTAGGATCCGGATTTTGGACAGTCACCTTCTCCAGTTGACTACTCTTACGAGAATCTTTTGGTGTCGGATTATGCCCCTTATCCTTTTCCAGTCCTTTCTGGCTCGGGTTCGGCTTCGGAACAGCTTTAGATTCCACCTTGCTGCCAGAAGCAGCAGGCTTCACCTCCACCTTTTTGCTTGTCGCCGCAGTCTCTTTTGAGTCTTTGGCTGAAGCAGAGCTCGCATCTGGGTGCATCTGGATAAATTCTTTCGAACTTCCTGATGTACTTGAGCTTGCACTTGATGAACATAATCTCCCTCTTAGTATGCGCAGATACGAAGCCGCGCGTTTGTAGTGCCTCGTATCTGAAGCCTCTTTGGCGGAGATTGCGGCTGCGTCGGTGTCCGTCGATGAGGTTTTCTTGGATTCCCCAACGCAGGCCGGAGACTCAGAGTCAGTGGAAATTGTTGGAATTTCCGTTAATTCCCCCTCGACGGCCATCGACTTAGAGTCAGTGGCTGTTGATGGATCATCTTTTGATTCTTCCTCAACATCCATTGACTCCGTGGCAATCTGCCTACGATGCTTAGTATCGGCTAGTGCCGATACAGGACCAGACTGGTTTCGATTTGTCTGTGGTTGCGAACCTAGGTTCACAACCTCTTCGACCATATCACCGTCAGTAGACATGTCATCGTCAGACCTCCTTGTTGACTCAGCTGGGATCACCGTAATGTCCAGTTCATCGTCAGTGAGGGTGAGATTGTTTAGCATGTCCTCTGGTGGTATGGTCGGAACAAGTCTCTCCAGTTGGTCAAGGAGTTCCCTACTCTGTCTCTCAAGACTGTCTCCAATCACTTTGAGGTGTAGGTCGACCCCGCCCAAAACTCCAGTCCTGTCAGCCGTGGACTGATTAACACCAGTTTTGGCTAAAACATTATCCTTTTGAATATCCGGTTCGTCAACAATAGTTCGGGTTGTATTTTCTGCACTTGTAGCAGTTAAGGCTGTAGGTGCCAAGGCATCCACACCTGAGGCAGCCGGATCACAATCGCTTGATCTCGACGGCACGTGGCTTGTGATCTCACCAACGCTTACGGCCGGTACTGGGTTATTAACTCCCTGCACCGTAACTTTACTCCTTTTTCGTCTTTTACCCATCTTTGTTGATTTATTTAAGGGAACTATCTCGATCCAATTTTGGTCCACGGGGGGTTTGAAAGAAAAACAAACCCCCAGGGTCTCTGAGATATGTGGAGACAGAAACACCTTCAGTTTCCCTCGGGCGTTGCTGACCCCGCATAACTCAGAGACCCCCTTCCCATCCGCCACCCGGGAAGACGCGCCCAGTAGAAGATTGGCAACTCCCGTGGGACTGTTGGAGAGTAAAATGGAAGTAGTTTTTAAAATTCCTACTTATGGGTACGAAAAGTACTAAATGGTACTCAATTTGGTACAATTTTGATTTAGGTTGAGCGGATAGGGCTGGAATCCTGAAATTTTGAATTAAGGCTGCAGTTAGAGGGTAGAATGGAAGTAGTTTTAAAATCTCGTTCTTATGGGTACGAAAAGTACTAAATGGTACTCAATTTGGTACAATTACGATTTGGGCGAACGGATAGAGCTGGAAATCTGAAATTTTGAACTAAGGCTACTGTTGGAGAGTAGAACTGAAGTATTTTTGAAAATTCGTACTTATGAGTACGAAAAGTACTAAATGGTACTAAATTTTGTACAATTTTGATTTAGGTTGAGCGGATAGGGCTGGAATCCTGAAATTTTGAATTAAGGCTGCAGTTAGAGGGTAGAATGGAAGTAGTTTTAAAATCTCGTTCTTATGGGTACGAAAAGTACTAAATGGTACTCAATTTGGTACAATTACGATTTGGGCGAACAGATGGAGCTGGAATCCTGAAATTTTGAACTAAGGCTACTGTTGGAGAGTAGAACGGAAGTAGTTTTAAAAATTCGTACTTATGGGTACGAAAAGTACTAACTGGTACTAAATTTTGTACAATTACGATTTGGGCGAACGGATAGAGCTGGAATCCTGAAATTTGAATTAAGGCTGCTGTTAGAGAGTAGAATGGAAGCAGTTTTGAACATTTGTACTTATGGGTACGACAAGTACTAAATGGTACTACATTTTGTACAATTTGGATTTAGGTTGAACGGATAGAGCTGGAATCCTGAAATTTGAATTAAGGCTGCTGTTAGAGAGTAGAATGGAAGCAGTTTTGAACATTTGTATTTATGGGTACGACAAGTACTAAATGGTACTACATTTTGTACAATTTGGATTTGGGTGAACGAACAGAGCTGGAATAACGAAATTTACCCCCAGTTTATGTATTTCGAAACGAAAATGTGTGCGCATGAAAAACACCCAAACCTTAGTTTTAGAAATATTATTTTCTTTGCTTTTGCTTCAAAACAAAAAACAAATTTGAAAAGCACACTCAAATTTGGTAGTTTTTCTTGCGTATTCATTTTCTTATCGACATAAATAAACAGGCCTTATGTACTTATGTATACGAAAAGCACTAAATTTGGTATAATTTGGATTTGGGTCAACGGATAGACCTAGAATCCTGCAATGTGGAATTGAGATTTCTGTTAGTGTGTAGGATTGTGGTAATTTTGGAAATTCGTGCTTATGGGAACGAAAAGTATTAAATTTGGTACAATTGGGATTTGGAATCTGGAATCCTGAAATTTGGAATTGAGATTATTGTTGAAGTGTAGGATTGAGGTAGTTTTGGAAATTCGTACTTATGGGTACGAAAAGTACTAAATGGTATTAAATTTGGTACAGTTTGGATTTGAGTGAACGATTAGACCTAGAATCTTTAAATTTGGAATTGAGATTACTGTTGGAGTATAGGATTAAGGTATTTTTTGGAAATTCGTACTTATGTGTACGAAAATTACTAAATGGTACTAAATTTGGTACAGTGGGTGTTTAAGTTAGAATTGATTCTACAACTTTAAATTGGACCTATGAATTGCATAGGTGTATTGGTTGAAATCTCCTCATGCCCATTTATTACACTCCTGTAATAGTATGAGAGATTTCAACGAATATTGATTTGACAACCGCCACTTTTAAACATCCATGCAGATGTCAACATAAACTAACAAATAAAATAACAAAAGATCGATCGACAGCTTGAATCGCAAGCACAAGAACCGCGCTTTATCGTAAGCATTGTACATATCGTTGTACTAAAGGTAATATTGTTTACCAATAATAAACACCGGCAATTGAGCCAAACTTTTTACTAAAAACTATTGTGTTTTATTTTCTATTTCTTTACATTGTTATTGACGGCCACTCGTACGCATTCGGCGTACTGGCTCCATTGGGGAGTCTTTTTTTTTTTTTTTTTTTTTTTTTTTTTTCGAACGTTCCCACGCCTCACTTTCCCACCCCTGCCGACCGAGGGGGCGACCTCCCTTTTACGTAGGGATCGCGTACACACCATGATCCGCATCATGATGGGGTATGAGAGGGAAATTGAAAACCAGCTACAGAATTTACTTCATCAGCTAGTTAGTTACTTACTAATACATTTTTATATACTATTCATTTAAAAATAAAATTATGTTAGATTTTATAAGGTCAAGGCTCATGCCAAAGTCTACATTACAATACATGGAATTAAAATCTACACACATTTTGTTAATAGGATCTCCCATAGAGTAATTCGTGCGGTGGAAATCTCTAAATAAGGGTTGATAGTTTCTAATTGTTCTACAAGGAACATTTATTCTAATAGATGATATTAAGAAATCCGAGGGAATATTACCCATTAAAATTTTATGCACCATCATAGTGTTTAACATTGTGCGTCTACTTTTTAATGTAGGTAATCGAATTAATTTTAACCTGCTTGTATATGAAGGCAAGACAAAATCGCTATTCCAATGTAAACCTCTCAGTGCAAAAAGCAAAAATTGTTTCTGCACTGATTCAATTTTATCAGAATACATTGCGTATTGAGGGTCCCATACACTTGATACACTTGTTCCCCCCAAGTCCCTATAGTGCGGACTAAACATTTGGTCGCTTCGGGCCGAATAAACATTTGGTCCTTCGAGCCGGATTGGAATTGGAATCAATCATCCTATTGAAATACAGTCCACTACACCCTTGGATCTCACAATTTTATTGGTACGTATAGTGCATTGTGAGCATCAAAATAAATAAAAAAACAAGTGTTCGTTTCTTTGTTTGGCCGTTTTACAACGTCATAGATTCCCTCTTTTTTGTTAATCGGTCAAAGTCCAAATCGTGGACAGACATACGGGAATAGAAATATCAAAACAAAAATAATACATATTTGCTTCTAAATATTTCGCTTTAATTTTTGTTTATTTTCCTCTAAATTGTCGTTTACCTGCTTCTTATTGTTGTTGCAAAAGGTGTAGAAAATATTCCCTAAAATATTTCTAAATTGCATTGATTTCGTTTCGCTTTAGCAGTGTAAATATACAAACATATTTTCATAAATACATCGGTTACATATTTACACTGCACGGCCTATTCGTGGTTCCTTCTGTGTTGATACACACACGTTCGTATATCTACATACTCCAGCATCGTCGCTTTGTCGTACCGTCTAGTCGGTCAGTAAGTGGCTTGCATGCAAATATATACACACACGCATGTACGCATAAATATTGCATTTTTGGGCATTCCTGGCATTCCTCTTTCTGTCGTGTCCGTTTTTATTGCACAGTAACCCGCCGGTATATTATTACACAGTACCCGGTCAGTAAATTAGTACTGTGACACATATTATTATATTTTATGGTAAATATAATAAATCGGTGTCAGTGAACATTTGAATAATATTTTTGGACATTTTGGAATTGCGTGCACCCTACAGTCTGTCAATTAGACCTTTTCTTGTATAGGGCGTTATTTATTGCGATTTGTGTAATTTTTTGGAATTTCAATATAGTTTGAAATTTTCCCTGCATTTTTGGGCACAAATACGCTGCCTTCGGTGGCTATTTGTATAAATTCGCACCCTACAGTCGCTCAATTGGACATATTCTTGTGTAGGGTGTTTTTTAAACAGAATTTTGGCAATTTTATATTTTCTGGGAACTTCAATATTGTTTGAAATTTTCACTGCATTTTGGACACAAATACACTATATTCGGTGGCTATTTGTTTATATTTAATATTGCATGCATCCTACAACCGGTCAATTGGACTTTTTCTTGTGTAGAGCGTATTTTAGCCATTATTTTTGCTAATTTTGTAATTATTTTTCTGGAATTTTGATATCGTTCGAATTTCCTCTTGCATTTTTGGACAAATATACACTACGTTCGGTAGTATTTTGTGAATTTTTGGTTGACATTAGATATTTATTATTGGATTTTACTGCTATTTATCTCACATAGTGCCATTTTTGGTTATTTCCAGATTCATAGTTTGTGTAAATTAAATAGTAATTTACATATATTAGAATCAAAATAGTGGTTTAAAATTTTTATTGCTGAATTCTAAGCCAATTTCGTTGCTCATAAACAATTGTCAATTGTATTTTTGGTTGCTTTTAATTGTTGATTTTCGTTACAATAATTTGGTGTAATTTGTGGGATTTTGTATATTGTCTCAAATTTCAGATTTTAATCAGCACGCTACAGTTGGTAGCTTTAAAATTTTCTCCTTATTGTGAATTTTTGCGATTTAAATTCCGCTACAATTGGTGGCTTATTTGTTAGATCGAACTACATATCCGTCATTTCGTTGACTATATTATTTATTGAACAGTTAAACTTTACGTTTACCATTTTGTTGGTTTGGTTTGTCCTAGATTTGACTAATATGGCTTTCACTCCTCCATATTTATTAATTCGTGCTTCCAAGTCTATCGTGACATTCACTGAACACTTCAGTACATTAAAGGAAGACGAACTTGAGTTTTATGGCCTAGAAGTTTATTGTGAGGAAATTGAGAAATTGTGGAAGAACTTTCAGGGAACTTTTCAAAAATGCCTCTCACGTGTAGAAAACCCCGAAAATCTAAAGTACATTTATGAGGAGTCGCATCAAAAATATATAAATTGTTCTTCAAAGATATATAGTTTGTTGTCAAGATTTAGTAGTTCTGCTCAAATGTCCCCGAACACATTGGGTAGTTCGGAAGATTTCTTAACAAAACATCCAGGCGATATTTCTTCAAAAAAACAGTCCTGTGACGTAAATGTTAAAAACGTGAGTTTGTCGTCCCATCATTCTCGTGATGTGGGAACACAGGTATCTAGCTCTACAATATTTAGTATTGGGAATCCTAGAGTAGGCACAAACTTCGTTGCAGATCCCACAAATGTTGATGACTTTCATAATCTTGCGTTACCTCCTTTGGATGTTGAGGTTTTTGATGGAAATTTTCTTAGTTGGCCCACTTTTAGAGACTTCTTTAGTGCGGTTTATGTAAATAACTCCCAGGTGACAGATATTGAACGCTTGTGTCATCTGGTGAGTAAAACTAGTGGTGAGGCCCGAGAAATCGTCTCGAAGTTTCCTCTAACTCATACGAGTTTCGACCTTGCGTGGAATGAATTGAATTCCACATATGATAATCCACGATTGCTTGTCAACAGCAAATTGAAATCGTTGTTTTCGCTTCCTGTGTTGGATCAGGAAACTAGTTTGGGACTTAAGTCTATTCAACGCGGGATCAATAGTTGCCTTTCGGCAATGGCAATTTATGAAATACCTACGGATAGTTGGGATCCGATCGTGGTTTTCATTTGTTTGCAAAAATTGCCTAAGATCACACTCGCTTTATGGGAGCAAAGTGTGACAAATAAGTCTCATCTTTCAACTTGGAAAGAATTAGATGCATTCTTGACAGAGAGAATTCGAACTCTTCTGTGTTTGCATGAAATGAGAAGTGTTGGCGCTTTGTATAATTCGAATTGTAAAGTGTCTCCTCAATATTGTACTTCCTCTCCTCACACTTCTCCCAGTCCCAAACTCTTTTCGACACCTCTTCGTTCGTTTCCTAAGACTTGTTGCGTTCTTTGTACAGACCAACAACACAAATTAAATGTTTGCCAGCGGTTCGTAAATTGTACGCCGTTGGAAAGATATAAATTGGTCAAAAGGCATCGTTTGTGTGTAAATTGCCTTCGGAAGGGACACGAAGTCAAAAATTGTGCTAGTCGTTGCTGTCGAAAGTGCAACCAGAGACATCACACTCTGTTGCACAGAGAACGCTCTATGGTGAGCAGTCCGAGTCAAATTGTGACTCCCAGAAGTTCGAAGTTGTCTGCTTCAGCTTCCACTTTTCGGCCTAGAACTCTAGATGGTAGTTGTACTTCTTCCTCAGCTTCTAGCATTCCTTCGACATCGGTAGATAATGTAGTTCGACAATCCTTCCACGTCAGGCAGAAAAGAAAAGTTCTAATGGGAACAGCACTGGTGAATATCGTTCATCAAGGTGTTTCTTTTCCTGCTAGGGCGTTGATCGACCCCGCTTCTGAGTCGTCTTTAATTTCGGAAAGACTTCAGAAGGATCTGAAACTCCAGGTTGAGTCCACGAAATCGACAATCATTGGAGTTAATAGTACTGTCGCAGCTACATGTCGTAAAAGTTGTTCATTGAAACTTTGTAGTCTTGTGGACAGGTCGTCTACTTTTGAGACTTCGGCGTTGGCAGTAGATTCCATATCGAGAAATCTTCCAACCTTTTCGGTCACTTGGGACCTTAAGTCGGATTTGTCGAATATAGTTTTGGCAGATCCTCAATTCGGCGAATCGCGCCCAATAGATATTTTGATAGGAGCAGATTTGTACCCGAAGATAATTAAAAATCATACTCTTCGACTTTCGTCCGGTTCGCTGCTCGCTCAAAATACATCATTTGGATGGATTGTTACGGGTCCTGTCACTTAAATTTGGTTTTTCGTAAATCGTACGGAAAAATAGTTGTAAAGCGGCACCAAACGAACATAACGCACTTTAGCTCTTTGCACTATCGTTCGCAGGGTCCCTAATGGCCCTTTCGTTAGCCAGGTCTATAGTGATCTGCACAACAGCTGGGTCCCTAATGGCCCAGTCACTTGAATGGTCCCTTATGACCATATTTACCGCGGGGTCCCTAATGGCCCGGGGTCCCTAATGGCCCAATCGTTTAGTTTGTAAGACTATCACATGGTCCCTAATGGCCATATTTACCGCGGGGTCCCTAATGGCCCGGGGTCCCTCATGGCCCATCGTTTAGCATGTAAGAATGTTTTTGAAAAAATGAAATGCTAAAAACAAAAAAAAAAAAATCAAAATCGTTGAAAGAAAAAATGTAAAAGGTTATGCTCACGCCTGCACTATACATACTAATGCTGAATACTTACATATATACACATACTTTCCTATCGTATTTTTAAAACATCTGGATGTTTCAAGGGAGGCGGCAAATGTTTAAGTTAGAATTGATTCTACAACTTTAAATTGGACCTATGAATTGCATAGGTGTATTGGTTGAAATCTCCTCATGCCCATTTATTACACTCCTGTAATAGTATGAGAGATTTCAACGAATATTGATTTGACAACCGCCACTTTTAAACATCCATGCAGATGTCAACATAAACTAACAAATAAAATAACAAAAGATCGATCGACAGCTTGAATCGCAAGCACAAGAACCGCGCTTTATCGTAAGCATTGTACATATCGTTGTACTAAAGGTAATATTGTTTACCAATAATAAACACCGGCAATTGAGCCAAACTTTTTACTAAAAAACTATTGTGTTTTATTTTCTATTTCTTTACATTGTTATTGACGGCCACTCGTACGCATTCGGCGTACTGGCTCCATTGGGGAGTCTTGATACACTTGTTCCCCCCAAGTCCCTATAGTGCGGACTAAACATTTGGTCGCTTCGGGCCGAATAAACAGTGGGTATTTGGGGGAACGGATACAGCTGGAATTTGGTAAGACTACGATTGGAGCGTAAGATTGAGACATGGAGGTAATTTTTAAAATTCGTACTTTTGACCACGAAATATACCAAATGGTACAATTTGATTGCACCGATAGCGCTGGAATCCTTTTTTTTGGAATTAAGGTTACTGGTGAAGTGAAGGATTGAGGTAGTTTTGGAAAATCGTACTATTTGGTGTAGGGACAGTGCTGGAATCTGTATTTTTTGGATATAGTGTGAGTACTGGTGTACAATGTTGGTCTAGCTGTTAACATGTAAGGGTGAGATACGACTGATCTTTTTGAACAAACGAGGTGAAAATAGGTTTTATATTTTTGAATTTGGGAGGGGGCGGGTGCTATTTTTTAAAAAATGATTTTTTGCAAAAGTTATAAAGTTATCAGTAAGAAAATTAATTTGCGAGGCAACGGTTGTTGAATCTCCGACCCTAAGTACTTATTCCATGTAATTTTCAGATTATGCACAGGGATGTCCCTTGGTGGAAGTAGGCTGTATATTTTGTTGAATTTCGGAGGAGCGGGTTACACCTGTGCCCTATTTTTTAAATGCGCTATACATAAAACTTACGAACTATTCCGTTTCCCCTATCCTGGGTACATATTTTAGCAATAAGACCCGACCAGAGTAAAATTCTAAGCCGGTGTAACCATGACCGTTTTTCCGTCTTTTGAAATTAAGATACAGCTCGCAATTTTTAAGATAGATCTTCGTGATTTGGTATAGAAGTTTCTATTATTTCTAGGATGTTTGGTATTGACGCCTTCATATAGCCCCCCATAGAACGGTACCTCCCGATTTCCGGTATTTTGAAGATTAGTCACATTGTTTTACCGAAATTGCTGAAATTTTGTATTTAGTCTACTTCATAAACGAAAGGAAACTAATTGAAGTAAAATTCAATACAACTCATGGTGGAGGGTATAACAAGTTCGGCCTGGCCGAATTTAACGACGTTCTTGTTATTGATATTCAGTTGCATATCCCAACTAATTTGCGATGCAAAAAAATTTAATTCACATAAGAAAAGGTAACATAAACTGTTTCAAGGGCCAGCAACGTGGACCGGTTCGGCTAATATTTAATATAAAACATGACACGTTGTACTTACGACCTTGTATTTTTGCCTTACGACCTTTTCCTTCAATTAAATTTCATGATTAATTCCGTTAATGTACGTGGTTTCTCAGCTACATTGTAATCCCAAATAGTGTTCTCTTTTTGTCTTCCCAAGTATTTCTGCCCCAACTCACTGCATCTTTTGTTTTTGTCTTCAGCATGTAATGTCTTTCTGCGTTTAGGGAGTTCATCATCAGAGCTTTCAGAATCACCGTGAAACCCATAGGGAACATGACGTCTCCTTAGTTTAAAAACATTTCAATCAATTATAATTTTTTTAGAATCATTTAATAATATAAACATTGCACTTACCCGTCCGTTAGAAGGTATTACTTTATTGACTTCAGAATAGAAACTAATCTCGTTATGTGAATAAATGTCCCTAAAGAAACCACAAATTACCAGTTGATAAAGTTAAGTAAGATATACGACAGTAAAAACAGTAAAAATTTTGATTTTTTTACAAATTTTTCAATATATGAGGTATTTGAACACATACAGCATCCCAATTTGTATCAATGAAAAGGCCAGAAGTCCATCTTTCATAATCAGTTTGCTTATAGGGGAGGATAGATTTCAAATGTAAGTTTTCGTTGCAATATAGAAATAAACACATTTTTGTTCAAAAGTTTGGTCCACAGGCTCCGCCAAATATCATCCGATTATCATCCAAAGGTGTGGGCTAGTTCTTTACATTGTACCCCAACCATGGATGACGCTAGACATTATATCTGAACTACATTAGCTGTAGTATTCTTTTAAAGTATACATTTTCCTGTGGACTTACGACCTTTTCATACTCAAATTTGTACCTTTTGTGGACTTACGACCTTTTCCGACAAGGGCAAAACATATAGAAAAGCGCGACATACTACCATTTTCTTTGTAGCATACGAAAGTGGACTTACGACCTTTTCCGACGGAGCAGACGATATATTCTTTTATTTGCAATTCAAATTGTGTGGTTTTGCTTTTAGACATCGTTTATTAGGAGGTATTACGGATAATCATATTTTTATAAATGGGATTAAATTGTTTTTTGGGTGTTTATTTGGGTATTTAAAATGTATGTTAAATGTATGTATTTTGAAAATAATATTTTATTTTTCTGTCGTATAAAAAAACAAAATAACGGCAAAAATATAAGAAAATAGGTATAAATTGGCGGTTTCAATATTTTATGCGTTTCATATCGCTCGTTAACATTACATGCGGGCTGCAGGTTGCAAAAGTATAATTTTACCGGAGAGGATCAAATCTCAAGATAATCAACAGAAATCCAAGCCATTTGATATAAGGTGTTGGTGCCAATGTTGGGAATTATGCAAAGCCGAAAAACCAATAAATAAAAACAACAGTGGGGTTTTAGTTTTGAATAATAATAATAAATGCCGGAGGTGGAAAATGCATTATGCATTTACGTTGGTTCCTCCCTGAACTTGGTATATCGGACTCGATCTTCCTACCGACATGAGTAGGCATAATTCAATTAAATTATATTTTACTTACTTTTACCATACATGTATTTAATTACTATTTTTTAATTATTTTTTATACAATTGTAATTTTTGATTTACCTTAAGGTTTTTTCTTGAATTTTGAGTAGTAATTTATGCTCATGCACTTTTAATTGTAAACTTTTAATATTTTGTATTTTTCGTGTTTAATATCCACGATATGAATCTTGGTATATTTTGATAACGTTATGTTATATTCTGTTGATATTTCTGCTCGAACTTTCGTGTAGTTTTTTTAGTCGGAAGACAGATGTTGTGTTAGGTTAGGGGGGGATGTGCAGTCACTAATTGAGACTGCGTCACTCGGAGACCTTCCAGTCCATTGTGATCATCCAGTAGAAAAGAGCTGCAGGAAAGAGGAGGTGAGAAAAGGGGGGATAGGGGAAAAAATAAAAAGAGAAAGTTGTTAGCGCAGTGAAAGAACGAATAGATTACAAGAATATTTAAGAGTGGAGTGATAGTTTTAGAGTAGGAGAAAAAAATTATTTTTAATGGTAGGCAGAATAGTTGAATTTATTTACGCGTTCAGGTTGCGCTGTCCCAGCCACTTCAGATTTTTGATGATGTTGTAGATCACAGCAGGCTCCACAGTTGAGTAGAAAGTTAGACACGGTGGGAAGTGAGCACTTACTAACCTATGCCGTCTACCAGCCATTGCTGGACAACGACACAAGATGTGCTCGATCGTCTCTAACTCCTCCTCGTCCTCACAGAGTCTGCAGTAGTCAGTAACATCCTCATCCCATTTGTTGGTATGGGCCCTGATGTAGCAGTGTCAAGTAATGACTCCCTTCGTTACTCAAACTTCAGCTTTACTCAGGTTCAGCAGAGAGTTCGTTCTTTTGACTGACAGAGACGGCCATATGGATCTTGCCACAATGCACCTAGGTTCATTATGCCACAATTCACTGGCTCTTTCGTCAGAGAACGTTTTAAAATTTTGAAAGAAATGACAAATGGGTGGTTTGATAGAGTCAGCGATAGCTAGGTCTGTGGACTGCGATCCTCGCCTAGCTAATTCGTCTGCTCTTTCATTACCCAGATAGTCGCGGTGTCCTGGTACCCAGCATAGCCGGAAGCCGTTAGTTAGCGCTCCCAAGGCTGATCTACACTTAAGGACGACATCGGATTTGATGTTGCAAGATTTGATGGCTTTAAGAGCCGCTTGGCTATCCACAAAGATAGTCACCGGTTCAAAGATTTCTGCATCCAAACTTTTTATCAATTCCGCTGCCTTCCAAATCGCGAAGATTTCAGCCTAGAAGACACTACAGTTGCTGTCTAGCCTGTAGGTGTACGAAAGAGATAGCCTTTCACAGTAGACGCCAGCCCCGGTAACTTCCACCATCTTGGAGCAGTCTGTATAGAAAGCCAGACCGTCCAAAGGGGGGTTACTGCGGTTCCAGTCATCTCTACTAGGTATAACGACGTCTATACCGTCAAATTGGTTTACATTTATGCCTGATTCACTCAGGATACAACCATGCCCATAGGCACAACTGCGCCAGAGATCCTGTTCATGCAGCCGTAGGGCACTGCGAGTTGCCTGACACTTAATGCTGAGACTCAGCGGTTTTAAGTTCAGCATTGCGTTCAGAGCAGCCTGTGGTGTGCTCCTTGTGGCTCCAGTTATGAGGATCGAGGCTGCTCTTTGTACCTTGTCGAGCCTACCTGATATCGATTTTTGGCGCAGTGAGTGCCACCAAACAAGAGAACCATAGGATAAAATCGGTCTAACCACGGTGTTATACAACCAGTATATAATCGATGGGCTTAGGCCCCAACTTTTCCCAATGGAATTCTTGCATGAATAAAGTGCAGTCAATCCTTTCTTCGCCCTTTCCTCAGCATTCCTGTTCCATCGCAATTGACAGTCCAGGATAGTGCCGAGGTACTTTGCCTCGGGCGAGAGCTGAAGCTGCACTCCATCCAGTGTTGGTGGTACAAATACGCCGAGATTACGCTTTCTCGTGAACATTACCATTTCTGTCTTGGTTGGGTTTACTCCAAGGGCATTGGCCTTTGCCCAGCGCGACAGAGTCGATAATGCTCCTTGCATAAGCTCCGAAATGGTTGACGGAAACTTACCGGAAATCAGTAGTACAACGTCGTCCGCATAGGCGACAACTTTTATACCTTGATTGTCCAGGTCTGTCAAAATATTGTTTATAACAAATAGCCACAGTAGCGGTGAGAGCACCCCTCCTTGGGAGGTGCCTCTAGTTACTGTTTTCTAATTATTGTCTCCCCAATGCTGGAGTTTATAATTCTGCTTTCTAGCATATTATTTATCCAGCAAGTTAGGGGTTCAGGTGTGTTAACTTTCTTAAGTGAGAGTTTTATGGACTCAAGTTCTACGTTGTAAAGGCTCCTTCTATGTCCAGAAAGGCAGCCAAGGTAAAGTTTGAGTTTTCCATATTCCTCTCAATGAAGCCAACCACCTCATGCAAGGCAGACTCCACAGATTTGCCTTATAGAGGCGGTGTCTACATGGCTCCTTATCTCCAAATCGATCAGTTTCTCGAGAGTCTTAAGGAGAAAGGATGATAAACTAATGGGTCTGTAGTCCTTTGGAGCAGAGTGACTGATTTTCCCGCTTTGGGAATGTAAATAACCTTTACCTCTTTCCACAGACCCGGTACATATGAGAGAGTCAAACACGCCCTATAGATCTCCTCCAGGATTTGATATAAAAGCGGCGCTGCAAATTGAAGCATCGCAGGCGTTATACCAACCGGTCCAGGTGACTTATATGGCTTGAAAGTGTTGACAGCCCATTTAATCTTATTTCTGTTAACCACCTTATCAATGAGATCCAAATCCCTAGGCTCTTGAATTTGGAGGTCGTCACATTCATTATTGACGGTGTCCGCATCCTTACAGCCTGGGAAGTGGGTCTCTGCCAGGAGGTTAAGAGTCTCGGTAGCAGAGTCAGTCCACGCACCATCTTGCTTCTTGATACTTCCAATGGATTTAGGGTCCTTGGAAAGTATCCTACGAATCCTAGCTGCATCGGAGTCAACGATACTACTGACTCACAGAAATTCACCCAAGATTTTTTCTTAGCTCGCTTGATCTCACTCTTGTATTTATTGAAACTCACCTTGTAGGAGTCCCAATCAATGTCGAGTTTAGTCTCATGAGCCTTGTTATACAGTCGCCTGCTAGTTTTTCTAAGCTCGCCAAGTTCCTTGTTCCACCACACTGGCTGAGATTTCTTCCCAGGATAGGTTAGCGGACAGGATTCCTTATGGCAACGGAGAAGAACGTCTGTAAGATTTTTTACGGTCCCATTAAGATCCTCAGCTGTTTCCACATTAATGTTAAGAGCCAGTTGAGAACTCGTTAGTTCCGTGTACTTATCCCAGTTTGTTCTTCGCGGGTTCCTATAAGGCAAAATGACATCAAAGGATATCTTCATATGATCCGAGAAGGAACATTCATTAGATATCCTCCAATTACATAGGACGGAGTCATCTAGATTAGAGAGGGTTAGGTCGATGACCTTCCCCCTATCCCTAATTTTAAAAGTTGTTTCATTACCCCTGTTACATATTCGTAAATTATATGATAAAATAAAGTCGAATATAGACTCACCCCTTTTGTTGGTGTCCTTGCTGCCCCATTGGAAATGGTGAGCGTTTGCGTCGCATCCCAGGATCACGTTACAGGTACCCATTATGTCGTCGAGCAACCGTCGGACATCCAAGTTTGGTGGGTCTGGGGCCTCAAAAGGCATGTATACTGATGACAGCAGTGTGGCCATCCCCGTACCATGCTCCAGCCTAACCGTGCACATGTCACCGTTGCTGTAATTAGATAAAAAGATTAGATTTAAGCTCTTTTTACCTACTATACAAGTCCTCACCTTGTCCCCCTCGGACGCGGCGAAGATGTCGAAATTGGCATTGCTTAGTCCAGAAACCTTATTTTTATAGATATAAGGCTCCTGGACTAAGACAATGTCTACTTCAGAGGTCGTGAGGGACAAGAGTAGTTCAGCGGCGGCGGCTTTGCAATGATGCAGATTGATCTGCAAAATGCGCAGCCTTTGCCGCTTCCCTACCCTTATTGAGTTTCGTGGGGTGGACTGAGTCGAAACCGAACCCATCCTGAACCGAAATTCAGTTTTCCATCACGTTCTCTAAGATTCAAGAAAGTCTCGTGACTTCTTGTTCAGACAATTAATAACTTTGACACCCTTCCGCAAGAAGGCGCTGCCAAATTGTCGGTCCTCCTGATCTTCCGGTCCAGAAACTATGGCAGAACGAAGACCAATTTCAAAAAGCAACCAGTGACTGTCGCTGATTCTACCGTTCGGGTCAGCTCTGTCGATGATTGCCAAATGAAGGTCTTTATCATCTGCCACTGTAACTGGTCTACTGTATGGCTTCTTGCGTCCTTGACCGCGCGCCTTGGGGTTAACTTTTCCAGAGGAGGTGGATGCCTTCTCTGTACTCGGTTGCTTCCCCTTGATACGCTCAACAGCCGCCGCATACGAGGTTGATGGTTCAACCAGATGAGAAGTCATCGTCTTCTTTGGTGAGAGCTGTGGACCCTCGGAGGAACGAACGCGCTTCACAGATTTATTCTGCGGGACATTGTTCGTTCCTCCAGAAGACGATGTTTCCTTAGCTGATCTAACCATCTTCCTATTGAGACCAGCATTTCCAGCCGCTTCACCCTTGCCTTTCGGAGCAGAATCGGGCTTTGAGGCAGAGTCCTTCATCGGTCGGTCATCACTAGAGGTGCCTGTAGGTTTGGGGGTGCACTCAATAGCCTTTTCCTTTACCTGTCGGTTCGGGTTAAGCTTCTGAATAGGTTTCGGCGTAGCACATTTGCCAGAGGCAGTAGGCTTAGCCGGCTCCGCTACTTTATCCGGAAGGAAGATCCGTTCCACCTGGAGCTCGCGATGAAATTCATGCGGGTAAGTTCTCTCGTACTTCCTTATGAATTTCAGCTTACCCCTGATGAGGTGGACCTCCCTCGCCGAATGCAAGTTCGCATCTCTCCCTACGAACTTGCGAAGATAGGATACAGCACGTTTGTAGTGCCTCGCATCCGATGCTTCACGTGCAGATGCAACTTTCGAGCCCGTTGTCGGGGTCTCGTTAGATTCCCCGTCGTCGGACATCATTTCTGTTGCAGTCTGCCGTTGAAGCCTATTGTCGGCAGGTGCCGACACAGGACCAGTCGGAATCGGACCTGCATCCGGTTGGGTATCAGGGTTCGCACTCCCTTTGTCAGAGTCACAACAACCTTCCTGTGTAGACTTGGCCGGGATCACCGTGGTGTCCAGCTCATCATCAGTCAGGGTTAGATTGTGTAACAATTCCTCCGGGAGTGTGTCCTCACAATGCTCATCCGGTACAAGCCTATCCAGCTGGTCGAGGAGTTCCCTACTTTGCCTCTCTAAACTGTCATGAATAGTTCTGAGGGTCCCGCCCACAACTTCGGTCCTGTCTGCCGCAGACTGGCTTTCACCAGCCCTGGCTAAATCATGTTCCTTTTGAATTGCCGGGTCGTCATCTAACTTGGGGGTTGGAATTGATGCACTTGTAGCAGGTACAGCTGTAGGTGCCAAGGCATCCACACCTAGAACAGCCGGAACACAATCACTTGATTTTGACGACACATGGCTTGTGGTCACACCAACGCTTGCCGCCGGTACTGGATTATTAACTCCCTGCACCGTAACTTTATTTCTCCTATTCTTTCTACGCATTTTAGTTAATTTATTTAAGGAAACTACCCCGATCCAATTTTTGGTCCATGGGGGGTCCGAGGACCCCCAGGGTCTCCACAATGTGCGGGTCGGGTCCGGCTTTGGTCGCCCAAGGACGGCTCCGACTCTACACAAGCAGTGACCCCCTTCCCATCCGCCACCCGGGAAGACGCGCCTGGTAGGAGAATGGCAAACTCCCCCAGGCAGATGTTGTGTTGGTCTTGTCTATTTAACTGCTAATTTCATTATTTGCAAGTTGTCAGTTAGTGAAATATAGATGTGTTATTAGTCATGGCCTCTTTTTATTGCTATTGTGGATATTAATCTATATCCCTATTTTTGAATAAGAAAATTGTATGCTATATTTTGTTTCATTGTCTATTGTAGATTGTAATTTCTTATACAAGGTGGCGCAAAAGTAATCTTCCGATGTTTTTTGGCTGTACTTTAAAAAAATGAAAAACTTTGATTCTTCTTGTGGATTATTTTTATTTGGTCTTTTAATTTTTTTTACATCAAGTCGAGAATATGATATCAGATAAATGGCCGCCGCCACAGTTTGTTGTCATTTGAGCCCTTTTTATGGCATTTTCCATCACTTTGCCCAAAACTTCCGGCGATAGGTCCTCACATTCTTGTCGGATATTGTCTTTAAGAGCTGAAAGAGTCTGTTGACATAAACCCGCGACTTCAAAAAGCCCCACAAAAAGAAGTCTGGAGCGCCTCATCACTCATGATTATTTTTGATGAAAAATCATCTTCCTCTTGGTGGTGATTAAGGATGGCTGGATCGTATGTTAGACGCGATTGACGGTCAGCATCTAACAGCTGATGCTACGACTGGACTTTGTACGGAAACATCTTTAAATCTTGTACCAAAATTCGCTCTAAAGACCGTCAACTGATACCCATTTGCGTGGCACGTCGTCTGGTCTATATCGACGGCGCTTCCATGACATCTTCGGCTACAGCAGCAATATTCTCTGCAGAACGGATACTCCGGGATCTGTCATCCCTGGCAGCATCTCGTGTTGTGCCAGTCTCTTCGAGGCGAGCGGCTAAACGTCTGCGACGAAATTCACGTTGTGCCAAAGTCACCGACCGATTATTGGTCAAATAAATAGTCACTAATATTCCTCGTTCTGGAGCAGTGTAGCGTAACATTGTATTTTAGCGTGTATTACGCATGTGTTTACTACACAAATGTCAAAACAGAACTGACATTAGGGGCCAATCGCAAAAATTATAGCATTTTCTGATAGGAGGATTACTTTTGCGCCACCTTGTATGTGGTCTTCGGACAACTCTGCTGCTTTCTTAACTGCAAAGATTTCGGCCTGGAATACACTAGAATGTTCGTTCAACCTATATGAGAGCCGTAAATTGAGGGCATCGCTGTAGACGCCTGCACCTGTTCCCATTTCCATCTTGGAGCCGTCGGTATAAACCAAATGTGTTCTTCTTTGGCACGGCGGTGTCGATGATTTTCGGCAATTTACACACACACGACCCGAATGCACAGAAAGAGCGTACAAAAGAGAACAAATGTTTTGATTTGTTATTGTTTTATAGCTTGCGTGAATACAAACTTACTAACACACTGTTATAAGTTGCCAATATTTTGAATTTTCTCCGTTCTCTTTTTGGTCATGTCTGGTATAAACCTCTATACCGAGTAGAGGTGGGGAATTGTGGGTCCAGGCCTCCCTGTGGGGTATTCGTACATCAATCTCGTCGAAGTGTAACTGTGGTGATATGTAATCACTGATTACCTCCGATCCCAGTTGGAATCCGGATCGTCGTAAGATAGAGGCATAACCGTAATCAGTGTTGCGCCATGAGTTTGTTTCTTTGAGACTCTTGGCTGCCAGCTCTTGTACTACAAGATTCAACGGGTGAAGATCTAGTAGGACGTTGAGTGCTGCCTGTGGAGTGCTTTTCATAGCACCGGTAATTAACAGTGATGCCGCTCTTTGGACTGTGTTTAACTTGTGAAGAAACGTCGTCTTGTTCAAAGCATTCCACCATATTAGAGAACCATAGGTGAGGATTGGGCGAACTATGGTCGTAAAAATCCAATGGATGACCTGTGGTTTCAGTCCCCAGCTCTTACCTATGGAGTTCTTGCAAGAATAGAGTGCTATTAGACCTCTCTTGGCACGTTCTTCGACATTCCTTTTCCATGTTAATTGATGGTCCAGGATGATGCCGAGGTACTTGGCTTCAAGAGTAGAGCTGGCAAAAAATCGATGGCACTATCGATAATATCGATTATTATTTACAAATTCAATATCGATAGATAGTTTTGCCTATCGATATTATCGGAATAAAAACCCCTAACCTGAAATCCATTGAAATAAATAGAAATTTAGTACAAATTTTTCGGTAAAATAAAATATATTTTTTTACATTTTTCATAAAATAAAAGCAGTTGTTTATTCTCCTTTACATTTCTGTGAACTACTTTTGCATAAATTCAAGAAAATCATTGACATTTCCGCCGTTTTCGCCTCCAAATTAATGGCGATGACAATTTAACGATAATATCGATAGCGATCGATATTTTAAAACATTATATCGAAAATATCTAATGTTGGGAATATCGATGGTTTGCCAGCTCTATTCAAGAGACAGCTCCAGAACAACCCCATCAAGCATTGGTAGTGTGAATGGTTTTACTTTCCTCTTTTTGGTAAACAGGACCAGCTCAGTCTTAGATGGATTCACCCCAAGTCCATTGTTGTGCGCCCATCTTGATAATTTGACTAGAGCTCCTTGCATGAGTTCCGATAATGTTTGTGGGAACTTACCCCGCTGATCATTATAACCACGTCGTCGGCATAAGCAATAGTTTTTATTCGTAGTTTATCATATTCCTTGAGTATTTCGTTAATCACCAGAAGCCACAGCAGTGGCGATAGAACGCCACCTTGTGGTGTGCCCCTGGTGACAGACTTCCGAATGGAAGTCTCACCGATATTTGAATTAATTATCCTGCTGCTTAGCATTCCGTCAATCCAATTGGGAAAGTGGTTTTTGGCCAGGAGATCAAGGGTTTCTACACCGGAGTTAGTCCATGTGCCATCATCCCGTTTAATACTCCCTATGGGTTTGGGGTCCTTCGAGAGTACTCTACGGAATCTTGCTACGTCCTTAACTCCTTCTATAGACTCGCTAAAGCAGACCCATGATCTGCGTTTAGCTTTCTTTATTTCGCTGTTGTACTTATTGAAAGATAACTTATAGTTCTCCCAATCTGTGGACAACTTCGTTTTGTTGGCTTTATTATAGAGCCTTCTGCTAGTCCTTCTGAGGTTAGCTAGTTCTTTTGACCACCAGACCGGTTGACTTCTTCTGTCTGGATGGGTTAGTGGGCAGGCGGTCTCATAGCTATCCACGAGAACCTTTGTAACGTGATTCACTGCACTATCAAGCTCCGTGGCTGTTTTGGGGTATTGTGATACTCCCAGCTCGGAGCTTACTAGCTCATTGAATTTGTTCCAGTCGGTTTTCCGTGGATTTCTATGTGGTGGTTGTCGAATTCCGTCAATAGAGACTTGAAAGAGTATCTTCCGGTGATCCGAAAAGGAGCACTCTTCAGATACCCTCCAGTCACTAATGAGGGATTCGTCTTTATTAATTAAGGTTATGTCAATAACCTCCTCACTGCACTGTGGTTTAGCTTGTATGGGAGAGAGCGACAAAAATATTTATAATCAAGATATCGATCTGAAAATTTTACCGTAAACCAGTAGTGACTAGAAGATAATTTTCCCCAAAAATAGTCAGAATTGGTCCACTTTTAGGTGTAGACCCCCCATAACGGTACCTCCAGATTATGTCTATATTTTCAAAGTGAATTCGCTGTAATTTGACATTTTGTGTTCTTTGGTGGTATAAAACATCTTGCATAGGTCCATGGTCAATAGAGGTCCATGCTTTGGTATATTCTTCATATAGACGTACCTCCTGTTTTTTAATAATTTCAAGATTTTGACCATATTTTCCAACTGAATTTGCTGCAATCTGACATTTCGAGTTTTTAATATGTATCAAACATTCTTGCAAAAATTCATCAATATATTAACATATTAAGTATTTGGTCTAAATTTTTTACATATACGTTTGTAAAAATCATGATATTTTATCAATTTTATTCTTGACAAGGATTAACTGGTAACAAGTATCAACAATATAAGGCATAGAATATTCTTACTACTTACTAACACGTACCAGATTATATTAGATGTAAACAATGTCCAATAGTTCTCAAACCGGGAATATCTGGAAACTAAGATGTTTTATGAGACGTTTAGTTCGCGAGGATGGGTTGGCATCTATTAAAATTAATACTAGCTACAGGATTTATGGATTAGTAGAGTTCCCAGATCGACTAAAAATGTACCAGGGCATATAAAAATAAACAAGACCATACAGGTGGTCCTGCATGTCAATATAACCATTTCCGTGTGGAGCTTAAATCTACGGCAGGCCGCGTTTTTACTTTCAACGGCAGATAATTCTTGCTTCAAAAATAATGGTGTCTTTTATAGCAAGCCAATTTGCACGATGTTTATAATTTTTTTTGTCATCTCGTTGTGTATCCAAATTTTGAAATTCCTTGCAGAGACAGTGTATAAAATGAAATCATATCCCGCAACATCCACCTGAAGATTTGCTATAATTTCTTCGAATGCCGTCCGTCCCATGCTGGCATTGACAAAGTTTTTTGAACGCCATATTTCAAAAACATACAAATTTGAAAACACACATTCATACTGTAATCCCAAAAACATAATTTTTTATAAAATAAGATCGAAAAAAATGCAAAACAACAACACCAATACCAGCCAAGTCGGACTATAGGAAAGGTTTGGAATTAAATGACTAACATTAAAAAAATAAATAATTCGAATATACAAATTTCGAATGATTTGTGATATAAATGCTAGTCTCCAAGCTTAGCCTTCGTCCACCCACTAAAAAACACCATTCAATATGCCTGATGATCGGTCTAACCACTCGTGAAACGTAGCATAGTGGTTGAATGTGTGGGACTTCGGTGGATTCCTAATTTTTCAATGTACCTATTAGGTCTAAATAGCTCAACTCGAAAGAGAATTAATTCAAATATCACTCTAAAAATGACCTTCGCCTTAATAAGGCAAAACAAAAAAATGATTTTCAGCATGAGCCAGGCTGGGATTCGAACCTGGGACCCCAACAACCAAGTGACACGGTTGCAGGCGTCTTAGCGTTCTAAGCCACCATCAACTTGTCAAAGATTCCGATGACAAATATTGATGATCAAAATCTTCTGATAAGAAGAACAAATAAAATAAAGGTGGAAAAAAAATGCCTTAGTATTTGTAATAAAGCATTGAAAAATAGGGTTACCAGTCAAGTCGGACTATAGGAAAGGTTTGGAATTAAATGACTAACATTAAAAAAATAAATAATTCGAATATACAAATTTCGAATGATTTGTGATATAAATGCTAGTCTCCAAGCTTAGCCTTCGTCCACCCACTAAAAAACACCTTTCAGTATGCCTGATGATCGGTCTAACCACCCGTGAAACGTAGCATAGTGGTTGAATGTGTGGGACTTCGGTGGATTCCTAATTTTTCAATGTACCTATTAGGTCTAAATAGCTCAACTCGAAAGAGAATTAATTCAAACAACAACACCGATTGCTTGAGAACACCCAGAAACCCATTCAAAAAACTTCCAGTATACTCAGTATAATGAAAACTGAATACCGCTCGGCAACTTTCGGCAGACGAGATAATTTTTTTCTAATTCTAGACACTTTTACGAACATTTAAATAAAAATAACGTGAGGATCCGCGAGGACCCAAGGTACTAAAAGTCTATTTCTTTTCACAATATTAAATAAGAAGCACTCACAAAAATACATTCCAAAAACATCAATTTTACTACAAAATAAAGATACAACTTTATGATGTTATTAATTAAAAACAATAACAATACCATTAACTTTAACTTCCATTTCTTACTATAGTAATTTTACACATTACTTTTTTGTGATATCACTTTTAACTTGTGACAACGTTAATGGAAATTTCAATGTCTCAATTTCTTTAAATGGAAATGCTCACTTCTGCGGCTCTGCTATAGCAAGTACCGTTAGAAGTTGTAAAAAGAAAGCCGGAATACTAAAATTGGATGTGTATACGATAGATTTGAATAGTTACAATCATAATTTGTAGACATCGATTTTGGTATTTTTGTCGCGGCCTGGGACCACAGTGCACTGGTTCTAATTTGAAAGGTAAACTCCTTTCCCCTATTACATATTCTGAGATTATACTTTAAAATAAAATCGAATACAGACTCACCTCTGGCATTCGTATCGCTGCTGCCCCAGTGGAAGTGGTGAGCATTGTCATCACATCCTAAGATGACGAAGCAAATGTTCCCCATTTCTTTGACAAGCTTCTCTACGTGTTGGCCGGGAGGGTCAGGGCTTTCATACGGCATGTATATGGAGGCGAAGATGGTGGCTCTGTGTGAGCGGTCTTCCAGTTTGACTGCCGTGACATCTCCTCCGCTAAAATTTGAGAGGTACATTAGTTTCAATATCTTTTTGGCAACTATACATGTTCTTACCTTGTCTCCATTGGACGTGGCGAAGGTGGTATAGTTGCCATCGCTTAGCCCAGCAACACTATTCTTAAATAAATAGGGTTCCTGTGCCAAGGCGATGTCAACCTCGGACTTCGTGAGAGAAAGTAGAAGTTTAGCAGCAGCCGCAGTGATGCAGGTTGATCTGCATTATGCGAAGCCGCTGCTGCTTACGTTCCTTTACTGTCCTCGGGCTAGGCGGAACCTGATCCATCCTAGTCTAAAGTGCAGTTTCCCCTCACGAGTCCTGAGATATTCCTGTCCTTGGGTGTCTATTGACACCCTAATGACAAGGCCCCCATTATCCGGACTGTGGTTACTGACAGTCTTCTGTGTGCGGATAACAATGTCGTTTATCCTCATATCGACTGCGATTGGTATATGCTTTCCAGTCAATAGTTTTGTGCGTAGCTAGCTCTAAGCCATGTGTCTCTAATCATGTTTTGGTTCGGATCATTACTTGCTTTAGTTTGCGTCGGGCATCCTCAGTATTTCTTGCCTTATTACTGCGGCTATGTCATCTGCGTACCCTACTAAAACGCATATCTATTTTCAGGATATCATCGTAGTTTATATTCCAAAGGTCATGGCCTAGGATGGAGCCATGTGCGGCACCAGATGTTATCTGTTTTTTTCTTTTTACCTTCACTTGTGTTGTATGTAAGTGCTCTTTCACTAAGGTAACTTTTGATTATCTTCAGGAGGTATGCAGGCGCTTCAAATTTCGTCTCCATGGTGTGTATCACGTCTATCCATCTTAGGCTATTAAAAGCGTTTTTTACATCTAGAGTGGCAAGTAGTACTATCGGTCTGCTATAATTATTTGTTTGTTGTGCGGCATAAAAGAAATCGACCACTTCCTGGATAGCTCTAATAGTGGATTTCCCAGATTTGAATCCGTGTTGCCTCTCTGATAGGCCAGCTTTCGTGCGTATGGCGTCCGCTATTCTTTGTTTGAGTAGTCTCTCATATAGTTTCCCAGCAGTGTGAGCATACACAGCGGTCTGTATGATGAGGACACTGTTGGATCTCCTTTTCCTTTACTAATGAGTAATATATCTGGTATTGCTTCAGCTATTTCCTTCAGTACTCCTGCAGGAACTACGTCAGGTCCAGGGGCCTTATTGTTTTTTTAATTTTGTAGCTGCCATTTTTATCTATAGTAAACATTGTTGGGGTTACTGGTACGTTGGTAGTGGTTTCCGCTCTTATTTCATGTGTGGAAAATAAAGTGTTTACGATATTTCCCATTGTTTCGGCGTCCATTATGTTCGTTTTTGTTTGGGCACGTAACGTTAACCTTCCAAAAGCAAACACACACGTCTTGAATCATAAAAAAGTATATTTTACAAAATATTGACGATTTTTGCATCGGATTTGGTTCAGTTGCATATGTTTTGACCATTAAATTTTAAGGTGTGTTATGTATTTTCATATATTTTAAAATTTTTTGTGGTATAACGTGTCAAAAATTTTTATATTCTTATATTTGAGACAACGAACTATATATAATTGCAAAAAATAATTAATTTTACTTTCAAAAAAATATTTTAAATAAAATTTCCTAAAACGTGCCATTTTGTTGCAAATGTATTGGCCACCACTGTATACAGTACCGTGCAAAATAATATCAGTGTGGAACTACTATGTACGAAAATTGCAATAATACTGCTTTAAATCCTTAAAGGAATTTAATTTTCTGCATCAGGCGAATGCTTAAAAGGTCCCAACCCTCAAGGGCTAAAATATTTTACATAAATATGCAACTATTAAGAAACACCATTGAAGTCTTCTGCTCAGGAAGGTTTTTTCGTGAGCAAAATAATAGCAGTGAAAGTAAGCCAAGTAAAATTGACATGATAAAAGCTATTCATTTATAACTTTTTACAGTTGAAAAGTATTTTGGAGTGAAATTAATAAGCGAAATAATGACAATATGTGTACAAATGTGGAACATCACTGCCTTTAGTGCATCACTGCAGCCCATATGGTCATAAACATAAAAAATTTAAATTTTTCAAGGAAAAAATTAGCACATAGTAGAAGGTATGGGTGGTATTTTCTCAAAAATTATTTGTGATGGTCGAAAGTCATCGTACGTATCCTCAAAGCAACTAATATCCATAGTACGGATACTATTTTTGGAATTTAATGTAAAAATAATCTGATAAATCGAAGGAAATAAGACCAAATCTTTTGTAAGCATACTAAAAGCCCACTTTTATGGAATGGCATGGTCTTCATTTTTGTTATCCTGAACTAGAGCTAAAAGTTTGCCAAAGATCCAAGAATGAAAATCCAATCAGTTTCTGAGATATGAAACCAACAACTTATAAACATAAACTACGATTAGTCGGCTGCAGATGAAGCCATGGATTTTCATTCTTGGATCTTTGGCAAACTTGTAGCTCTAGTTCTGGATAACAAAAATGAAGCCCATGAAATTCCATAAAAATGGGCTTTTAGCATGTTTCCAAAAGATTTGGTCTTATTTCCTTCTATTTATCAGATTATTTTTACATTAAATTCCAAAAATAGTATCCGTACTATGAATATTAGAAGCTTTGAGGATGCGTACGATGACTTTCGACCATTATAAAATAATTTTTGAGAAAATACCACCCATATCTTCTACTATGTGCTAATTTTTTCCTTGAAAAATTTAAATTTTTTAGGTTTATGACCATATGGGCTGCAGTGATGCACTAAAGGCAGTGATGATCCACATTTGTACACATATTGTCAGTATTTCGTCTTATTTTCATTCCAAAATATATTTCAACTGTAAAAAATTATGAATGAATAGCTTTTAACATGTTCATTTTACTTGGCTTACTAGCACTGCTATTATTTTGCACACGAAAAAACCTTCCTGAGCAGGAAACTTCAACGTTCTTTCTTAATAGTTGCATATTTTTGTAAAATATTTTAGCCCGTGAGGTTTGGGACCTTATAAGCATTCGCCTGTTGCAGTTAATTGAATTCCTTTAAGGATTTATAGCAGTATTATTGCAACTTTCGTAAATAGCAGTTCCCCACTGCTATTATTTTGCACGCAACTGTACATTCTTTTATTTGCAATTCAAATTGTGTGGTTTTGCTTTTAGACATCGTTTATTCGGAGGTATTACGGATAATCATATTTTTATAAATGGGAGTAAATTGCTTTTTTGGGTTTTTATTTGGGTATTTAAAATGTATGTTAAATGTATGTATTTTGAAATTAATATTTTATTTTTCTGTCGTATAGAAAAATAAAATAACGGCAAAAATATAAGAAAGTATGTTTAAATTCGCGGTTTCAATATTTTATGCGTTTCATATCGCTCGTTAACGTTACATGCAGGCTGCAAAAAGATAATTTTACCGGAGAGGATCAAATTTCAAGATAATCAACAGAAATCCAAGCCATTTGATATAAGGAGTTGGTGCCAATGTTGGGAATTATGCAAAGTCGAAAAACCAATAAAGAAAAACAACAGTGGGGTTTTAGTTTTGAATAATAATGGTAATGCCGGTTTTATTATTAATAACAATAATAATTTGGTTGTTTTTTGCGGTGGGGGTGGGAAAATGCATTATGCATTCACGTTGGTCCGTCCCTGAACTTGATATGTCAGACTCGATCTTCCTACCGACATGAGTAGGCATAATTCAATTAATTATATTTTACTTACTTTTACCATACATGTATTTATTAACTATTTTTTACTTATTTTTTATACAATTGTAATTTTTTATATGATTTACCTTAAGGTTTTTTGTTGAATTTTGAGTAGACATTTATGCTCATGCACTTTTAATCGTAAACTTTAATTTTTTGTTTAATATCCACGATATGATATTTGGTATATTTTGATAACGTTATGTTATATTCTGTTGATATGAGCTATTTCTGCTCGAACTTTCGTGTAGTTTTTTTAGTCGGAAGACAGATGTTGTGTTGGTCTTGTCTATTTAACTGCTAATTTCATTAGTTGCAAGTTGTCAGTTAGTGAAATATAGATGTGTTATTAGTCATGGCCTATTTTTATTGCTATTGTGGATATTAATATATATCCCAAATTATTCTTGAATAAGAAAATTGTACGCTATATTTTTTCATTGTTTATTGTAGATTGTAATTTCTTACACATGACCACATATGGACTTTGAAATTATCAAGAATAAATAAATAAAAAACAAATAAATAAAAACCCACTTCCTCTCCTCTAGGAGCTGCTAGGAGAATGTGTGGTCCGCGTCATCTATGGCATCTCCTTCTTCGTAGAGACAGAAAGGGGAGTTGCATTTTCCTTGTCTAAACAAATACTTTCGGAAGTATCCATGTCCGGTCAGCATCTGCGTCAGGTAGTAGTTTATCTCTCCATGTTTTCTGTCCACCCAGGCTTTGATATCTGGGATAAGCTTCGCCGTCCATCTGCCACTAGTCTCCCTGTTCACATCGTTTGCCATTTTATCATGGTTTCATCTTTTATTTGAGAAATATCAGCTGCTGCATATTGGGGACACTTCAATTTGTACATTTTCATCCGCTCTTATGTCATTAAATCTATGGGTACCATACCCGCTATGATCTGTGCAGCTGGTCCCGAAACTGTGCGTACGGCCCTCCTATATTGGCCTGCTCAGTTGTCTTGTAATTGAGGTAGCATTTTCACTCGCGCGGTCTATCTGCGCCGAAAACGACAGTTTATTGTCGAGTTGTATCCCAAGGTTAGTGACAGTCTTCTGTGTGCGGATAAAAATGTCGTATATCGACTTCAATTGGTATATGCTTTCCAGTCAATAGTACCAGCTCAGTTTTGTCCGTAGCTAGTCTCTAATCATGTTTTGGTTCGGATCATTACTTGCTTTAGTTTGCGTTGGGCAACCTCAGTATTTCTTTCCTGCATTACTGCGGCTATGTCATCTGCATATCCTACTAAAACGCATATCTATTTTCAGGATATCGTAGTTTATATTCCAAAGGTCATGGCCTAGGATGGAGCCATGTGCGGCACCAGATGTAATCTGTTTTTTTTTTTTCTTTTTACCTTCTCTTGTGTTGTATGTAAGTACTCTTCCACTTAGGTAACTTTTGATTATCTTCAGGAGGTATGCAGGCGCTTCAAATTTCGTCTCCATGGTGTGTATCACGTCTATCCATCTTAGGCTATTAAAAGCGTTTTTTACATCTAGAGTGGCAAGTAGTACTATCGGTCTGCTATAATTATTTGTTTGTTGTGCGGCATAAAAGAAATCGACCACTTCCTGGATAGCTCCAATAGTGGATTCCCCAGATTTGAATCCGTGTCGGCTCTCTGATAGGCCACCTTTCGTGCGTATGGCGTCCGCTATTCTTTGTTTGAGCAATCTCTCATATAGTTTCCCAGCAGTGTTGAGCATACACAGCGGTCTGTATGTTGAGGGGGCTGTTGAATCTCCTTTTCCTTATCGAAGGCTAGTTGTACAACAACAACACATTCGTCTGTCTGTGTTCAAAAAATACCGTTTATTATTTTTTTCGATACATGTGTTTAATTAATACACTGCTGAAGAAGTTTTTGAAAATAATTTAAAGATGAACGGGGTTCATCCCCCCAACCATAACCAGTTCAGTGTTCTATCACTGGACCCACCCATCGACAAGAAAAGGAAAAAACCCAACAAACGCACACAACAGGAACTCGAAACAACACCAACCATCCAATCTGATATAGCGAATCATGATCATCTACCAAGATATCTTGTAGCATCCGCACTCCATAATGACAAATCTACCGAACATAAAGCGCTTGGAGCTTATAACATCTTCCAAATTAGTAGAGGTTTGGATTACATCTGCAAGGATTATAGCGAAGTCACGGAACTTAAAAGTGGCGACTTGCTCATAAAGGCAAACAATTTAAAGGCCTCAGAAAAATTCACCTCCGCCAAATACATTGACGTTGTTAGTGTCAAAATCTCCCTACATAACTCACTTAACTGTTCATATGGAAAAATATATTATGAAAAAATAACAAACTATACCGAAGAAGAGTTAATTAACGAGACAAACTTCAAATACCCAGGACTCATTGCTAACCTAAAGAAAATTAAGAAAACTGAGAATGGTAAAGAAGTACACACAGGAGCAGCTGTCATAACATTCAACAAAATCCACCGTCCTTCACGCCTTAAAATTGGTTACACTCAATGCACTGTTCATGAATATATTCCAAATCCCTTGAAATGCAGAAACTGCCAAAAACTTGGTCATACCAAGAACTATTGCAAACGTACCGCACTCTGTTCAGAATGTGTTTTTCCACCTCCACACGACGCCTGAACCAGAAAGTTCTGTGTTAATTATGAAGTAGATACACACACTTCCAATGATCCTAAATGCCCTAGTTTCTTAAAACACAAATCAGTAAATAAAATTAAAATTGACAATCGCTGTACCGTTCGGGAAGCTTGGAAAATATTCAACTCCAACCCAAATGCTCATCTAATCACCCCACAAACCAAAAAATCAACTTTTGCACAATTTGTCAACAATAATAGCACCCTCCCAGTACCAACAGCTGCCAATAGTCAAACAACCACCAACTCGTCATCAACACCATCCCAAAATACAACACCTTCCATCGACCTTTTGCAAACAAAAGAAACATTGGAAAATGATCCAACCTCTCAAGACAATCTCTCAACACTACAAAAACAACCACACGAAATCCACAACATCATCAAAACTTAGAACAATCACCAGAAAACTCAATCTCAAACGAAATCACATCTAAAAACACCGATGAAACAAGTATGCAAATTGATTCCTCATATCCTCAATGAGGATCAACACCTACACGCTCAACTCATCAATCAACTGAACTATCACCATGCAGTCAAATCTTCACAAAATTTCCAGGTCTAAACTTCATAATTACCCCAGAAACTTACAGACGCATAACAAACAACTCTACTAACACAGCATCTTAAAAACTCTTAATTAATCTTTTTTATATTTATAGTATGTCTAACCCCCTCTTAAAATTATTACAATGGAATATCCAAGGCTATTTAAACCATAAATTCGCCTTGGCAATTCTAGTAGCAAAACATAATCCACATGTAATAGCCCTACAAGAGACCCACGTAGTTGAAAAAATGTCAATTTTTTCACCTTTCCGGTTACAAGGTATTGCATCACAATAAGAACTACAGATATGCAAAGGCAGGTATTGTTCTGCTAGTCAAAAATAATATTAATGTTTTGTCTCATATCAAATCCTCTGGAAATCTTCTTTTCCAAACCATTAAAATAGATGCTGGTTGTACTCTTACAATCACAAATATTTATAAAGAACATGAAATAACTATAAATAGAGATCTGATCAATCAAATTGATCACTCTGATGACAATCATCATCTGATTATTGGAGATCTCAACGCTCATAGCACTGTCTGGGGATCCTCTTCAGATTCTCCTACAGGAAACCTCTGGACTGAGTTTGCAGAAGACGGGGGTCTAGTCATACTTAATGACGGATCTCCTACGCTTTTTAGTTCACGTAATACCTTCACAGCCATAGACGTTTCAATGGCCAGTTCTGACATTGCCCCCACTTTGCCATGGTCCCGTCTGGACATGCCTGAAGTGGGTGATCACTACCCTATCCTAATTTCTAGCAATAACCATACACAAGAGAAACAATTTATTCCTAAATTTATTCTAAAAAACGCGGATTGGAAATTGTTTCAATCCAAACTAACATCATTCAACTCATCCTTTCCAGAATCCCAGGAAGTTAACAGAGAAGCCGCTCAAATTGGCCGACTTTTCCGTAAAGCAGCAAATACCATACCAATAACCAAAAAACCTTCTAAGAAAAATGTTCCTATATGGTTCAACAGATCCATTGCTAGATTAATTTACGAAAGAAACAAAGCATGGAAAAAATTTAAAAGACGTCGTACTTAAGAGAATTGTTGTATTCATAGAAGAAAATTTGCAATGGTGAAAAGAGCATGTAAATTAGCTAAGAGAGAAGTATGGGCAAATTTCCTTAACTCATTGAATCCCTTCTTAGATGCTAGGATCCTCTGGAATCGAATTGGAAATTTGAGAACTTCCAAATTATCAAAATTTCCTTCGATTACAGCATCGGGAAGAGTTTTAACAAACCCAAGAGAAATAGCATCGGAGTTCGGCTCCTTTTGGAGTTCTTTGCGCTCTGATGCATTTAGCCCAAATATAATTACCTCAAAGTATAATTTTGACATATCAACTCTTTCAGAAACCAACACTTTCCCTCAAATAACAGAAACAATAAATGTCATAGAACTCGATCAGACACTAAAAACATTAAGAGGCAGCACTCTATCATGGGATAAACTTTCCTATCCGACGGTAAGAAACGCCCCTTTTGCCATAAGAAAGCGTCTTTGTAATCTTTACAACCTTATCATTTCTTCAGGGAATTTTCCACATGCATGGAAAACAGCCATCCTATCTCCAATATTAAAACCCGGAAAAAATATGTCTCAAATAGAGAGTTATAGACCAATATCTCTATTGTCTATACTCTCCAAAATTCTTGAGAAAATCCTTGCACGTCGTTTCTTTAAACACACAAAACATAAGTTTTCTAACTTGCAACATGCTTTTCTACTTGGACATGGAGTCCATAGTATAGGGCATCAACTCGAAGAAGTACTCCGAAAAAACCTGTCCATGAGAAAACATTATCTTGTCATTTCAGCCAACATTGAAAAGGCATTCGATCGAGTCGTACTTACTCCTATTCTATTAGAACTTAAACAATGGGAATTTAACCATAAAACATTATATCCGATTATATATCGTTTTTAAACAACCGCCGAATTATAGTAAAAGTAGATGGGTTTTACTCCCGCTCATTTAACATCAACAATGGGATTCCCCAAAGTTCCCCCTCTCCGTAATTCTATTTAACATATACGTCTACTCACTGGGTAGAACTTTGCAAGAAAATCTCAATATGGACTACATAGGAATATATGCTGACAACATTTTTGCAATTTCTTCTGGTACACCCTCGGAAGTACAAGAAAGTTGTCTGAGCTTCGAAACCAATTTACAGGATTGGACCAACAAAGTAGGAGCCGTTATCCCTCATGAGAAAACTGAGATGTTACATGTTTGTAGACAAAGGCGTTGTCAAAACTGTACAACAACACTCTCTTCCAGTATGAAAATTCTTGGAATCATTTTTAGAAAAAATATGCTGTGGAGCGAACACATCACATACATTGTTTCGAAATTGAACAAAATTAACAATTTACTCAGACTAATATGCTCCACGAAAAAAGGTCCTCATATTGAGACAGCCTTGAGCATATGTAGGTCTCTAGTAATCGGAACATTATCTCATGGCATTACAATATACGGATGGACGTCTAAATCAAATGTGAAAAAAATCGATACAGCAACTAATAAATGCTACAGAACAGCAACTGGCCTTTTAAGAGCAACCCCAATTGACTCTTTAAGAATTGAAGGGCGCTTTACTATCTTCCACGAACTCTTAGAAAAACGTTCCATTAGTCTTGCATACAAAGCAATAACATTGAAATGCGATGATCTGCACAAACATTTCTGGAACCGAATCTCTCTACCAAATCGACAAGGCATGTTCTGGCATTCACCTCTGCACCTCACGTGTATCGAACACACCTAAAGCTGTTCTGCAACACACTTTACACCTGGTTGGGGTGTATTCCGCACACTGTAATTTTGTTGGCGAGAGCTTAGTGAATCCTTATTTTTTAAAGAAACTAATTGAAATTTTCTACAAAAAACTGCATAGGACTAAAATTTAATGTGTTTTCTATTATAATTTAAAATTTAAAAAATTATTTAATTTTCTTAATAAAATATGATTAAAAAATTAATTTTTTCAGTATCAAAATTCAACATGTACGCGCTCTTGTAGAAGTTCGTTTCTTTGTTTACGTCTGTTTCGTAAACAATTAAACGAACAAAGCGTACATACCCACACACGCATGTGTATTCGTTGATGCGCCAACACAGACTGATATTCAGGGTGTTCAGGGCTCTCTTAGCTGATAGGATTTCCTCTTACAACCCTCAGACGACTTTGTACACCGATGGCTCCTTTAATGGTATTAATTCGGCATTTGCTATTGTAAAAGAAATATCCACCTCGGTCTATGAAACGATTTGTGCTCGTAGACTGCCGGACAGAGTTGGTATCTTCACCGCGGACTGGCAGCTGTCATCAAAGCTATGACACTCGCTTCAGATTTGTCGGGGATAACGCTGATCTGTACTGACAGTCTCAGTGCTCTCAAGGCATTAACAAATAACCACAAAGGAGTTTTTGACTATGCTTTGCCCCATTTATGTGTCGACAACATACGAATAATATGGATCCCTTCCCACATAGGAATTAGTGGGAATGAACATGCAGATGAATCAGGCAAATATGCACTGTTTCACGCTGATCTTTGTAATGTACCATGTTTTCCAATTGCAATTACAGCACAATACAACTCAATAAGAACAAATGTTAACATTGAAAACTGGAATTGAAGTGAAAGCTTCCTTAGATCCATAAACCCTTCCATCACTAGGCCTGATTATCATAAATCACTTTCCAGAGCAAATTGTATAACATTAGCTCGGCTCAGAGTAAATAAAACTATATTTAATACCAAACACTATTACGAACATTGTAATCCTGCTTTATGTAATTTCTGTAACGCTACACTTTCTGTAGTTCATATCTTATGTGAATGCAGTACCTCTAAAATTAATGGTCCTCTCCACAAAATTCTTGACTGTTCACGAAAGGACATGATTTCAAAAATACATGTCTCTCTTGCAAAACATGAAGACCTTAAAATATAACACCTCATACTTTATATAAGCTCTGTAAATATTTCATACAAATGTATATACACTCACCCACTTAAAATACAAATTTAAAAAACATCATACTACTAACAAACAGGTGCATATGATATAGTTATCCGGGACCTTTTAAACTATACTTTGTAAATTTATTTACAAAATATATAATAAATAAATAAATATCTGGTATTGCTTCAGCTATTTCCTTAAGTACTTCTGCAGGAATTACGTCAGGTCCAGGGGCCTTATTGTAAACATTATCGTAAACATTGTTGGGTTTACTGGTACGTTGGTAGTGGTTTCCGCTCTTATTTCATGGAAATAAAGTGTTTACGATATTTCCCATTGTTTCGGCGTCCATTATGTTCGTTTTTGTTTGGGCACCTAACATTTTCATGACCACTTTATAGCCGAGTCCAAAAGGATCTCTGTTTATATCTTGTCCCATTTTTTCCGACTTAAGATGTTTGCTTTCTTTCTTTGTACTCAGCATGTTCTGTGTTTGCTGGAACTCTGCGCTTGGCTCTCGTGTACTTTCTCCTTTGTTTGATACAGTGTGCTCGGCAACTTGGTTATTCCACCAATACACGGCGGGTTTTCTAATGCCCATGTCTTTTAGCTTTGGCATTGATTTATTACATCCCTTAATAATATATTCCATGGTTCTGTTTACCAGTTCCGTAGCATTATCTTCTTGTAGTAGCAGTCGGCTTTGTCTGTCTATTTCAGAGATTAGGGCTCGTCTATTTAGTTTCTTAACGTTCCTTTTGCGGGTACCTTCTCGAATTGTCCTTGTAGTAATAGTTCCACTGGTTGGTTGTAATGAGTAGGACATATATTGTTGGTCGCTGGCCGTGTAGATCTCCAGAACTTTCCAATTGGCTATTCTTCTGGCGATGTTTTCCGATATCTGATATTGTACCAATGAAGCGCGGTCTCCTAAATGTTGGTACACATCCTCCTTACTGGAATCCACATTGCAGGTGTTTTTGACTCACCTTAAACCACTGACCACTTGTTTTTTGTGCGTATTGCTCACAGATAATCAGGATGTCTGCTTCTTGTTCATGTACTATTTGCGGTAGGATTGCATCAGCAACTTTACCTCTGTGCATATTCATATGTAGGAAATTCATATTGTGTGCTTTTTGTTTGAAAAGCAGCTTTGGATCCAGGTGACTTTGGCTTTTCCTTCTTCTGTACATATACAGCATTTCGTCTGATTTTTGCATTCTTTAAGTGTATGACCCTTTTCTCTGCATCGGATGCATAGACCCATGCCTTTTCTGTCCGGGCCGTTGTGCTCGTATTGGTTATTTCCTGCACCAAAGCATCTATAACATCCTTTGGTTTCTTCTCTGTACTTTACTTTGCTGTCAGTCATACCAACTTTTAGCAATCTGGTTTCCAGGATCTTCCTGGCGCCATGTACGGGTATCGTGACGAAAGCTCTTCTCTGCTCCGGGTGGTTTGGAGCTGTTAGGTGTGCCGTGATATCAGTTACAGCTATTTTTGTGTACTTCTTCCGTGGTAGTGGCCTTGTGTTTTCTATCCTCTACTGTGGCTGAGTCTTTCAGAGATGCTTTAATAGCGTCACAGAATTTCTCATGCTACCCGCCTTTTCCCATCACCAAAAGGATTGCTCCTGTTTTTGTCTTAAGGATTGTATGGCTACGTCTGCTTCTTCGGGCCTGACATTATGTCTAATGTTTCTGAGCGCATCGCTTGGTTTAATAATCACTGCGTCTGGACGACTTCTTGGCGTCTCCTTGTTTTTTTCCAACGGTTTTCCATTGTTGCTCATCCTCCTGTTGTGTTACTCGCGGTGTTTCGTGGTGAATTTCTGTTGATTTCATTTTGTGCTTCTTTTCAGGATTAGTGTCAACAGGACTTGGTACACTTCTCTTTTGTTGAGTCGTTTGGGTTGGCAAACGTACTTCTTGCTCTTGTGGAGTTTATTTGTTTGCTTCTCCTCTTCGGTCACATTCCAATTTCTTATAGTCCGCAATCACGTCGAGTAGCTCATCTAGCTCAGAGACTCCATTTTGTACATCTCTGCTGATGTTCCACTGCTTGTTGATTGCCTCTCTCATTTTTCGGAGCACATCGTGACAAGGCTTTTTCTTCCGATGCTCTCATTTGAAGAATGTATTCCTGTTTTGTAGAGCTGACTATCGTCGTTTTTAATGCTGCTGCTAGGGTAGGTTGTGGAGTTAACAGACGTGCGCATGATCCTCGAGCTAGTTCGGAAAGTATATGCCCCCTCGTCGTGAGTTGGGTCCCAACTCAGAGCCGTTGTCTTCACCCGTAATGCAGTTACCCTATAGATGACCCCGAGGGTCCCTTTGCAAGCATGGAGGTCCTCGCGAGTAGTACCTCACTGTGTGATGCATAGTGTTTTTCATGTATGATATACGCCTTGAATTGTAATTTTTTAGTAATTAATAGTATTATATTTTAAGTTTTTTTCTTCATTACGTTGGTATTGCATTTATTGTGGGCGTTTGTCCTTTTGTTGGAGTAGTGAGTCACTGGTTTAAGCATACTGTATTTCATTAATTGGCGTATTGGCTTTGTTATAAACTTAAATTGATAATAATGATAATAAATATAATAATTATAAAATGATAATAATAATAATAATGATAATAATATTAATAATAATAATAATGATAATAATAATAATAACAGACACAACGCGGAATTTGGACATCGATAGACTGCAAACACAACAGATAACCACAGCATATTCCACTCAACTAGCCCAATTGCTTAACACGAGCACTCCTTGTCCCGATAACATAACAACGCAATGGCAAAATATTGCCCACTCCATGCAAACAGCCGCAAAATCCATACTTGGATTCCAGAGACCTCCACAAAGGAATTCATGGTATGACCAAGAGTGTCGTGCTGCTACCGAAGAGAAAAATGCGGCATATAGAGCTACTTTACAATCAGTAGCAACGCGTAGCGCACGGGAGAGATATCGGGAGAAAAGGAGAGAAGAGAAACGTATTTTCCGCAAGAAAAAGAGAGAAATGGAAGAGCGGGAGTGTGAAAAAATTGAGATGTACCGGAGTCAGAATGAAGTCCGAAAATTCTACCAAAGAGTGAAACATCAAACAGATGGCTTTGGTACAGGTACATCCTCCTGTAGAGACCAGCAAGGTAATCTGGTAACAGATACAGATAGCGTGCTCAGGATATGGAAGGAACATTTATCCAATCTGCTGATATCCAATAGTAGCGACGAGGATGATACCACAGATCCAATCCCAGAAGATGGTATAGAATGTATACCGCCCGATCTGGATGAGGTAAAAACAGCAATCAACCGGCTGAAGAATAATAAAGCAGCAGGAGCCGATGGCTTACCAGCCGAGCTGTTTAAAATCGGAGGCGACGCGCTGATAATGTGTATGCATCAGCTAGTTAGCACCATCTGGAAGGAAGAACGCGTACCCGAGGATTGGAAACTGAGCATCTTATGTCCCGTCCACAAGAAAGGAGATAAGACTGTATGTTCCAACTATAGGGGCATAAGTGTTCTCCCTATTGCCTATAAGATAGTGTCAGGGATATTGTGTCAACGAAATAATTGGACCATACCAATGTGGCTTTAGACCTGGCAAGTCCACCATTGACCAGATATTTACCCTGCGGCAAATCCTAGAGAAGACCCAAGAGATGCAGATCGACAAATATCACCTTTTTGTCGATTATAAAGCAGCATTCGACAGTGCCCTCCGATCAAAGGTATTCCATGCAATGTCTGAATTTGGTATCCCCGCAAAGCAAATCCGGCTTTGTAAGATGACTTTAACTGATACTACGTCCTCAGTTAAAATTGGAAAGAACCTCTCCGAAGAATTTTGTACCAAAAGAGGTTTCAGACAAGGAGACAGCCTTTCGTGTGACCTATTCAACATTTTGCTGGAAAAGGTAATACGAGATGCAAATGTCAAAAGAAATGGCACAATTTACACCAATAGCCACATGTTACTTGCTTATGCTGATGACATAGACATCATGGGACAATCAGTAAAGAAGCAACTGATACCTTTAGGAAGGTCGAAGCAGAATCTGCGAAAGTGGGTCTGGCGGTAAACGGCGAAAAGACCAAATTGATGGTGTCGACGCGCAAAGCGTCCATAGAGCTGGAAGTTGGTACCTACAATTTTGAGGTAGTTGAAGCATGGGTACTTGCGCAAGCAGATAAGGCAATGCTTGGTGTGTTTGAGAGAAAAATTCTTTGAAAGATCTACGGGCTGATTTGCGTTGACGGTGAATATCGACGTCGTATGAACCACGAGCTATATAACCTATACAAAGACATGAATATAGTTAAACGTATCGAAATGCAACAATTGCGTTGGCTAGGCCATATCATAAGAATGAGCGATGATGAACCCGCTAAAAAGGCGTATGAATACATGCCTCATGGCGGTGCACGCAGAATCGGCAGGCCTAAGCTTCGATGGAGCATACAAGTGGATGAAGAAATGAAAAGGCGCGGTATTTCAAAAAGTCAAGCGAAAAACAGAGAGGAATGGAGATCTTTTCTTAGTTCGGTCTATGGAACAAATGTTCTGTAATGGGCCAACTAAGTAAGTAATAATAATAATAATAATAAGGGTTGGTAAGACAGATTACCTGGTTTGCACATTAGCGGGGGAGCGCGACTTCGTATCGAGAGATACGACGATCACAACATGAAGGAATGTGGAGGCTTCTGTTGACATTGACAGATCTAAACGAGGTTAACACTTTAAGGACTAAGATTCGTTAACCCATTCTTAACGTTAACAAACTATAATTTAAATCTAAATTATTCATGCCGGCGATGTTATAACTAAAATGCAATATATAAATATACAATGTTTTTCAATTCATTCTAAAAATCATGTTGGTAACACTACATGTTACATGTACCCGACAACACCCAACCAACACCAGTGGGCTATCGGCAACCCTGGTGTCGCTTGCACCCGATGAGTTTACGACCCTGGCAACGGAAGACCTATAAATGTAGACCTGTGTAGGCGTAAGCGCATGATCCAAATAGGTAACCACAGCCACAATTGAAATGGACTGACTCCGGTCATAGATCGATCTAACGGCCAGCCGACATATCTGGCTACCTTCGATCGTAGAATAATGGGTACTTCACACGATATGTTATTTTACATATGGGTTGTCATTTGCATATACATTTTGTATATAAAAAGTGAAAACCCACATGTAAAAAACATATCGTGTACAATGCCCA